>NC_079546.1:23248472-23579306 GCF_015846415.1 Triplophysa dalaica | reverse complement strand
CAATATGTACAATATGCAAGTGACCTCAATCCCCAAACTGACTAAAAGTGCCAAAATGCCAAAGCAATCAATTAAAAAGAAAAAGAGTTGGATGAAGATTTGGCAGATAATATCAGCTGCTTTATAAAGACTATAATGCACTTATGGAGCTACATTCATCACTCTTTCGTGACTGTGATGTCCATCTCTCTGCCGTCCGGCGAGACTTCAAGTGTTGTAGCGGTCCTGCAGTGAAATATAAAAACAGACGTGTAAAATGAGGAAGCACACACTGTTTGCATGGAGTGAAACTACAGGACACACACCTGTATGTTGGACATCACGTCACTGGCCATGCCGGAAAGTCTTCCCGCCACCGAGCGAACGCCGCTCTTAAACTGAGTCATGTCGGGCACGGTGTGCAGAACGTTACTCAACTTGTACGAGCCGCTCGCGCCTGAGACACACAGACAAGCAAACAAACACAAGTGAGTCATGCGGTACAAACAAGAACTACAACTCAATTCCAGCGTTACCGATGTGATATAAAATAAGCTTGGAGAATGTATCTGTGCTGCAAGTAGACTGAAATCCTTTAGATTTATTTCATTGTAACGTTGCCCACCAATCAAGTTTGGAGTTGAAATATGGATTAGGTCATCCGTCTGGAACATTCTTATGATGTCTTTCAAAACAATGGAAACCATTCAGAGTTCATCGTTAAACTCACCTGAAGTTTTCTTCTGTTCGTCAAACAGATCGGCTGAGCTGATGGAAGAATTGCCCGAAAAATTCTCCAGTCGAGCACGAACTTCATACTGTACACGAGAGAGAGAGAGAATCACAAATAATTCACCACAGAAGTTGATTCATAGATCAGTTGTGCCAAACAATCATTTATTTTCTGTTATTTCCTAAAAAGGAAATTTAAAGATATATATATATAACAGGGTTACTGTGGGGCGTTAAAAACGAATATGGCAACTTTTCAGTATTTCAATGATATTTAGTTTCTCTGTATTTGTGTGCTTTCAACAAAGTGTAATTATAAAAATATTCGTATGATTAATTTGTCAATAAAGTAAGTTTAACATAATACAAATCTTAAAACTAGTGGATGATTAAAGAGTTTCCAAGATGTTGATGAACTAATAAAATGGATTCTGAACACAATATTACAGTGAACACAAAAACACTGGAAGGTAAACGACGGCGTCACCTCGGTGTGATCCTGCTTGTTGAAGTACATGTCTGAAGAAATCGCCTTGACGTCTCCAAACTTCCTCTGAGCATCATCAGAGGACGACTGCACTTCGGCTTTCTTCCTGGCTGAGGCCCTGTGATCACATGACAGCGTTCTGATTGGTCAAATCTCTCGGTGTCTTAATGCAGGTGTGATCTGAAGAGCTCTCACCTCTGGTCCGCTGAGGGTCTCTTGGTGTCCAGATAGAAGTCAGACTCTGGTTTCGTTTGCTTTTTGCCTCCACCCCACTGACTGAAGAACAGATCGGCCGAGCCAGGAGCATCATCCACAAACCTACGGCGTAAAAAACACAAATCAATGGTCAGTGGCATTTTTCTGTAGGGGTCAGTGGCGTAGCGTCTGGGTATGCTGGTGCATATGGGCCCGGGGATTCAAGTTGTATGCATGGCCGTACAATGTTGTACTAAACTACTGATCTCAGATCTGGTCTACTAATGGACATATACGAGTCAATCCTACAATAGTAAAGTGTAAAAACTACACCGCTTAGCCCGGAGCTTTAGTGGCGAAGTGAAAAAACATGTGACAAGACACTACATTCAATGTAAGTTCAAATCCACCTATTTCCAATTTTACAATACATATATGAGATCATAAAGGCATTTATTTCCAACAATATTAATTAAAATATTTGAAAATTGGCTACCAGGTGTTTAATAATAAAGTGTATGGTGAGGATAGGGGTAGTAGGGAGGTCTTTGTTATCCCAATTATTTGGCATCGATTATATAATTATACATTACACAATAAGGGAGTGTAAATGATATTTAGTAAAATGTACTTTCTTTACCTTGCCGTTTCGAAACGTAATGAAGTTTAATTTATATAGACTCTGAATGAGCTCACTAATGTCAATCTGACTGTGTTGGCCTATCACATTTACATTTAGGCATTTGGCAGACGCTTTTATCCAAAGCGACTTACATTGCTTTATCCTATACATTTTACATAGGTAATTGCAATCCCCTGGGATCGAACCCACAACATTGCGTTTACAGTCACGAGTAAAAACACATGCCAAATGCTGAATAGTGCAAATAACACGTGTCAAGAAAGGAATAATGTCGCGAATGGCCAATCAGAATCAAGCATTCCAACAAGCTGTGTAATAACATTTAAATAACACACCCTAGTGAACAACCCATGTCCAGTAATGTGCAACGCTCTCGCGAACGGACCGATGGGGCCCGGTGAAAAGTTCATGCATATTGGATCAGATGTGACTTGCTACGCCACTGGTAATGGTCACGGTGGACATGTGATGACTGGACCAGACCTTACCTGGAGGAGAAGCGCTGGTCCTCTTCATCCTCCTCGTCTCTCTCGTATGTTCTGCTCTTGGAGGAGACGACAGCTGGAGACTCCTGCTGAATGATCTTCATGTCCTCCGTCACAGAGTGAGAGAGCCCGCTGACCAACACAACATTCACATGACATCACACAAACATACAGAGAGAGTGAGTGAGAGAGAGATAGAGAGCGAGAGAGTGAGAGAGAGCGAGTTGAGGGGATGTGAGTGCTGACCTGCGGCCACCGAAGCCCATGCCCAGACGATCGACCTGCTCCTTCTTCTTCCCGTCCAGACACTTGAGTTTCTCCAGCTCTCTCTTCCTCTGGACCTCCAGACTCTCATACCCCAGACCGAGAGATGAAACTCTAACACATCATCAAACAACATCACTCAACTGACCAATCATGTTCAGTGCCACAGTGTAAACATCATACGTCTGATCTAAGTGAACCGTTCAATAATCCAAAGAGATTTGATTGGCTCTCACAGATGTTAAGACTCACGTCAGATCATCTGCTTGACTCTTCATGCTGGAGTGCATTTGTTCCTGAAGTTTCTCTTCAGCTTGAGCTCTTTTCTGTTGTGTTGAGAAACTCTCACAGCTGACCTTATGAGCGCCCAGACCACCTTTCCTCGAGCTCGCCTGATTCACACACACACACAAACACACGTTCATATGAGCGACGAGTGTTCTCTGTGTCAGATCTACAGGACTGCACACTAAACTCACTGCTTTCTTGGCTGCGCTTGGCTTTTTCTTGAGAAGTGATGACGGGTCGGTCAGGGTTTCTGTATGAAAACAATCCTCTGTTCAGTTTTATGCTCTCATTAAACGCCACATACAGTCGCAGGATTCACAGCGTGTGTTACCTGAAGCGGCGTGCAGAGAGACGCTCGGTCCTTCTGAAGCGTCAGCTGTTGATAAGAGGGTCAGAGGTCAGACTGGTTCAGTAGAGGTCACAACACCGTGTGTTTGATCCTACCGTTATTATTCTTGTCCTCGACTCTTGAATCCTGCAGCTGCTGGTTGACGTTCAGCGGAAATGATGATTGTTCCCTCTGGACGGGCTGGAAGAAAACACACGCTCAAAACCTGTAAGATCCTGAATCACTGAATCTATGAGATGATGTGACGTCACACATCAAACACGTGGCCATTGGGCTTCATTCATGGATGAACGAACCCTTTAAAGTTTCACACAGTTGTCTTGTTTCAAACGTCTCTGCGTCTAAAAATGTGTTAGACGCAGAGACGCACAGTCTTGAACGTCTCCTCCGCCATGCTGCCGTCAAATAAAACGGTTATCATGCCAATTTGCAGAAGGTCACAAAGCTTGCCCCGCCTCCAAATTCTTCTGATTGGTTCACTGGTGTTGGAACTGACATTGATGAGCAGCGCAACATAAAAAAAGTTGTTGTTTACTTGACACGGCATCTTAAAAAAAGCAGCACTTACACCTCAAAAGTAGCGAGGCGTGAGCGTGACGGTCATGCACGTCTGTCAAACGTGTGTTTAAATAGAAAAACAATGGAAAAGTAGCGCATCGGAATGAAAAAATGCGATCTGTCTGAATGGCTGAAAGAAGAACGTATAGACCGTTTTATCAGATGCGTGTTAATATTAATTTTTATTACATTGACATCTAGTGGTTGAGTTTGGTATCGCAGTCTAAATGCAATATATTGCCGAGACAACACTTTTTCTCGGTTTCTTTTGCTTTTTATCAAAAATAATCTACAGGCGCTCTGTTGTTTGTGAATGTGTACCAGAAGTGAAGCGCAGTCCACGAACGCATGCATGCGCAGTAACGTTTCTTTATGTTGTCACTTTGAAACCGTCTATAAACAACAAACGAAATATTCTCCTCTTCTTACTGTAATATACAATATAATGGAAGCACAAAATGTCAAACACAAACGGAGTACAACGTGTCCTGTTAGTGAGTTACCTGAATGTGTTGAGTGAAGAAATCCTGCTGTTTGTCCACAGGTGACGTGGGAGAGAGAGGAGCTTGACTGTCCAACCATAACTGAACACACATCATCATAATAACATCAGCAAACCCCTTTGATCATGACAGTATAATACACATTTCAAGTACAGTTTGCTTCAGGAAGGACACAGATTAGTACAGCGCAGTTCACACAATGTGTTTCACAACACAGAATGGAGCGTTACAGTACAGTATAATATAGGTGTGTGTGTGTGACCTCAGTGCCATGCCGTCTGGTGGCCTGTGTTGCCAGATTCTTGATTTTCTCTCTATAAAGCGCAGCCGCTCTGCTGTTGTATTTGGTGTTGGCCGCGCTGGCGTCACACCCGTGTTGACTGAAGAAGGTGCTCTGCGTGAAAAACCAACAACGAGGGGTCATCACAGGAGAACACATCTGATCGGTGACAAGGTTTACCTTCCGTCTATATTAACACACCCAAAACACATATCCCAGACGCTAGCATTTGGTTCCTGTTCCGTTATTTTTCGGGGTCAAAAAACGACGTTGTAGAAACGTTCTTGTAAGGTTGTGGAAATGTTCAAACTCATGTCACAACATTTAAAACACCAAGAAATGAAGCGTGATCGATAAGAAACACTCACGGCACTAGCGTTACCACCAACTTGCATGCAGCGCAGCTGAAACCACGACCAGTTTGAGTCCAGTTCAGTTGACCTACGAAAAACACAAAACAGGTATTAAACCAATCATTTCACAACTACACACATGGTACTACTTCCAAACCTCTTATGTTCTGTGCAGGTGTCTTAACATTGAAAGAAAGACATCTCTAGAGCTCAACACACACACAAGTCTTACATTTAAGCACGTTTCTCTAACCTAACATTTCTACAATGTGAATCTGTGAATGAGTTTTAATGTTTGTACCTGATGAAGGACAGGTGAACTCCGAGGGAGCGGTGCGTCCCTGAGCAGTCGATACACAGAAACACACCGTACGTGATGCTCGCCCAGCTCGGGTTCTTCAACGCACAGTCGAAACACACCTGACAAAACACAACGTCACATCACTTCACTCCTCTAATGTCTAGTTTGCATTCGAAATTAGCAATCATTTTCATTTGAATGGAACTATATTTCATTTATATGTAGGCTACTGAAGAGTACTATGCTTGATATGCTTGTCACTCTTTTCTTGTAGATATTTTCTGGTGTATTTCTCTGTGTTATTTAAAAAACACATTGATGACATGTGTATTCAAGCGGTTGTGTTACTGTAATACCGTAACTAACGTTACTATTTCATCTTGACCCCACAGGCGTGCAGACAGCACTAGGGACAGGGGGTCATGGCCCCCTCAGATTCATGGTGACCCGATCCGTCCCCCTGACTGTCCCTACGAAAGGATATGTACATGAGCCTAAGTAGTGGTGGACAGGCCCACCACTCCTTGACTATTTTGCGGTCACTGCTTCAGAACTGGGTCGGCCACCCCGCCCCCGGGGTCCCATGAGGAGCTGTTAGCTGCCTGAATTGTGCCTGTAGTACCGGTAAACATAATGTTTTATCTAGACTTGCAAGACTAAATTAGGGTCCTGGCATTACACTCTCAACAAACCCAATGTGCTGTATAAGTTGATGGATGTAAATGTACAGATTTAAATGTTTAAATAAGACATATTTTGCAGAAGGTACGAAGTTTTGGTAGGAAATAACAGTGTGATCATGCATTGCTAGGGTTGATAGGTAGGCCTTTGTTCATAGTTCTTTATCCATGATTTCACATAAGAATCCTCCAAAAGCTTTTAAGTCCAAACCATTAGCCCAAATGACGCAAAGTATGTAATTGAGTGAAATTATTGGCTGACAGCTTTGTCCCCCAGTGAAAAAACCTCATCTGTGGCCTATTGAGATGTGTTTAGTCGTTCTTATTGTTCATACAGTGTCATTTGGTCATTTTGTTATATTAGGAAATGATTTAATAAAGCAAGTGCATCATTGACTCAACTATTGCATGTGAGAAGATTTCTTCATCAATATTATCGAGTAATTATGACTTGACTAGAACAGTTCATGGTCACTTATTTGTGTTGAAAGCACGTTAACAACAAACGTTCCACCAATAAAGACATCAAACCTTAACCATGATACCTTTGCTAAAAGCACCGTAAGGGTGTTAAAACGACACTCCGTTAATACACTGAAGCGAATCAGCTGCCATATGTTTGATATCAAACCTGCAACGTGTCCAAACTTCCTGCTGTCTCGCGCAGCGTCGCGTGTCGACACGTCTCAAACTCACCTTATTCGTCGGGACGGATCTCAAACGCTTGAAAATGGTAGAAATGTCACTTTTCGACGGTTCCGTCATGTTTACACCTGCTGTTTATTCACACTCTCAATGAAGTTGTTTCAACGTCAAGAATCACTCAATAACATAGATGTAAATAACTAGATGTAGCATTCAAGCGCTCGACGCACGCAGACGTGTCCGCCATCTTGGAACGGACCACTGACGTCACTCAGCCAAACACTGCGGAGCCACAGCTGTGAAAACCCCGGGATTTAAATTTCCGAAAAATGTGATAACATTTCATTGCCGTTTGTCATGTGTTAGTGTAGCAGATATGTTTGAGTTTACACAACAGTGCAGATGTTATAACCATACACAAGTCAGCTTGAATTTGAACGTTAACGGACCGGTTCTCACCGTTCCAATATGGCCGACGAACTACCCGTGCCAACCGCACAGAACCCGACGGTGATGCGGCATCTAGTTATTCTTATATCTATGCTCAAGAACGCCGCACTGCCGCACTTCCTGACGCCGTTGCGTCACAGGCTGCGCGCTCACTGAAGGAAACAACACTTGTTTACAAACCGTGTTCACGTGTATTTTATCATTTGTGTTATTAATACACAGGTCCAAACGTGAAAGATCACCTGTGGAAAATGTAATCATATTTGTTACAAATTATATCAAAGAACTAAGACGTCAAGTAAAAAAAATTCTGCATTTATGATTTTTTATCTGCACTTGAAACTGTTATAAACCGTTTGCATGTTGCATTTCATATATATTTTTATTTTAGTGTCCAACAGTACAAGTGTTTATTTGGCTGTAAATCTGTTCAGTGAAACACACACAAAGCAACATGATTGAACACATGTAACATTCATTTATTTGTTGCCAGCATGACAATATACGAAATGAACAGCAAAGTGTCTTGAGTTTTGTGATGTGACTTAACAAACCAAACACATCACCTGTACATCAATCTTCAATTCATTCATTCATATTGCATGTTTTCATACAGCGCTGCCCAGAACATGATGTGAACAACAGACATCACCTCTCTTTAAACTCACTTTATGAACCACCTGAGACGCTGGATGGGTCCGAGGGGTCCAATCTAATATATACAAACATAAAACAATGAATTTGTAACATTCAATCACTATATATTCTCATTATGAATCACAAAATATGTGCACCGGAATATATGTCAAAGCACTTGTGGCATATTCAGGAAGAGTCTTTCATATTAAAACTAGAATTCATTTGATCCCATGAAGGCGTTAGACACTTTGAACGTGTACATTAGTGCTATATACAGGCTGAACAGATTTCACTGTGAACTCTACTGAAACATGTGCACCTTTCCCCAAAACATTCATCTTGTGTTCTGTGACATTAAACTACAGCGAGTGGTTCAGTGCAGACGAAGAGCTGAACGTGAGAAACTTTGTTCCTAAACAAAACAACAACAACGAAGACCAACTGAAAACAAGACAGTTCATCAGAACGCGTCGTTTAAACAGAGGAAGGTTTCTAAAGCAAAAGGCAGGCGGGAGAAAGAGTTTTGGCGTTCTACAGAAGTGTGGATCAGTTTTACAGCATGTGAAATCATTTCGATTGATGAGGTCTGTCTGCTTTTACAGCGACATTTCTAAAAATTATTTTCTAAAAACAGATTTAAAAGGGTCCAGCCATAAATATTTCACAGAGCAGCGAGTCGCCCTCGAATCCGAGCGCTGAGTTTAATATCATCGGTTTGTCAAATGAATATGATTTTTTTCATCAAATTTGGCGCTTTATGATAAATGTAAAATGAAATATTATCGTGAACATAACAGTTTATAATGAGTGGCACTCGAAGGCTTTTTATTATTTACAACAGCTACTGATGTCAGGACTCATGCCTGTGGGTTCTCTGTGCTGCTGATCTGAGGCCTGTAACAGAGTTCGACTCATCCCGGACGAGCACAGTTTGTCAGTCAGATGAGCTTAAGGTTGGCAAACAGTAACAATCTCGCATCTCCAAGCATCTTCTCGCTGGCTAAACGTCCTCCACGTAATTGGCTGGATAGAGTCCGACGGTTCCGTCTGTCAGGCGTCCTCTACACCAGCCCTGCTCGTCCTCCAAACCGATCTTAATGAATTCAGCTCCTGTGAAGAACATGAATATGTGACGCCCTGGACAATAGAACACAGCATGATCATGACTAGTGACATCATCTGAGGCGATGTCGAGCGTCACACCTGCTTTAAAACTCAGCTCATCCTGCTCCTGTCCGTCATAATCATACAGCGCCCGGACGGGCACGGACACTTCGCCGGGAGAGGACGGCTCGTCGTCGAACGGGTTGCCGTTGGCATTTGAGCTGGCGAACGGATTCCCAGTTTCCTCATCCGAACCATCAGGAGTCTTCTCTATGGTGCTGGCGCTGTAAGGACAGAGAAAGAGAGATGAAACCAATGATGCTTACAAACCCCATCCAGAATCCACATGATGTCTGTTACTTAAAAACTGAGAGATCATAAAAACATATATAAAGTTTACACAAATGTTGCCAGGACCCTGATGACACAAACATCTGGGAGACGTCTATATGATCAGGCGTCAAATAGACGTCTAGAAGCTGTCTGAAAGAGGTTTATGATTTAGCACAGAAGCAAATCTGCTGTTTCTAGGATGTTTAGAAGATGTTTTTATTGTTTTACTTTTGCAGACATCTTAAAGACGTACCTGTGCCCTCTGGGTAGTGTGTTTTGTGATACGACTCTTAAATTCTCCGTTTCCCAGCAAGTTCTTCGTTTGTGTAAGTGTTGTGTTATAAACATGTCTATGATCTCTCTCATGGTTTCAATGTTAAACACCACACGGATTCTGCACGATGAGTGAAGTCATATGTAGAATGCAGAATGAAGTCATATGTACATGCTTGACACCCTTAAACCAAACCCACACAATGCAGAACAGACCAAACAACCGAGACACACTGAAACAGAAACAGCTCTGCACACAAACATCAGAGGAGTATGTGTTATTCTGGTGTGATATAAGGGAGGCACATTCAAGCAGGAAACAGGAAGTGTGACGGGCTGCAGTTCATCACATGACCACCAGATGGCCCTCAGTACACAACAGAAAACACAAGTGATGGATCAGAAACATGCAGATATCATGTGACACATGTCTCATCTTGTGCTCTTCTCGCACGGCTGAACTGCTCAATGTCTCTGAGACACATGAAGAGAGGGTAAGAGTGTGTGAATGTTGATCAGCCATGCAGAACAACAAACAGCCACCTGAAGAGCCACAGAGCAGATGACACAGAGAGAGAGAGAGAGAGAGAGAGAGAGAGAGAGACAGGAGCACAGGTGTTTCAGGCTTCACCAACGTTTTGGCAATGACTTGCTCTTTTTTGACACTGAGCGGGCTGCTCTTGGGCTGCTGAACGGCTTCTTCCTCCTCGTTGACATCTTCATCATCATCATCAAACGGGTTTAAACACTGCGGCTCTGTGCTACTGGGCACAGTCAAACTAACAACACAGAGACACACATCAGACCGGACGATCAAGCGCGATCACACTCGCTGGCCATAAGAAACATCTGTAAACACACATGCACATATAACACACGCATACACTGCTGTCGATCCAACAGGTTTAATGCATCATTGGAAGCTTTTTACCAATCAAATCAAAATGTCTTCGACAACTCGTGCGTCTCCATGGGCAAGAGAAAAGGATTGAAGCGGCCGTCCATTCAGGTAAAAAAGTGCACGGGAATCAAAACATGTCTAGCACACTTCACACGGGTTTATTAACGGTTTCACTTGTTTTTGAAATAATCAACAGATGGAACATTCCAGGCCAGCGATTCCACCTGTGTTTACCATAATAGAAAATCACATGCATAACACAATAAAATTAAAAGTGTGTTATTTGGTTTTGTTATTTTTTGCTTTTATGCAAGTTGTTGATGATTATCGCTGATATAGAAGAGTTTTGATGTAACAATATTATCTATATTGTGTTATCACAAAAGATCTCTCAATATTAGTGTTCACATGACTGTATGAAACGATAGGCCATATGACGTAACATGGAGGTAAAATCTAGTATTTTTTGTATCATTCTCTGTCAAGATCTATCTGGTGCAATGATTTATTTGATAAAAGGATTTTTAGGCCATTTGACCCATCTCAAACTATAACTCTAAAATGACAAATGATTTGTTGGAAACATGCCATAAGCATCCTCTTTCTTTATCATCCAATCATAACTGTTGTTTAATGTGGACTTTATAGCGAGGTATTATCGTACAGTAAGATTTTTATATCCCTACAAGTAGCTGCTCTGTGTTTGTGATATTCACGTGTTACTTGTCAAGTTACACATCGTACGCAAGCTACAGGTCGTCCAATGTGAAACTACATTGAATCAGAAATTCTGTAAAGTAAAAGACTAAATGTTAATTAAACTATATAATTTTTTGCGTGTTTTTGATTTCCTGTTTTGCCATTTACCACAGGAGGCTGCTGTTTGAAAATAGTCAAGAGGCTAGTTCACACAACAGAAACGTGGAAAATGGAAAAGCAACTGACATTATTAGTTTAAGGGATAGTTTAAAATTCTGTCAACATTCAATCACAATCATGTCATTTCAAACCATTGTTCTGATCAACACAGAGAAAGATATTTGGAAGAATGTGAGCGAGTTTCAGTTCCGCTACATCACCCACCGCCATAGTAGGAAAGAATAAATGTCACAGGTGCACCAGAACTCTATGTGCTCCTAAATTCTTCAAAATATCAACAGAACAACGAAATATTATTTTTTCCTACTATGGTAGTCGATGGTGTCCCACAAGTGTAAATTACTAACATTCTTTCAAATCTCTTTCTTTGTGTTCATCAGAACAAAGAATTGTATACAGTCTCGAAACAACTTGAGGCGAGTAATAATTGAAAGAATTTATATTTCTGGGTGAACTATCCCTCGAGCACAACGGCCTTATCACTGTTAATATTTTAACTGCACATTATGTCAAAAGAAACCACCCAAGAGACATTAGGGAACTTTAACAGCCAGAAATAAAAGCCACTAACAGTCGAACCGCACTATTCATAGACATTCGTAAATATTATTGAACATGTGAAACTATGTTGTGCATGCACAGTAATCTTCACCTGCTGCTGGTTTTGGAGACCTGATCAGGCGCTTGACTGATTCCTGTCAACATCACTCCATCAGTCGGTTTTCTCTTTGTTTCTCGTCGACTGAGTGTTCGATTTAAATCCATGGACCATTCCTACAACACACACACGGATGGTATCTTACTAAAACACATGAAGATCGTCCAGAATTTGAATTTGTAAAACAATATATATAAACAAATCAATCAAGATAGCACACATACATCTGGGAAACGTCTACGTTTACATCTGCAAGACAGAGTGTTTTTTCTTCACATCTGCATTACGTCTTTGAGAGGTGTAATATAGATATCTAGATTTAGAATGACGTTGATGTTTTTACACCGCAGATGTTTTCCAGATCTTTAGCAGACCTCTTACAGACGTACCTGTGCTATCTGGGATACCAAAAAAGCGAATCATCACTTGAAAATAAAATGGTGCCGTACCTCAAACTGAGGCCAGTTCATGCTCATATCGGGGCCACGATTGGAGCGGAACCATTTGAGGTCCTCCTGAACGTCTGCGCACTGGATAGTGTCTTCTAGCGTGTTATAAACAGTCTTGTACCTGCCGGGACAGGGGGTTGAGAATGTGTTAGCGTGTGTGAATCTGACACCTAAAGACTTGCATGAGTGGACTCAGACTCTCATTTAAATATTTAGCATGCGATGGAATCACTACTGTTCAACCACACACATATGCAAACCGGGTGCAACGGCATGGTCTTCCAAGAGCAACAGTGCGGAAGCTGAAAGAAACTGAGATGTGTTGCTCTCACTTGTGATTGTTGGAGAGGTCGAGGTGTTCTTTGATGCCGAGCAGCAGCTCTTTGAAGAAGGACAGTCTGTTGTCTTCAAACTGCTGCCACTGTTCAAACACCTGCTCCATGTTCTCCATGTACTGAGGAGTGACCTTATCCAGCTCCTCCAGAGACTTCTCGTATCGCTCTTTAGTCTGTAACTCAGTCATACGGACACGGTCAGCGACCAAACGGAATGAGAATCACAGCAGTTCGCAAAAATGAGTCTACAGAGCGCATTCACATCAAGAAGCCTTAAAGGTACAGTAGCAGCAGAGAGCAGTCATGTGAAACGTACTTCCCCCCTCCACACACACACCTTGTGAACTTCCTGTTGGCACTTCTCCACCTTCTCCTGCAGTTTCCTCTGAGCCTCTGGGTTGTTATTGTCAAGTTTACTTGAATTCTCTCTGCTGGTGGCGGTTTTCTCCTCCTTGCATGCGTTGTGAAAGGCTTTCTTAAATCCGTCCACCTGCCGACATGACCACAGCATTCTCTGAGCTTATAAACTCCACATACCTCCTCTACATACTTCTATTCGGCAAGACACGTATGCAATGCGCCGCAGAGGTGAAATAAGAGATCAATCTTAAAGCAAGTGCTTATCTCACTCACCTCTAAATTCAGATTATAACACCACAAACGATCTTTAACGTACCACAAAGCCATAAAACATAATAACCTTGTGCATTTCTTTGTCGCTCTTAAACAAACAAACATAAGCAACAACAGTACCTCACATTCATGTGGACAGGCAAGTACTTACAGTAGACGGAGATGCTAAATATAAACACAATTAAAGCTTTCATAAGCACATATTTCTTGAGTTAGTGCGCTTAACGCCTTACCTCTTTGAGTTTTTTGGCCCAGGGTTTCTGGGCTTTGCGAAACCCATCTTCCGCCTCTTTGGTCTCTTTGAAGCCGCCAATCATCTGCTTATGGTAGGCGTCCTTCTGCCAGTTCTTCACTTTCTCAAAGTCTTCGCCCATCAGAGAATTTTTGACTTCTACATGCAGGTCGCTGACTTTCTCTGCTTCGGTCATTAGGGCGCACCACGCTCGCTCCACCGTCCCGTACTGAGGCCCTACAGTAGCCAGGGCAGGAAAGATTATCAACTGGATGAAATTAGACACATGATTCTGATTTGTAAGACCGTTAAGCGCCATGTGGTGAAGGTGGCCAGCCGATCACCACCAAACCATCACACTAAACCCCAGAGTTCGGTCCTGAGCCCACTGGAGTTCTCGCGGGTTCTGCACAGCTCCAATCCTGTCAACCTTCATGAGGGCCTGATCTCAGATAGGGAGTATGACCGTAACTAAGAATACTAGCCACATCGACAAAAAACACTAAAGCTCCAGCAGCATTGACATTTACACGTTTAGAACTTGTAATGTCAGCACATTTTGTCTCAGTTTTCTCTTATGAAAAGTAGATGTTAAAACAATATTTCCAGTCCGGCAAGCGATAATTGCAGCTGTTGATCCATGGAAAACTTCACATAGGACACTAAGAGACATCTTACTATTTGCTCAAACCTGCAGGACGACCGTCTGCAATGAAAAGTTAAGCAATTCAAACACAGAAAAATCAACAGCCATGTTTCACAATGTTGGATGACTAATAAGGTCTGATGATGCTACGCTGGGCCAATCCAATAACCCAGTTTTTCCAGGAAAGAACAACGACGACCACATAATCTCTATTCAAGAATGTAACAAATCTCACCAAGATAAGACCACAATAACAGACAACATTCCTGAAATCTCTGAACTGACAGTACGTGATGCATTCAGTCAGCGGATGATAAACAGTGACCTTTCCTAAACTTCACTGTGCACCTCAGCCAAAATCCATTGTGAATGAATAATCCATTAATGCATTCCTGTTTATTTCTACACACATATTTCATATCAAACTACAATATGTGTATTAAATGTCAACAGTAGATGAAGCAGTTGTGAGATACCATGAGCTTGTCCTCAAGTTTCATTTCCTCAATATCCTGTTCCTCCTTGTGAAAACTCAATCCTGTTCTAACGGCATGCGTGACAAACCAAACTGAGGATGGAGTGTGTCTAACAGGAACTGAGGTCATGCTCTATGAGCGATCAGCAACTGTGCGTAGTAACTTACCATAACACAGCTAGTTTGAAGAAAAGGAAGTGGCTTTACTAGACTCTGCGAATAGAAACCTTAAGATGACTCAGCTATGGAAACAAACTTCATGTCAAAATGTGTACACAAAACAAGATGCACCATTTTCTGTGCTCTTAACTACGTCCAGAATTCACACTGAAGGACCGATGCGAGTCACAGTATAATTCAGCGAGTACATTAACCTGGAGTAACAGAGACAGGCCAAAGTTGGTCTCTGTATATATCCACACCACCAGTCGGGACATTTGTGCATTTAAATACATTGAGTGAAAGCGGTGTTGGTGTGGTAAGCTGAAGCATGTGTGACCTTTCTCGATGAGTTGTCTCCAGCGCTTAGCCCATTCAGTCAGCTGCTGAGCGTAAGCTTTCTCGATTCGTGCTCGCTCGTGAATGCAGTTCATCAGGTCATTGCACAGCCTGTTCCCATCGTCCACTCGCTTCACGGTGCGCTTGTAGTTTCCCACCTGAGACGAGACGTGACGCTTAAAAACAGAGCGACCAAACAGAGAAATGCAGTGTGTGTGACATCACGTACCTCCCAGAAGCTGTCGCTGGACACGTCAGTCAAAGAGTCAGTGAAGTCCGACATGGCTGAAAGAAAACAACATCATCATCATTTCACTTCCTGCGGATTGGGGACCAGCGCCAACTAGTGGTCAAGAAGTTAATACGATTGTTAAAATTAGGATGTTCAACCAGTGTCAACTTTAACTCTTATCAACACAACCTGAGGTAGCTTAGGTGTTGGGCATTGACTCAAAATTACCCCGTTGTGAATATGAACCATGTTTTTATTAGAGTATTATTACACACAAGCGATTATAGTTTGAGAGATGAGAGAGCCGACCAGCATGTATGTTAGCAAGAAACAAGCTCAATAATGTGGAACATGCTGAGGAACTGAGGAAAATTCCTGTCATTCTTCCAGCAGCGTTCAACCTCTCTGACCTCTGTAAGCAGCTTTATCTCCAAAACACACGTCGCTACCAAACACACACACACACACGGCGCTCTGAAGGAAGCTCTTACTTTCCATGGTTTAACAACTCAAGCGATATTACATAAAGTGATATAGCAGGGTGAAAGAGGAACAGGAATACACCCACACGGCTCTTAAAGGAACAGTATAGCCAAAAAACACATCATTTCCTCATTCTCCGGTACACAACGGCTGAAGTGTGTGTGTGTGTGCGTCCTTCACAATCTCTCACATGACATCGAAACGCTTGACATACAGCACAAGTGATATTTATCAGGACATATTGCCTCGTTTTTATTATTAAACACATGGTAGATTCAACTAAAACTTTAAATATCATCAATTCTATAACAAGTTTTCTATAGAAACTGCGGCTGTGACGGTGGAAGTTTTTTGGTGCGGTGGTTGGGAAATATATATTATTAATATAAAAATAAATCTGAAATAAATGAGGATGAAACATCCGTCCATGTTTAATACGCAAATCTATTAGTGAAACGGAACCCTACAGCACATAAAACATTTCAAAAACATCAGTAATAAATGATGGTTTTGTGTAGAGGCCCCCGTGCTCGAACACACCAACGGAATGATGCAAATAATTTCTGTGTTAATGTAAATGCATTTAAATAAAACTATGTACAACTAAAGGCTACAAATAGGAATCCTTATCAGTACTGTCACATTTATTACACCTCTGTACATGCACTACCGCCGGTGGCAGTTCACCACAGTCATGGCACTTATCTACCGCGGTGGTGCGGTTGTCAAACATTTTTTTCCCCCAGAATAACTCATGCAATTCCATCATTACCATGAATCCACTGTTGTGAATGAAATCATGATCTGAGTGTATCGTCACATCACTATTATGTACCACAGTCCTTCTTCCACATTCACTTTTTAACTTTCTGCCCCTAAAAAAATTTGTACAATTCACAGAAAAAATAACATCACACGGGTCTGGAATGTCATAAAGGTGTACATATAAAAGAAAAACACAGAAACGGTTCTTCAGGTTCCTCACGGTTCCTTTCATTCTTGAGGTGAAACGGATCACAAGACTCACAATTCCAATCATATAACAGATCGGATCATTTTCGGAACAGCAATGTAAATGCTCATTGTAGTTTTATTATTAATATTATTTAAAAATAGTTTTTTTATCTTCTAGGGCTAGGCTATTTAATACAGAATGTATGCATTAGGCCAATTAAAAAAATGACAATAGGCCATGTAAAACAAATAAAAATGATATAAGCGTGGAATCAGAGTTAACAGATGACAAATGGACTGTCTAGAGATCAGATTTTAAAGGATTTTATGGCTCAGTTTGTCAGTGTAGTACGGTTAAATCCTGCTGCATCTGAAAGCCAGAGGGCGCTCTTGTGCAGAACCTCCAAACATGCCCCGCAGAAGACGACCATAACACTAGTAGGTGATAATGAGTATGGGTTATGAACACTATGTCCGAAAGCTCAGTATGCAAAAACAGAAGGCCAATAATAACCCAATGGTCGACTTCTTCTGCCGAGATTTGTGAATGTGGATCAGATGGACACTTCTCCATCCCATGATGCCACAGGAGCTCACCACGTGGGTCACATTTCAAAAGTAAATCAAATAAATATAGCAGAAAACTTTGAAGGCGGACGTCCATTTTTCATTTAAATGCCAATAAATGACTAAATGATGTTAATATCAACGCTCACGTGTAGGTTGTTGTTCATACAGCATAGATCAAAGAGAATAAGGGTCACATGACCATAAAACATGGCGGATGGAGTATGTCCGAAATCTATTCATTCTACTGCCACTCATACCCGTTTTAACGGCTGATAGGTAAGTACTGTCACACACGGTATGCCATTTCGGACGCAGGGGTTGTTTCAGGAAATGCCATAGGGATCTTCTATCACTGTTCTACAAGCCACGACGGATATTTTCATTATAATAAAGTATATAATAAAGCAGTTCTTCAGTGGACACTACTGATGGAGTGATGGGATGTAACATTCAGATGTCACGTGTGAGCAGGAACTGTCAATCAAACACTTCAAGTCGGCATGAAACAGAGTACATTTAGGCATTTGACAGACGCTTTTATCCAAAGCGACTTACATTACTTTATCCTTTACATTTTACATAGGTATTTGCAATCCCCTGGGATAGAACCCACAACCTAACGCAATGCTCTTACCACTGAGCTACAGGAAAGCTACAGGAGTAGCAATCGTCTCTTTTCCGTGACGTAGACCCGAGTAAAACTACTTCTGAAATGAGACAAAAATGAAGGGCGGAATTTTATTTCATCCCCCGACAACTGATTGGATCATTAAAAGGTGAAAGATTGGCCATTCCTGGTCACCAGAAGTGAAGAGAGGTCGTTTCGCGAGGGGGAGGAGATTAACTTTTTTGAAGTAAAGATTACAAGTGCGAATGAATTGTTTCAAATAATGATGAGCACAGATAAATCATTTATAATAAATACTTATCCACTGTGTTAAACAATTAAAACAATCATTTTTTATTTTATGACGACTTTGATAACATTAATGAAAGTGTTTCATATAAGGGCTTTATTTCAAGAAAACCAGAGGACTGAGATCTGCAAACGCTGTGATGTAAGCAGTTAAAGAGCCAATCACAATGCTCTGAAGGAGCTGCTGTAATCACTCCACACCAAAAAAAACAAAAAAAAGAGTCAAACATCTATAATCTACACTAGCGGTCAAAAGTTTACGCTCCCTTGACTGAATGTTTGCCAAGACCTTAAAAACAAAAAATTGATCTGAAGGCGCACATTTGCACTTTAATCGTTTTGTAGATCAAAATTAAATGTTTATATTGTTTTAATCATGTCAGGGTGAGACCTTGAAGGAATAGCTCACCTTCTAAATGAAAATTCTGTCCTCTTATCATGTCAAACCTGTATGACTTTCTTTCTTCTGCTGAACCCAAAAGAAGATATTTTGAAGAAAGTTGGTAACGCTCCCTCATTCACTTCTAATGTATGAACACAAAACCAATGCTAGTGAAGGGCGTGTTACCAACTTTCTTCACAACATTTTCTTTTGTGTACCGCAGAAGAAAGAAAGTCATACAGGGTGAGAAAATGATGACAGAATTTTCACCTTGACGCTGAACTACTCCTTTAAGCTGCTCGGTAAACTGAAAAGAGAATAATCCTCTAAATACCAAATATCCACAAATGTGATCGATCGATTATAACACTTTTCATTTATTCATGATTTTAGTCCCTGAATAATTCCCATAGTTACATTTGTGTTAGTCCACAGTTTTAGAGAGTTTGCTGTTGTTCTATAATGTGTACAAATATGAACAAGTAAAGTAAACTTGACTTGTGAATGTTAGTGTAACGGACAGGAAAGTTCTCTTTATGTCACCAGATGAAGAAAACAGTGGAAATGTTGCTGGAAACACCAAACACATCTGTGTCACGTCCACACACCTTCATGAACGACACCAGCGTGCGGAAACATCCATTATGAGGGTCTCATACTGACCAGCAGAAGAACAAAGGTCACCATCACACAATACATCATGTGTGCTTTCTCAACACAATACACTTCACAATCACACAAATAATCTAGGGTCTCTGCAAATCTCATTCCAACATATAAGAAAAGTGAATGAGGACTGGAGCTGTGCGTGGAAAAACACCATTCAGCGGTTCCGTGTGAGAAACACACTGAATAAAGTTCAGTTTTCACAGAAACTCTCACACTCCACTGAGCGCTTCACTGATATGATCAGATCACTGAATCAGTGAGTCGTTTAGCCAAATGAAACAACCACACCCTCAAACTCACTCACAACATCATCAGCTGTATACACTCCATACATCCCACCATCAGCTTACTGGTTCCACTGTGTACCGTTACCGTACATACTACTTTCTTTAGTACCACCTCGGTTGAGGTTCCAAGCGTACCGCACTGATACCAAAATGTGACGTGTTTACACACAGATCACTGATTAGGCCGAGAGAATCATTACCAGCGTCATTGGATTTGCAACACAAGAATGCGCATTTTAAAACATAATATTGGCATTTGGTTATATGCTTTGTGACTGTAATACAGAGATTGAGAACCAAAGGATCGTAGTCTGCTCTTCGCTGTAAAATTTCCCAAACTCCCTCAAAATCTTCAGTTAAAATCTGAAAATGCCTGAAGTAGATGGCTTGGGCGGAGCATCCATTAACTCCACCCCTCCAGCTGTCAGTCTGCTGCAAGTTTCATTTCAAAATCAATGCAACAGCTGTTTTAAACATCCAATAACTTCGCATTAAAAAGATGCAAGCCACGCCCACTACTTTCCTCCTTTGAAATTCATGTTCACCCAGAAATGTGTCAGAATACGAAAGATCAACGCAACTTCCGGTTCAACGGGGACTTTAGGCATGTCATTGTTTCTATTGGACCAAAAGAAAATGTGTTTTTAAGAAAACCATGTTTGAAATCAAGATTTTGTGAGAATCACCGAGCTCAATCCTAAATAATCCTTAGCCAAGCACGAGCAGAAAAACGAACACTGACGAGAGAATGTTAATGTGACTGAAAAATGCAGAATACAGGCGGTGAGCTGACGTGAGGTCAGTCGAGTTTGTCCTTCCGGTCACTCATCTCTTCACTGACAGGTGAATAAACTCATCATGAGTCAAACTGAACACGTATTCCTACAGGAATCAACACGTCACAGCTGTATGACAAGAGTTTTCTTACACAAACACAACAACAGAAGAAAACTAAGTGTTCCGGTCAGTCTCAAAGGGACCCTAAAATAATAAAAGCATCTTTCATTTAAAGCCGATTGGTGTGTGTCCAGTAACTCAACAGGTAACACAAAGGTCATGGGTTCGAGTCCTTGGAAACACATGCTGATAAATGTGTATACCTCGAATCCATCTTTGAGCAAAAGCGACTGTCAAAATAGACACGTTTAAGACACAGTGGCGTCAAGACATGCGACTCACTGCACTAATGTCGTCTTCTTACCAACATTATTACACCAAGACCGCATTAAGTGTCTTAAGAAAAACCATAAGAAGAAGTGAAAACGATATTATGAGCTAAAGACAGAAACCGCCCCGCCCTGTATCTGCTGCTGCCGCGCGCGCACATACCAGCGCCTTCATGAGCTTTAAACTGTCATGTGTCACTATCTACACATATGCACAAACACACATGTACAACATGAGTCGCTTTTAAATGCCATCATTAATGAAGACGAGCCGATGTATGCGCGCGTCAGACGCCTTTAAAGTGAAGCGGCTCTCACGGACGCGTTGAGACATGAAGTGTTTTTCTCGCGGTGTATGAAGACACATCTCACAAAGTTTACACACACACGAGACACGCTCGTAACGTCACATTTAATCTCGCCATCGCGACAACATCACGTCAAATCTTTACCTGTGTGTGTTAAAGTCGCTCCTGCGTCGATGTAAGTTTGACTTTCTCAGAATTTCGGCGATTTTCAACCGACAAGCGAGAGGAGGCGCGCCTCTCTGACGTCACTTCCACAAGGGCAGCCCCTCTCGTGACACTTCCGCTCGGGCGTGATAAAAGTCCACAAAAGGGCAGAACACACGGTACATAAAAGTGGCGCATCTTTAACATTTTTATTTAATTAAATCCTTGTGAAGTAGCAAGACCGTTTCCCATTTCATACACATTAAATTGTAAAGAGTGTTTAAATGTCGTTTCAAACAGCTGTAGCTTAAAATACAATGATAATGTACTTTATTATAGATTTTACTTTTCTATTATTTATTTATTTGCTTTATTCTAGTGACTGTAGCATTTATTTTAATTTATAATGAGTACTTAATTCACTTTCAAACTTGTTTGTTTCATATCTCCTTTTTGTGACTCTATATGTGCACTACCAAGGATACTGCAAAATATTGTTGTTCAACGACGATAAAGTATTTTATTCACTCCAGATGCATTACTCTGGTTGTGTGAATTTCCCTTGTGATATTTTACAACCTAAAGCAATATAAAAAATACACTTTCCTGTAGACATACAGCATAACCTACAGCAAGATAGAGGGTCTAGATAAGACCCCCTTCAGATAAAGGGTCTAGATAAGACACCGTATATGTTCAACGAGAATACTGCACTTTAATATTTTATCTGTTTCATTCATTTCGATTGTGTTACTTTATTTTCAAAAGAGAGACACTTTCGGTGTGAGTTAAAACTTGAGATTGTTTAAAGAGAACACAATCTTAACACAGATCAATAGAGTATTTCATACAGTATGCTCTCGACACACATTTTTTGCTGTAACAAATAAATAAACAAGAAATTAGACAAACATACGTATTCAAAATTTTAAAATAGCTTAAAATAACACTTAAAAGGCTAGTTCACTCAAAAATGATCATTTGCTCAGCCCCAGGATGTTTTAGACCTGTAAAAATGTCTTTGTTCTGTTAAACACAAAGAGAGAGATTCTTACATTCATTTGTAAGAATGTTAGCCATTTTCAGTTCTGTGACATCATCCACGACCATTGTAGGAAACAAATATTGCAGCTTTTTTTTGTTCTGTTGGACATAAAGTGAGATATTTAGGAACACAAACACTTCCGGGGCATCCATTACATTGTTCCTACAATGGAAGTCAATGAAGTCACAGAATTGAAAATTGCTAACATTCTTCCAAGTAATTTATACAGGTATGAAATGACATGAGGCTGAGCGAAAGATGACAGAATTTAAATTTTTAGGTGAACTTAACCATGTGGTCCAGTGTGTTGTTTCTATATTTCATTGTATTTCTACTGTAAACCTTTTCTTCAAACGTTGCAGATGTCAGAATTGCCTGTAAAGGCACGTTGGTATCATGCGAACAGGGTTTGTGCGGCACACACGTTCATACATCTATCAGTCAGATCATGCAGGGTCCGAACTCTTCTGAAGTCTCTCGTCACTCCAGACTGAAGGGCCGTGGTCAGATGACATCACTTCCAGGTGGCAGGGAAAGGGCGGACGCTGCTGGATCTCGTGCCCTTTGACCCCGATGACTGACCCGATCGGCCCCGGAGGTCACGCTCGGCGCTCTCGCTCATGGCCTGCTCTTCGTCGTAACTGTAAAACAGAGATATTGATTTAGATCTGCGATGTTCTGTTTTTTTTAATTCACATGTCACTCACAGCACTTCATAGTGTCCCAGAGCCTCTCTCGGCAGGCTGCGGTTCCAGCGGCACTCTGGGATTTCTGCGTTGGGCGTGACGATGTTCAGCGTGTCGTTGATGAGGTTGTATTTCAGGATTCTGTCGTTGGCTGTGCTGGAGGTCAGAGAAGGAGACGCGTTCACCTGAAACAGACGCACGCGCACAGTTAACTCTTGCTGAGTTTGACGCCTGCCTCGTGAAATAAATGAGGCTCACCTCGATCAGCCACGGTTTGAGTTTATCATCGATGATGATGTCATAACCGTAACACTCGAAGCAGTGCTTGTCATTGTTCATGACCGGCTACAGAGAGAACACAGCCAGATCAGAAGATGTGTTATAAAACGTTTGCTCTTTTCTGAGGTTCTCATCACAAATTGACAGAGAGACTCACAGCTACTGCTTTCAGTGATTGGACGATGATCCAGTGGATCTGATCAAACAGGTGATCGGTGACGTCGTGTCCTCTGGTGCTCTCCAGATACAGACGCAGGTTACTGACCGCCCACTTTCCTCCGTGGACATGATTATAGTCGCCCTGCAATAGCACAAGTGAACAAACAAGCGTCAAACATTCTTCATACACGAGAGGTGAGCCATATGACTACCAGTGATGATACGGATCAAACTACAGTTATTTTGTTGTAAGTTCAAACCCAAAGGTTATAAAAGAAAAGTGCTTCATCTTGTTTGACTGTGCAGAGTAATGACAGAGGCGAATGACTCACTCCGTGCTTCTGGATGGCAACGTTGGTGAGGTGGACGAACATGTTGTCCAGTTCACTGGTGCTGGGCGTGTATTTCACCGTACAGAAGCGACAGAAGCCCAGTTTATACCTGACAAACACAAACGCTTCACATCAGCGGATGCTTGGAGCTCCACGTGACCGAGACCAACACTGACAACTTACATGTAACATTTGAGAGGTCGATAGCTGGTGACCAACACATACAGACGCAAGTCAAACTTCTTCCCTCCGATCAACAGAGGATTGTCAATGTATAATGAGATGACATACGCTTCCTTCCCACTGTTTGCTGCCACGAACCTGCAAAACAACATCACTTTCACTGTTTAGCATTCCTTTAAACATCATTTCATCATGCAAGCTGTCACAGTTCATATATTACAACCCTACCTTACGACAACTCAATTTATCATCATCTTCATCATAGTATTAAGTGCTTAAAATGCTGTTGTATATGTGCATATATATATATATAATAAATCAATTCATATTACATAATATGTTTTTATTAAATATTGCGCAGTTTTGTATTTTAGCAATTTTATGATCAGAATTTTATGATCTTTTAATATTTATCCAAGAATTAGAAATTGTATGATTTTTCCCCTATTTTTTTTATAAATGTAGCGTGTCAGGTTATAGCACAGAGAATTCCTTGAAAATCCATCTTTTTACATTTTAGTGCCATCTAGTGGAAGCAAAAGATAAAAACATGTGCAAGGCCAAACCATTAGATGCCTGTACAGCTCTCTATGTAAAAGACTTGGATAAAATAGTTTTTAGACTCTTATTTGTTTTTTATGTAGATACATACTAAAAATTCATTCTTAAAGTATTTTTTATCAACCAGTTCATTCCAAAATCTAATATAAAGCCATCAATAAAACTGCGACCATATCTAGTGATTAATCGAACATAACACTTATCAGATGTTTACTTTTTTCCATGTGTGAATATTTCTGACCGTCATAATAAAGAAGATCTGTACTGTGTCCTCGTGTCTTCTGAAGGATGATGTTTCAGACTTACGTGGACGTGCGACTGTCTCGAGACCATTTCTTGATCTGAGAGAGTTTGTTGATGAGGAAGATGCCTTTCCCCTGAGCTTTCCCACACGGCTTCATGATCCACGTGCTGGACGGACTCTTCCTGAACTCCTCCACAAACAGATTGTAGTCCGACGGCAACATGAAGGTCACCGGCACGAAATCTGTGAAAGTGCACGTGAGAAGACACGTTCTGAGGTGTTGGTATATCAAGAGCAAACACGAGGGTGTAATGTGTTGATGTGAATGTGAAGGTGTACCCAGATAAATGTGTTTCCCACTCTCATCTTTCTCTGCCAGTGGACTGCACTCTTTCTCCAGCTCTTTTCTGTAGCGCTTGATGTTCTTGATCATCAGATCTTTTCGGGTCAGCTCGTAGTGGTTGGGGAAGTGATTGACCATCTGATCATCTGACAGCCGGTAGCCGGTGTCCACGCTGAAGACGTTCCTGATGGTCTGGATACTCATCCTGTGCACGGTACAACATCTAATGAACTTCTGCCCATGAGGACTTGATGAAATCAGACTGCAGGAAACAGACTTTGGTGACACGCGCCGTCGAAAGTCACGCAGCTTTACCGAAGCATCCCGGTTGTTATGGCAACAAATGAACTTGACCAAAAGTGAGATTTATAAGTGTCTTACCAGTAGAAGTTCCAGTCATCGCTGTCGGCCACTTGGATCCATCCTCTCTTCTCAAAGTTATTGATCAGCACCGATTTCTCAATGTCTGTCACCCACTTCACTTTACCAGCCATCACACACACACACACACACACACACACACAACACACACACTCCACCTGCCTGAAACACACAGACACACATTTGTTTTAGGGAATCCTTATGTACATTATATTTGACCCCACAACGTCTCGGTTTACAAAAAAGATAAAAGAAGAATAATACAAATTATAACAAAATCCCAAAACAAACACTTTAAATCAAAACAACAAACAAACATCCATGACACAGACATTTATGGACAGACAGACAGACAGACAGATGAATGAAATCGGCGGATAATATCTCGATATTTGTACTTACAGTGCGAGCTGACGATGCGATCAGTGATCAGTTCATCCTGATAAACTCATTATTTGTTTGTTTGCTTGTTTATTTATTTCTTCTATCGCTGATCATACAGCTCGAGAACACCCATAGCAACGGAGCGACTTCGGGAGCGACGTCATTTCCGGAGCGAACCGGACATCGTTTGTCTACATCTCTCTACATCACTGAACATTAGCGGAGAGTTTTCCTCTCATTTTAGCAGTTTGTTGTGTAGTTTCGCACAATAGTGAATGTCTAGTGAATGTTGTCTTTGTGTTTATAATCAGCTGCTGGAGCGTCTCGATTTGTCACGTGATCGCAGCTACTTTTCTCAGCGCTGTTGAGGATTAGCCAATCACAGCATTTTGAGAAGAATTACGTTTACATTTTGGATTTTATGGGAGATAACGAGGTTTCTACACTTTATTAAATGTATGCGATCATGTCTCGTTTCTTCACCATCGGGACAGTTTCTGACGGGAATAAATGACCAGTAAACTGTAAAAAATGACTTTCTAACTTGGTTTTCCAGAACAAATAAAAAAAAAACTTGAATCAAGATGCATTTTCTTGATGAGCAAAATTACCAAAGAAAATAAGTCTTGTTTTTAGACACAAATATGATATTTCAGTGAACTTGTGCTTGAAGCCAATGAGTTAAGAAGGAAATCTTCAATTTAGTGACTAAGAAATACGACAACCTTAATTCAAGTGTCTTTGATCAGAATCTACTTGAATAAACAAATCATATCTCGTGTTTTTATTTTTGTGTCAAATGTAGCAGATATGTATCGGATCTGATAATGTACGCGAACCGTTTCAAACGCTTCAGTCCGATTTGGTGAACCGATTCGTCCGGTATAAAAGAACCGATTCAAACGAACAACTCTTCGTTCGTGAACCGGACATCACGTACCGTGGACGTGACGTATGAGTCTAAATATATAGGGTTGTCAAAGCTCCAGTGTTTGGATAGAAGTGTTGCAGCTTTAAAGAAGTCACTCATAAGTATGTATCGAAAGTTTGGATCGTAACAACAGTTTATTCATTATCTAAAAGTGAAATGATAAGATTTGTCATGCAGCACACATCTGAAACGTGTCAGGGAGTGACGTGCACAGTAGCGTTAGCCGGGTCAAAATGGAAGCTGGTTATCCTGTTCATGTGGTTTCTTCATGTTTCTCCATGTGTCTAAAGACGGAGGAGTTATGATGCATGTCACTTTATATCAGTGTTATTGTTTAGGATCTTATCACTGATCCGTGAAATGGTGCAGTAAACAGCATGAAACGTTAAAGTGAAAGTGAAAGTGAAAGCGAAAGTGTTAAATGTCTAAGTAAGACCAAAAGGGACCAAACGTGTGTTAAAACTGGGTTAACACCATAGACCAGTGGTTCTTAACTCTGGCCCGCGAGATAACATTTCCTGCTGAGTTTAGATCCAACTCTGATATAAAACACCTGAACAAGCTCATCAGCGTCTTTATAATAGATGCGTTCAACTTAATGCGGCGCTGCGCAAATCTATCAGCCTATGAGATTTAAGTACCGCGGTAGCGACTCAAGTGCAGATTGCTCGGGACACAATTAGTGTAGCTGCTGTTCATTAATTAATTAATTAATTAATTTAGTCTCCGTGAGATATAATAAGGTCTAGTGTATGATTAAATCTATGAGTGGGTCTATTGAAGTGCTGCGTTACACCAAAAGAGTGAAGTAGCTCTTTAAAGCCACTGCTAATGCATCATTAGCGCTATCTATTTGGATATTAAAATCTCAGACTATCAGTACTTTATCAACGTTACCAAAAGGTCCGATAAGAAGTCTGCAAACTCTCACAGAATCACTGAAGGGTCCAGGGGGTCTATAGTCAATGTAAGAGAAACCAATGGTTTTGTACTTTTGTTTGGCACAATTACGTTCAACGCAAGCACTTCAAATGGTTTAAATGTATGCTCTGTTCTCTGAGTTAAGGTGAGAAAGTCTCCAAAGATTGTTGCGACACCACCACCTCGACCAATCGGACGTGGCTCATGCATATAACTGTGGCTTTGTGCGGTAGACTCATTCAAGTCAAGTGACCTGTTATCTTCCCAAAACTTTTTTATTTCTCACTGACACCTGGCTCTGTCCAGGTAATTTGAGCCTTTTTCTGAACTTCTGCCTCCTAAATGTTTCTTTTTTAATTCCCCACGCTTTTGTTTGCTGAGTTCCTCGGTAATGTGACTCTCCTGTGGTGATTTTAATGTTTATTGCATGAATGATCACTTAGCTAAGGAGTTTATCCCTGTATTAAATGCTTTCGATCTTTCTATCAGGGTAAATACTCTCACTCATAAGGGTGGCCATTACTTGACATGGTGCTTCTGCATGGATTTCATATCACTGAATTAGAAGTCTGTGAAAATGACTTCTCTGACCATAAGACTGTTATGTTTACTCTCTCATGTACGGCTGTTTCACCTACAGTCTCACCTTGTGGCTGTCTCTCTCGGTGTCTTAACCCCTAATAACAGGCTTCATGTTTCTTTTGAGATTTTAAAGGACACTCTTTTTAAATATCAGAATGCAGTGAAAAAAGCCAAATGCAGACACTTGTCAGATATTATCAATAAGAACTGCTCTAGTCTGAAGACTCTCTTCAATATTATTAGTGCTACCCTCAAACCTTCCACCAGTGTAGCTCCTGGGGCTTCCTCTCAATCATGTGAGGATTTATTTTTTTAAAGGAAAATCAGGGATCTCCGGCTGTCCCACGCCTTTTTTAGTCAGTTTGAAATTTCCTTGCCGGAAATAGTTGAGCAGCTTAAACTTTCCGGCTAGTCTCTGGATATTATTCCCCCTGTTTTATTCAAGCAAATTGTTACTGATATTGCCGCGTATCTCTTGATTATAATAAATCACAGTTTTGAATCTGGCATTATGCCCAATTGCTTGAAGCATGGAGTTGCTTATCCATTGCTCAAAATACAGAATTTGGACTAATCGGTTTCAAGTAATTTTAGGCTTATTTCTAATAAGCCGTTTTCGATACAGTTGGCCATGCTACTCTTATTGATCGATTGGAAAATAGTATTGTCTTAAGAGGTATAGCTCTGGATTGGTTTAAATCGTATTTGGCAAATAGGAGTATCTCAGTCAAGATGGGTGAACAGTATTCGAAAGATGCTTCTTTGTCATGTGGGGTTCACCAGGGTTCCATTCTTGCTCCTCTTCTTTTTCCTCTTTATATGCTCCCTCTAGGCTCGATCTTTAGAAAACATGGATTATCATTTCACTGCTATGCTGTTGACATTCAGGTTTATTTGCCTGTTAAACAGAATTCAGTAGGTTTTGAGTCTCTTTTGGTATGTTTGGCAGATGTGAAGGCCTGGCCCACTTATATATATTTTTTTTAATATAAAGAAAACTGAAATTATAGGTTTTTGCCCAAAATTTGATCTCGCTGAGAAAAACAAGTTTGACCGTCTAAATAACTCCTTAGTCAAAGCTTGCTTTTTTCAGCTGTGTTTACTTTCTAAAGTAAAGCCTTTTCTTTCCTTTAAACATTTTTAGTAAGTAATGCACACCTTTATTTTATCTAGGCTGGACTACTGTAACTCATTATATTTGGGAATTAGCCAGACAGCTATATCCCGCTTACAGCTTGTTCAAAACGCTCTACTTTTGAGTGGGGTCATGAAGAGGGAGCATCTTACTCCTATTTAACGTTAATTACATTGGTTGCTTGTTCGTTTAAGAGTGGATTTTAATGTTTTGCTCCTTGTCCATATATCTCCAAACGGCTTAGGTCCTACTTATCTTTGTGAGTTACTGACAGGACATCAACCCAGTAGATCCCTTCGGTCTTCCAACCAGGATCTATTGTTTACACCTAGGTCGAGGCTTAAGTGCTGGGGAAATCCTGCTTTTGGTATTGCTGCCCCTAGGCTTTGGAACATCATGCCACATTCCATTAGGCAAGCTTCTGTTAATATTTTTAAGTCCAGGCTAAAGACTATTTATTTTCAAAAGCTTATGGCTTAGTTGTATAATGTTATCATTTACTGTTTGTATGTTTTGTGGTTCTTTGTTTTCTGTTTTTTTTTTAAATTTCTTCCTGGAAAGCCCCTTTGTTGACAGAAGTTGAAATGAATTGTGCTATATAAATAAATTGTCGTTGGCATTGTCATTTAGGCCGTAATAATCATTTGGTTTAAGCCAGGTTTCGGTACAGAGTATGTCAAAACTTTTGTCTGTGATCATTTCATTTACAATAACTGCCTTTGAATTTAATGATCTAATATTAAGTAAGTTGGTTTTGCTCATTTATTACATTGTCCTCAGGTTATAGTAGGTTGTCCTCTGCATTATAGTAATCCATAAACCAACAATGACAGCAAGCAAAGATAAAGGAAACACTAGCATATCAAAGTCAAGTGTGAAGAGTCCAGCTAAAGCAAACATTCATCACCATGAGGGTGACTAAATCAAATAAATTCACATTCAACTCACACATTACTCATACTGTCACAAAATGAGAATGGTGTGACATCACTGTGATCTTCGCATGACCTCACGTGTTGACTGGATGTCGTGTAAGCGGACAGCAGCTGATGCTTCTCAACTGTGTCATTAAGTGTCATTGTAAAGCTCCGGTAGAGCGCTGTGTGAAGGAAGAAATGCTTGATTCATTCAAGAATTTAGATGCAAACCTGTGTTCTCTTTCACAGCGTCTGTTATTCGTCCACTTTTTTGAGGATTTGGTATTAGATTGTTATAATTGAACGGAGCTCCGTTGCTATCGCCTTACGGAATGCTTGTTCTGCAGACATTACAAGCGGCTGCATGTGTATTTCCATCCTGCAGACACAGCTGTCACAGATCATGCTGTCATTTACACAACTTGCGTGATGGCAGAGGTGATCGGAAATGATTGTCACAAAATAGCCGTTCCCGATCAGGTTAAAAATTCCTTGTTCGTGCCCCGATCCCCATCTCTGCGATTGGCTCAGGACATCCCTAATATTTATATACAGTATATATGTGTATATAATGATCTTGCTATATGTCTGTGTTTGTGTTGCAGGTAAAGGCACAATGAGAGACATTATCCCCAGGAACAAGACGAAAGGTGTTGACATCTGTGCAGGGAAAGAGTACACTTATATAATCCGATCTGATCTCGGCTGCTATATGCAAATAAGTGATTTACACAAAGGTTCAGACCTCACTGTATTCAAGCTGCACCCCTCCTGCCAAAATGGAGACCATTATCTTGCTGATATGGATGGCCACTTTTACATCATTAAGGGCGAATCGTACCGCAGAGTCACAGACCTGTCAACAGATGCTGATGCTGTAGTTGAAGAACTTGATCCCGACTTCCGAGATGGAGAACACTACTTAGGCATCAATAAATTCTTTGTTGTCATATTCAAAGGAAGGGGAATTTTCAGAATAACATCTGGCCTGGGTAGCGTCTCCACTGATGTAAAACTAAATTTGAAACCTGAATCGAGTAATGGTCTCTATTACTGGGGCCTGTCAGATTGCTGTTGTTTCCTGAAGCCGGTCTCAAAGTGGGAAGTCGAATACTGCAAAGGCGCTGACCTTGAGAAAGATGATAGTCTTTTAGTCTATTCTGTTCACCCTGATGTTGTGAACTTTCTGCCTGGCGGTCTGTCTTTAACTCAAGGTCCAGCCTTTGGTCGGTGGGAGAACATAAAATCTATACAAATGAACTGTGACACAACAGGGACATGGCGAAATAAAATAACTAAAAAGGTGGGATTCAACAAGGAGAAGATGATACAGATCATGCACAACTGGAAGATATGCCCATCATCCTTGATCCAGTCTGGAGATCTCGCAGGGTTAATCGCCAAGGTCCAGTTCTCTATGTCAGCAGAATATGGAGGTTCACATGTGAACACTGAGAAGCAAAGCTGGAATGAAGTGACTGAAGTGGAAGAGGAACTGTCACTGGAGCTGAAACCCAAGCAGTGTTTATATGTGTGGCAGTACAGACTGGGTTTTTGTGATGAACCGGTGTTGTTCTGTCGTGATTTAATCATTGGTGATGAGCCGAATCCTCCAACTGAAGCCAAACCATTGCTGGAGCTTTCCAAAAGTTCAACTGATTAAAATCTTTTAGTTGAATGAATTATAAAACTAGTTGAGTCAAGGTTGGGTCAACTGGAAAATAAGAATTCTAGTAACTCTTCAATTCAAGTACTTTCAAGTACAAAGAATTAAGCCTGTCACTAAGATACATTTGGACACCTCATACAAACCTTAATGATGGTGTAAAAACATTCAAACATATCAAACTCAATGCATGCTGCAGTTACATAGGAGAAAAAAAACTTTATTTTGTATTATGATTTGTTGGGTATCACGGATCAAGATCACAACTAAAGGAAACACCAAACACTATCAGAGTGACTTCTTGTTCACAACTGGGGCCCGTTTCAGAGAAAGGGTTTTGGGAAAACTCTTGAGTATATTTACACTGAAATGAAGGAATCTCTGAGTTTTCTATTTCAGAATGTGAGGTGTGTCAAACCCGAGAAAGCAGGGTAACTCAAGCCCGTTTCAAAAAGAGAGGTCATCGCAGTCAGAAGCCATAGTGACTTACTCTGTTAAAGAGGAAGTAGTGTTCCTCATTCATTCTCTCATTAATACAGTCATTCATGGCACACATTATGATCACACAGAGACCAGCTCACTGACCAATGACAAATGTGCTTTTATAGATGATCCTGTATGTGAAAAGGCTGCATTCATTCATATGGATGAACTTAGATTTCAGGAGAGCAATTTAGGACCTGAGTGAAATTTTGTCATTTCCCTGTGCATTTATATTAAAACTGAACCATGTTTCTTTTTATTGAATTAGATTAATCAGAACATATCATCCTTCCTTACATCAGTAACATCTGCCATCATGTGTGTATTACATCAGAGAATATTCAAAGTCAAAGTCTGCTGTCAGTGTATGTTTGGGGGGGTGAGATAGGGGGGAGGACCTGCAGATGAGGTCAGAGTTCAATTGTGCAAGAGAGGGGAGGGGGGCAGGGAGTTTACCTTCCTGACTGCCTGGTGGATGAAGCTCTCCTTTAGTCTGCTGGTCCTGGCCTGTAGACGCCGCAGTCTCCTCCCTGATGGCAGCAGCTGAAGAAGCTGTGTGAAGGGCGGGTGGGATCACCTGCAGTTCAGAGGTCTTTGGGGGTGAGACGGGTTCCACGAATGTCATAATGTTGTGAAATGTTTGAATGCTTTCTTTTTCCAGGCCTTTTCTTTTTAATGTATTCATTCGTTTAATATTACCCAACCATGTTAGGGACAAATGCTGCTATTACTTGTAGTGGTAACAATGGAACTCTTAGGACCCTGCTGTTCGATTGATGAGTCTGTGAACAGTAGATCTGGACTCAACATGGTAAGAGGTTCCACCGGCTGGCCAAAAAAGGTCAGTACCTCAAGAGCTGGTCCCAGTCTCATTTCATTTAAAGCGCCTTTGGTCACAATAATGGCGTGACTATCCTGAATAGGGACTTTTATTGGCCGTGAGATTCAGGCAGACTCATTTGAATGAGAAACAAAGCCGAATGTTTGAATGTTCAGTTTGGAAACATTACACAACAACAACATCAATGCAAATATCAGGCCTGACATTTGATCTGTTGTTTTTCATGTGTGTGTAGACTTCCTCATCACCTTTAAAGGAGATATTTCACCTGTTGAATTCCATCCAATGAAAGTCAAGTGTGGTCAGGTGACCAGGGGCAAACAAACTCTGAAAACGACCCATTAAAGTCCTGTGCACTTGTTCGAGAGCTTTACTTGTTTTGTCTTGTGTTCGCACCACAGGAACCGGGAATGACTTTAATTCAGTGACAACTTTTTGAGAGATTTTTCTCTGAAACAGAAGCAGCATAAATGTATGTTGACTGACTCAACACATGTCACCCAACAGCATCTTCTAATGTTATAAGACTTCAACGTACAGAAAGCTAATAGAGTGTTTGCACCTACGTCACGGTTTGGTTAGTATGTAAACAACAGCATGAATTGCAGGGTTAATGTACCTATAGGCGTTCCACTAATTTATGATGTCTACACCACAGAAAGAACGTGTGGAAGCATTTAGGTGGAAGTTTTTAGGTGTTAAATATAAAACAATAATGTATCTGGTTTTATACGTCATTATAGTAAAAGTAAATGAATAATTTATAACACATTTCAACCTTAAAAGAAAAATGTGCTAATTAAAGGTATCCTGTAAATTCCACCGTTATGGACGTGACATAAAAATGCTCAGAGAATGAATTTATTACGATTATATTGAACCATCTGTTTATATTTGACCAGCAGTTAGTGCCAAACTTTAGATTCTTTATTTAAATGTGCATTTTTACTGATGTTATAAAAGTAAAATGTCTCATTCAGTGCAAAAACTTTGAACATGCTGCTAATACACAATATGCAAAATAGAAAACTTACACCAGAAATATGGAAATGAGACTTGGAAAAACACAAATAGAGGAGGAAATGAAATATGAAATGATTCCTCTAGAGAAATAAACAAATGATGTGATGTGTTGAGGATCAGTTCTGATATAATGACATATTAACACACAGAGAGACAAACAGCAGCAGATACACCAGAGAAACACACAAGAGATGAAAAGTAAGAACTATTTACATTCTCATTCATATTCTATTGATTATTTTCATCATTCTGTTTGATAAACACTGTGAATTCATCTACAAGAACTTTATTAAGAATTTATAAACTTAAAGACCAAAACATGACAGACCATAACAAACTTTGTTTTGCCTTTTTAAGTAGTTTAGATATTTTACATTTTGTGAAAGATTAAATGATGCTTAACAAAACTGTGTTTCTTCCTCAGAAATGGCACAGACTCTATATTTCAGTCTTCTTTTCATCGGTGAGTTTGTGTTTCTGCTTTTATGTTTGTTTTATAATGTCATGACAATAGATTCTGTGTTTTAATAAAGACGTAAACTCTCTCTTTCAGCTCTCTGTTCAATATCTGAATGCTCTCAGCGCCACTATCACTATATAAACATGAGGATGAACTGGACTGAAGCTCAGAGATACTGCAGAGAGAACTACACAGATCTGGCCACAGTCAACAACATCAATGACATGAACGAGCTGAAGAACACTGTGAATAACAATCAGGTGCATGTCTGGATTGGACTAAAGAGAACAGATGAATGGAAGTGGTCTCTGGGTGATCCTGTGAAATATCTGAACTGGGAAACTGAACGATCAACTGACACATATATTTGTGCTGTTATGAGAAATGGAACATGGCGTCAGCAGGACTGTAATGTGCCGTCACAGTTCATCTGTTACAATGGTGAGTGACAGCAAACCTTCAGAAATCATAACATGACTAAAATGTCACTGTGTTAAACTAATGGTGTGTGTATGGGGCTCATAACAGGGGGGAGGATGAGGACGATTCTCAGGGCCCATGTTTCACTTGTGTTTCAACCCGCGTGTGTTTGTCCGTGTTCCCTTTAACACGTATGCAGTGTGTGTGTTCCTTTTAAAAAGACTTTAGCGGATCATTCAGACACAGAGAAGCGGCACTGGCACTGCAGCGCTTCACAGTTCTGTACGTGTAATAACATGATGAAGTGGCAGATAAAATAAGGATATCAAAAGAGAAATAAGAGAGAGAAGAGAGAGAAGAGAGGTTGAGACGAGAAAGAAAACTAGTCACCCAGTTTTTAAAGGTGGTTTATGTCCCCTGTTTTGTGTCATGGTCCTATAAGATGTTTAAATGAACATAAACTATCAATTCTATCAGTTACACAACCCAATGTTTTGTAACACAATATGCCCATGAAGTATGTTTATCATTTGAGAATGGAGTTGATTGTGATGAGCTTCAACTCAACTCAACTCAACTTTATTTATATAGCGCTTTTTACAATTTTCATTGTTACAAAGCAGCTGTACATGAGACACATTTAATAGAAGTATGAATTCTAAAGCAGCCCCCCCGGCCAGGCAGATAGTGCAAAACAATATGCAAACGGTGGTGAGGAACCCAAAACTCCCATCGAGAAAAAAAACCTCAGGGGAACCCAGGCCCAACCAGGGGATTCCAGTTCCCCTCTGGCAAAAGCTGCTGCCTCTGCACAAGCTCAACAGTGCTTGCACAACAAGGCTTAATAAAAATATAAAAATTAAGGATTAAAGATTATCATTAACAATCTAATAGCATTTGAAATTTTGTAGGAAAAACAAAGTTGTCGCGTCCTCTATCCAGCTCTATCCCCTTAGCACTTGTCAGGTCACCGCTTCCCATTCTCAGCTCTGCCATCAGGTCTGGGCATGAACTGCATCCTGCGGTAACCTTGGAACAAAGAGACAAGACTGGCTGAGAGTAGAGTACTGTTCTGCACTCTTTGATGCAACAAGTACATAATTTGTTGTTGGATGTGTTCCTGGTTCCGGTTGATCTAAATAATGCAGCCTAAATCCTCTGAGGATTAATATTATGGAGGTGTAGTGTATGCAAGATTAAAATGATGAGTCTTTAGTCTAGATTTAAACTGACAGAGTGTGTCTGCCTCCCGGACCGTGCAGGGAAGAATATTCCAAAGTTTAGGCGCTAGGTAAGAAAAGGATCTACCACCTGCACTTGATTTTGAAATTCTAGGTATTACCAACTGACAGGACCCCTTAGAGCGTAATGTACGTGGAGGTCTGTAATACAATAGAAGTTCATTCAAATACTGCGGCGCTAGACCATGTAGGGCTTTATAGGTAATAAGCAAGATCTTAAAGTTAATGCGATGCTTTATAGGTAACCAGTGCAAGGTTGACAGAACCGGGGTTATATGCTCATACTTTTTTGTACATGTAAGAACTCGAGCTGCCGCGTTTTGAACCAGTTGCAGTTTTTGTAATAGGCCCGCAGGGCAACCACCTAGAAGTGCATTACAGTAATCTAGTCTTGATGTCATGAATGCATGAATTAATTTCTCTGCATCTGACAGTGACAGCATATGACGTAATTTAGATATATTCTTAAGATGGGAAAATGCAATTTTACAGGTGTTTGCGACATGGCTTTCAAATGAGAGAGTACTATCGAATACAACACCAAGATTCTTAGCTGATGACGAGGATTTTATGGAGCATCCGTCAATCGTTAAGCAGTATTCTTGGTTGTTACGCATAGCAGTTTTCGGTCCAGTAAGTAACACTTCTGTTTTGTCCGAGTTTAGTAGTAAAAAATTGTTACTCATCCACATTTTTAAGTCAACTATGCAATCCTTTATTCGATGAAACTGCTGGGTTTCATGAGGCATCGAGGAAATATAAAGTTGAGTATCATCAGCATAACAGTGAAAGCTAATTCCGTGTCGCTTTATTATATCTCCTAGAGGTAGCATGTATAATGCGAAGAGCAGGGTTCCCAAGACTGAGCCCTGTGGTACACCGTACTGGACTTGTGATTTGCGGGACACCTCATTGTTTATTGCTACAAATTGAAAACGGTCGGATAAATAAGACTTAAACCATTTCAATGCTATTCCGTTAATGCCGACGTAATTTTCGAGTCTATGTAGAAGTATGCTGTGGTCAATGGTGTCAAATGCAGCACTGAGGTCTAGCAGCACCAATAACGAAATACAGCCACAGTCAGACGCTAAAAGCAGATCATTTGTAACTCTGATCAAAGCAGTCTCTGTACTGTGACATGCTCGAAATCCAGAATGGAATTCATCATTAATGTCATTCCTTTGGAGGAAGGAGCATACTTGAGTTGAAACGACTTTTTCCAGAACTTTAGATATAAAAGGTAAATTCGATATAGGCCTGTAATTCCCTAGTTCTTTAGGGTCGAGTTTTTTTTTTTTTTAACAGAGGCCTTATAACAGCCACCTTAAATGCTTTAGGCACATGTCCTAATGTCAGAGATGAGTTAATAATACTAAGAAGAGGATCTATAATTTCTGGGAGCATTTCTTTCAGTAGTTTTGTAGGTATAGGGTCTAGCATGCATGTTGATGATTTAGATGATCTAATGATTTTAGACAGTTCATCGTGATCTACTGTAGAAAATAATTGCAATTTCTCCTTAGGGGTGCTGTAGTTAGTTTGTTCAGCGGATTTCACTACAGGTTGCATTGTTATAATTTTTTCTCTTATATCTTGGATTTTACTCGTGAAGTAGTTCATAAATTCATCACTGTTATGCTGATAATCAGAATCTGATGTCGATGACGACTTATTTTTTGTTAATTTAGCCACGGTGTTAAATAAGAACCTAGGGTTGTGATGGTTTTCCTCTATTAGTGTTGAAAAGTAGGCGGATCTAGACGTTTTTTAGAGTCTGAGTGTGTTCATTATACCACGGTGTTGGGCTGCTATTTTTAATTTTCTTTAAACGCAGAGGAGCAACTGTGTCTAATATTTCCGAGAAAGTAGAGTTAAAATTTTCAATAGTAGCGTCAAAATCGTCAACGTTATTACTCATGCTAGATATTTTAGACAATTCAGGCAGATTATCGAGAAACCCATCTTTGGTAGTTGAAGTAATCGTTCTACCATATTTGTAACAAGAATTTGATTTGCAGCCGTAGGCCATTGAAGCAAACATAATATCAGATAATGATCCGAAATATCTTCACTCTGCTGAACGATTTTAACATCGTCCACATTTATACCATAAGAAAGTATTAAATCTAAAGTATGATTACGAAGGTGAGTGGGTCCTGACACATGTTGACTAACGCCCATGGAGTTAAGAGTGTCTTTGAAAGCCATTCCAAAGGCATCTGTATCATTATCTACATGGATGATAAAGTCACCGACGACAATGACTCTATCTGCGGCCAGTACTAGTTCTGATAAGAACCCACCAAAATCTTTAATAAAATCTGTGTGGTGCCCTGGAGGCCTATATACAATAGCTAGAATAAATTTTAAAAATGTTTTGTCCTTAGTATTAGGTGTCGATACGTGAAGTACCATGACTTCGAAAGAACTGTACTTAAAATTAGACTTCTGAGAGGTAATAAAAGAATTCTTGTAAAGTGCAGCGACACCTCCCCCTCTACCTTTTAGACGAGGCTCGTGTTTATAGTAATAATCATGGGGAACGGATTCATTTAGAGTAATAAAATCATCTGGCTTTAGCCATGTTTCTGTCAAACAGAGCATGTCTATTTTATGATCGGTTATCAAATCGTTAACAAAAAGTGCTTTATTTGAGAGAGATCTAATATGAAGCAATCCGAGTCGTAACAGCTGATTATCTGTATTTTGTTCATGTTTGATTTGTTTAACGTTTATTAAATTACTTTCAAGAGGTTTATGCAATATCTTATGTTTGCTAATCCGGGGGACAGACACAGTCTCTATTTTATGTTGTTTGTAAGAAGGGATTATTAAATGTTGAATATTTTGTGTATTCTGTAACGCGAGACGGCAAGCAGACAGTTGGTTAAGCCATTCTGTCTCCTTCCTGACCTGGGCCCGAGGTAGTCAGCCTTTAGCATTATTAAGACTGTGTGCCAAATTTCTAGAGAGGAGGGAAACCCATCCCAGGAGGGATGGAGACCATCTCGTTTCAACAAGTCAGGTCTGCCCTCAAAACTCTTTCAGTTATTTATAAAATCTATATTATTCTGCAGGCACCACTCAGACAACCAGCCATTTAGTGATGATAATCTGCTATAAATCTCATCACCACGGCAAGCAGTGAGGGGGCCAGAGAATATTACAGTGTTTGACATCGTTTTTGCGAGCTCACACACCTCTTTAATATTATCTTTAGTGATCTCCGATTGACGGAGTCTAACATCATTTGTGCCGACATGAATAACAAGCTTCAGAGAAGACAGAAACAACACAAAGGCTAAACTAGTCCATTTATGTGTATTTAAAGCTTCTCACCTTAAAACAGCTTTAAGATTTATATATCTATAGTCATCCTCTTCATTTCATTAAGACATTGTAGAATCCTGTTGATAAAAACTGTCCTAAAAATCATTGAAGAGTAAAGCAGTTTGCAAGTTTATTGGTGTGTTTAACAGCTCAAGTATGTGTGCAAAAGAATCTGTAACTTGGTAATCTAATCAATATTTATGTTTAGTTTTTTTATTTATAGACTAAGTAATTAATTAAACTATGTATATTTTTTTATTAATTAATTAATAAACGGTTAAAATGTATTTCTTTTCTGTCCCTTATTTAAGCAATGTGCAATAACTCTTTGGGGTCCCGGAGTACAATTTAGAGAAACCCTATCGGCACCCCTGTGTGTGTGTTCTTGTGCGTGTGTGTGTGCGTGCGTGTGTGTTTGCTTGCGTGCGTGCATGAGTGTGTGCGTGTGCGTGTGTGTGTGTGTGTGTGCGTGCGTGCGTGTGCGTGTGTGCGTGTGTGTTTGCTTGCGTGCGTGCATGAGTGTGTGTGTGTGTGTGTGTGTGCGTGTGCGTGCGTGCGTGCATAAGCGTGTGTGTGTGTGATGAAGTCATTAACTGATTGACTGAGAGAAATCGAAACAGATGTAAAGAGAGAATTAAACACATTCTGCATTAACTCAAGATATTCAGAAGAAAAGAGTTTCTGAAGATTCAAATTCTCTAAACTGTAAGTGAAGTAAGAATGAATGAAAATCTTTATTTTCTTCAACAGACAGCAGTAAAGCATATATTATTCACACTTTTAATAAAACATGGCGAGAAGCTCAGAGTTTCTGCAGACAGTATCATACTGATCTGATCACTGTGAGGAACCAGACTGACAATCAACTGATCCACAACATCATTAATGATCCTCAGACATCTGTCTGGATTGGTCTGTTCAGAGACTCGTGGGAGTGGTCAGATAACACTGACTCCGCCTTCAGATACTGGGACTCTGGTCAACCTGATAATTCTGGTGGTTCTGAAGATTGTACAGAGGTCAGAATGAATTACCAGGGCCAATGGAATGATGGACGCTGCAGTGAATCTAACACTTTTGTGTGTCATGAAGGTGAGTTAATAAAAGTCAATGTGTGTGTTTGAACTGAGATCAGTTTCATCATAAAGAAACTTCTGTCATCAGTCTCAGTGTTTGTGTTTTGTTCTCATGTTCAGTTGTTTGTGTTTATTGTGTGTTCAGATGAGCTGATATTGATCCAGAAGAATCTGAGCTGGACTGAAGCTGTGAGATACTGCAGAGAGAATCATGTGGATCTGGTTTCAGTTGATTCACAGGAGATTCAGCTCATGGTGACTGAAGTTCTTCATCAGGCCTCGACTGCTGAGGTGTGGATGGGGTTACACTATTACTGTCTCATGAATCTCTGGATCTGGGTACGAGGAGAGGTCGTCTGCTATCAGAATTGGGCTCCAGGGGTTCAGATTCAACTGAAGGACTGCAGCGGTGAACACAGAGCTGGAGCGCTTCAGTCTGGAGGAGATCATCTCTGGATCAGTCTTCCTCGATCTTACAAACTCAACTTCATCTGCACCAGAAGAGATTTAACATGAACAGATGTGTGTCTGCCACTATCTGTGATACACAATATTGTTATTTCTGACACATTTAGTTTTCTTAGTAACAGTTGAATGACAGGACATATAGATGTATTTTAAGAGTTCATGATTTTGACACTTCTGTTTATTCAAAGTTAAATGACATTTATTTGTGGATGTTTAGAGTTGATAGTGATATGTGTTTCTTCAACTCTTTCAGCACATTGTGTAATTTCAGCACTTCTCATCTTGTCTGCTTGAATCCGATTCTTTAAACTCTGACACACAATAGTCTCTAAGTGAAATGAAACATATCTTGATTTTAATGTACATCAATTCAAATAAAGTTGAATCTACAGACTGTATTTCCTCTCCTGATGTTTTTCTTCAGCTGACTCACAGAGGACAAGACAGAGAACACAACTTGTTCTGTTTTCATATTTGTCATTTAAAGAGGTTGTCCAATCTAGGTCTATACACTGTAAAAATGAACGGTTCTTTGAGGAACCCTCAGGGGAAACTCAAGGCACCTCTTAACAAAGGGAAGTTCTCTGAGGAACCCTCAAGGCCTCTTAGGGATCCCTTTTATTAAAAGGTCTGGAACCATATTGGGTGCTTCAAGACGCCATTTCAAAGTTTATATTTGCTATTCATAATATTTTAACTAGAAGAAATAATAAAACCAAATATAATGCAAACAGTTAATTGATAAGAAACAACAATTTACATTGAATAAATATTAATAGAATAGATTGTAAATTCATGAAATCAAATTAATTATATCGTATTGGTGATATTGTTATAAATTAAAAGCTTTCATCAAAAAAAGCTTTCATCTAAACAAAACCAACCAAACTATTTAGCCTTAACTTTAAATATAAATAAAGAAATATTTCAGGTACTTTATACAAATGTAAAATAGTAAAAAAGTCCAGCAAAAAATAAGTGTCTCACAGCAAAGCCTTCACCAATGGTAAAGGAGTAATTTGCCAAAGAGCAAATCCTTGTGAGAAAAAAAACAATGCTGTTCTCTCCAAATGGATTTCCTGCTATTACCAGGAGGTGTGAGGATCCATGTAGGCAAAGTCAAAATTATTTCTATAGTGAATTACACAATTTTGTATTGCTGGTGGTGGCCTTAGCTGTCCCAGGCAGTGCAAGGATGAGCATCAGGGTGGGCTGGAGCTGGGTCTGTTGGCTTTGGGTGTCCCTGGGATTAAGACATGGAGACAAAAAGAGGGATTTAAATAACGTTTCATAAATCATACACTGTGAAAAAAATTCCCGATTTCACGAAGAGAACGTAAAGAGCTTTGCAGTTTAAAACTTCAGGGCAAAACTTTAAGCTGTGTATGAACTTAATAAATTTGAGTATTTTATATTAGGAGCATTTCTTTATAGAAAATGAAAACATGGACCTATAGCATAAGGGTAAAGACATAACATTTACTTACTTTACTTCTTTAGAATTCATTATTAAAAACATCACAATTACCTTGACCTTGACTTAAACACAGACTCCACTCTTCAGCATACTGGTGACACACAAAACATTTAATATCAGAAAAATTCCCTAGTTTTTACGGAAAAATACTGACAGCTGTAGTTGCCAGCAAACTATTGTAAAAATACGGGAACATCCTGTTTTTATTCATCCAATCAGGTCATGGTGGAAAACTTGAGCCACACCCACTATTCATCTTGGAAATATGTCAGAATACTGAAGACGATCATCACTTCTGCTTCACAGGGACTGCAGCATAACAGCCATTACTTGATGTTTAATTGTTGTTTAAATTCACCGTTATTGTGGAAGACCTTTAGTTTATCATTTAATTTCATACAATATCTTAATTGAGGATCTACACTCTAAAACATTTAATGAGTCTCCCAACAAAAAAAGAAATTGCAGTAGCCTGCAGTATCCTGATCTTTTTTCCACTTGTTTTGGTGTCTGTTTCTACACAATTATTAAAACTAGGTTACAGTGGCAGTAAAGTTATAGTGGTGAATGTGCTGATGGTTTTTTTGGAGTTGAAAAAAAGGTCCTTGTAAAAACTTTACAACTTTACAGTCTTTTTCTGAATTGTTTAGGGACGCTTTCTGACAACAGGTTTTTTTGTGTGAAAACAACATAATTTCACTGTTAATTTCCCTGGTATTTTTTACACTGTACTGTATCCTATTGTGTTATGACCTCTGTGTACTGTTGTTGCTGTTTCAGTGTACTGGATGCTCCTTTCACCCAAAAAAAATCCATGTATGTGCAAACATACTTGGCAATAAAGCTCTTTCTGATTCTGATTCTGATAAAAACAAAACTGAATATGATAAAAAATATGATAGAATATGATATTTCTACATCATAGGCCTAAATAGAGTTAAATGTTATTAATTTTAAATGCTGTCATTATAGTGGAAGTGAATATAATTTATGGAAAATATTTTCTAAGGCTTACAGATAAGTATTTCATGCAAACTTCTGTTCATGCACATTTTACATTCTCACTATTAAGTTAAATCTGCCCTACAGTCAGCTGACGTCATGGTCAGGGGTGGACATGTACTTCAAATACAAAACACTTAACCCTTCACATGTACAGTACAGTATACATTTATATACATAGTGTTTAGTTAGTATATTGAAGTTATTTATGTATTTTGAGTTTCCTTACCTCCAATGGGATAGTTGAGATGTTGTTGCGATCCGTTATTTTGATTTCCCACCTGTGGCATGATGTTTAATCGCTGGGGGATCGGTGTATGACAGGGGTGTTCAAAGTCAGTCCTGGAGAGCCTGTGTCCTGCAAAGTTTAGCTTCAACCCTATCAAACACACCTTAAGAGCTAATCAATGTCTCACACTTCCAAACAGGTGTGTTTAGCCAAGTTGGAGCTAAACTCTGCAGGACTGTGGTCCTCCAGGACTGACATTGGACACCCCTGGTGCATGACATCAAAGCACAGTGAGAGGTATTTGACAACTGACTGCTCTGTATATTTTAGTGATGCTATTCTAATGCCATAAGAATTTTGCACCTGAGCATTTGATGCTGTGACATTGGGCGAAAAGCGTCCGAGTACTGTGGACGGCACAGTACTGCACAACAAACACACAGAGAAACTGCAGATTGTTCGGATGGAAAGCACAACAACGTTTACATTTTCAAAATATTTCAGTAGCTTGGGATCCACTTATAGAATAAAAATGTTTAGTCTCCAATTAATATAATAAGAATAGTAAGACATATAAAATAATTAAAAGCTTGCTGAAATTCTTCTAAATAACATTTAGCCTTTTCTAATCGTGCATGATTTTAAATTGTGTGTTCACAGAGCAGTGGCCAAAGACCAAACTATGGACTATTCTTATCCTCATAAAACATCAAAATGATCAAACACTACACATTTAATGCAGAATTTGTGGGGGTTCCTCTAGATACTGTCTTGTACAAGAGAGATTCTCCAGGAACCAGTTTCAGATCTTACAAGAACCTTTTTTAAATTTGGGTTCCTCCAATAACCCGCAAAATCCTTTGAGGTCCCAGTGTAGTGAAAAGGTGACTCCAGAACTTCAGAACTGAACCCTGATAGCACACATACATCTGGTTTGCACATATTTGACGTCTGCATTCTGCAAGACAATTACAGTACATTCTTTGCTCAACTGCAATACGTCTCAGAGATGTCTGCTGTCAGACATTAGACATCTAGAAGTTGTCTGTAAGATGTGTATGATTTAGAATGGAAGTAAAGCATCTTTCTAAGATGTTTAGCAGAAGTTTATACGCAGCAGATCTCCAGATCTTTGGCAGACATATTACAGACGTTCAGACGTTGCAGATGAGAAAACTACAAATTTCAGATGTCTTGCGGATGTAAATGCAGACGTCAAATAGACGTAAACCAGATGGATTGTGCTATCTGGGAATATGGGGTTATTCTAGAATCGTATAAATTCCTGGAAGAACCACAAAGAGATGTTTCCACCAATAACCATATTATGAGAAAAATACTGATGTCTGTAAAAACTTACTGTATTCTTTTGTTGACTTGTGTCTGACGAAGACCTGACGGTCAAAATGCTGCTGGTTATTTAATAAACATGTTGAGCAGTTCTCAGTGTGTGGACATTTGGTTTATTCTGCTATAAGATCCATTCTCACTATCACTATTCACCCATCTAGAGTTATGCTTTTGATATATAAATACAAAGAGGAACACAACCCTCAACATTCATTTTACATTAATATTTTTAATTGTGTGTCTATTCATTTATTCCACAACAGTAGAGCAAATGTCAATTGCAAATTTTCCATTTTGTATACACTGCAATTCATTTTTAGAGCACAGATAAGCACATTTTAAAATACAATGTCAGATACTCTTGTTTCTAATATGATGAAAACATATCCGTTTATATTCTTCGTCTCATCTTACTGTCTTACTCACTGTTACCATGAACATTTTATACATAATCCGTGCTTCCACGCCCACTTGACGCTCATCAAAAGTGCACACATGCGCAGACAACCTCTGAAGCTTAGTAACATTTCCTTTAAATGAAATAACCCCGGAACATAAACTTGGGCCGGATTGACAAAACATTCTTGAGAATATTCTTCTTTACTGCCATGATTTTTTTTAAATACTAATTAAAGGAATGTTGTATATTCCCCAATAAAAATATTCTTAAAACAATTCTTAAAAATGTTCTCAAGAATGATCCAAATCCTCAAAACAAAAGCTGTTGTAAATATCATCTTAAAATGAAGACAGCTTCACATTTGTCTTAAATCTCAAAAGTTAAGATGTTTAACAGGCCTGCGTGTATTGAGTTGTTTCACATGTGACGTGCGTTGTATCGAGTCAGAATCATAATTTTGACGTTTACTAGCCATTCATTCAAGGAATATTATTGCTATATAGTCTAATAATGATAATATGGTCTGGTCCAGCTTCCATTATTAAAGTGCTTTTTACATTATTCTGCTACAAAGTGACACGAAACGGAGAGGGTCACAAACGTTTTGCCGTAGCAACACACAAAAGTATTATATTAAGTAAAAAAATGTAACACTTGCTTACATATTAGCTAACATACGATGGTAAATGCATCACATCACATGCTAATCTATATAAGGTATTTAAGAATGCGATGTGGTTGTTACACACACAGGGGTTGGGGCCCGGACAGTGATTGGTTTAAAGGAACAATACGAGGTTTTTAGCAGGATCTATTGACAGAAATGCATTATAATATACAAAAACTATCTCTTTAGAGGTGTATAAAGACCTTACGTAATGAAGCGCTATGTTTCTCATACGTTAGAATAAGTTGTTTATATCTACATACAGAACGGCCCTACATACATTGTATTCGCCGCCATGTTTTGTACAGCAGCCCTTAAAGGACAAACAACTAAACAACACGGGTTTCCTCTTCCTCTCCGCTGCGGTTTAGTGGTGAAACAGGTCGCGGATGATCCGTAGGGATCTGGTTCGGAACGCATGTGACCAGCAGATTAAGTATAAGTTTATTCATCATTGAGTAAGAGAGTAAAACACGCTCTCTCAGTTTTAGCACCAACATGCTCTTGCTCTCTCACTCCAGTATCTGGACGAGTAAGTTACAATATTAAAGCGGTTCCAGACAAACAGTGACTCAAAACTGCTCCGTCACACAGCTAATATTACAACAACAACAACATATCTTGGTTCTAACAAACCGAAGAAACAATGTTCCTCACATACTGATCCCAATCAAAGCAAACTCATCAGGGGATTTTAAGACGATCTTTCTCTCAACGTCTCTATGCTGGAAAGTATCTCCATAGATATCTGTGAGTATATCTGCTTAAAGCCTCAGTACCGCAGATCCTATTTGCTGCCTGACTTTTATCCTTATTTTCATACTTAAAATCCACAGAGCTTTTATTTGATGTTATACACAAAGCATCGCTCTTTCTAATGCCCACACGATCTCTTCACTGTGTCAACACGAAACGACATCTTATTGTAGTGTGGTGCAGAGAGTGAGTTGCTATGGTTACTTACACACCCAGAAAGTTTCCTCTGTTTTTGGAACCGAAATTTGTGGCTATCAGCTAAAGTACCCTTAGATTTACCCTTATCAACTTTCTGGAATACTCCCCAGGTGACCAGGGACAGACAAACCCATAGAACAACACCATTAAAGGTACAGTTTGTAACTTTTTTGCAGTAAAATGTTCAAAAACCACTAGACTAGTGTTGTATATTTTGTTCATTTGAGTACTTACAATATCTCACTATTTGTAAATCATGAGAAAATGGGCATTTTATGAAGTGATACGGGGCCGTGCCTGGCAGTCACCTGTCAATGACATCATATCCGCATTACCAAAGACACACGATAGAAAGCCTGCGACCTTCAGTGGAATGCAGGAAAGAGGATAGAGGCTGTTACATGATTGGCTGAGGTGACTCATGTGATTCACGCTTTCTCCAGACCTTGTAACTCCCTAATAACACCATCTCTGGCGTGACCCTCGGTTTCTGCTTTCACTGCCGTAGAAACCATGACAACACAGTCTCGTGGACAAATGTTAAAGTAGTAGTTTGTTATGTCTATCAAGTTATCTTGTTTTGCGCAGTTGGAGCACAATTATTCTTCAACGAAGACATTTTTACCAGACAGAGATGCTGATCTTGCATGTGTAAGTGCAACTGTTTAGATTCCTTTACTGACAGAAAACTAATGATGATTATATCCATCAACAGTGTTAGTCTTATTGTTTGAATGTCTTTTTATTAATTTAGCACAAGTGTTATGTAGATATTTACTGAATGTTTTTAGATCATCTAACTAAATATTAGTACATGTGATTATTAGCGTTGGTTTTTAAGACGACAGTTCCCATTATTTAGGGTGACCATATGAGACATTTCTCCTGCCAGGATTCGGATGCGTCTTCCGAGTGTCACATTTGTCGACCGCATAAATCATTGAGGTTTAATATTTCTGGGTTTATTTTATAAAGGCAGCAGTTATATTTCAAGGTAAGAGTGACTGCAATGATTAAACGTCTTAAGCGATGTGAGATGTTACTTTTATAATGCTTATTTTCACTCAAATGTGAGAACCTCACTGACGTATCGTATGATGTTGACCAATGCGACTGCAGGAAGACGCACCCAAATCCTGGCAAGGATGTGAAATAGCTCAACGTGTCACCCTACCATTGTTTCACTCTTTTTCACAGCGTCATCAAGTTGCGCTGTTGTTGTTTTGTGAACATATCCGTTTTGACTGTGCGCTCTCTAGCGGCAAATCATACAAACTGCGCCTTTAAAGTCTTGTGCACTGTATAAGTTGCCTATTTGTGTATCATTCGTTTTTCTGTCTGTGGATTGAATCATAAGGTGATTAATATAAATGATTTATTTTGAACATGTTTGCTTTTCTTAACGTTGTTTTCCTGATGAAAAGCTTTTTGATCTAAACATCATGAGCAGCAAAGACTGTCGATTCTTGTTTTTCCACTCAATGAAATAACCTATTAGATTATGTATGTTGTTACTTCTAGAAACGGGCTGTTTAGCTTTAATGTGGAGATGATGCGATGTATTGACACAATGTGTAGTTATTTGAAAAAGTGGCGTTTCCTCGGTTCCCATTTCTAGAAGCCATAATTGATGCAGATCGGCGGTGATGACGTGTCATTTTAAACCAGAGTATGAAAAGTGCATAACAGCTTTTTCCATTTGCGCGCCTCCATAAGTAATACATATTCTGTCTTCAATTTAAATGAACTCGTCAACAGAGATGTGACACATTTAGTTTCCGTATGTGATACTCAGAATACATGTGCTGCAATATGAAGGTCAGCTTGAATGGATTTTAATGTATAAATAATATTCTTTATCACACGCATTCAGATGCTCTCTTTAGTGACGTCATGGGTGGCTCTTAAAAGAGCCTTTGTGTGCGGCGGATGAAAGCGGCGCTTTACTTGGAGCTGGTGTACTTGGTGACGGCTTTGGTGCCCTCGGACACGGCGTGTTTGGCGAGTTCACCGGGCAGCAGCAGACGCACGGCGGTCTGGATCTCTCTCGACGTGATGGTGGAGCGCTTGTTGTAGTGCGCGAGACGAGACGACTCACCGGCGATGCGCTCGAAGATGTCGTTGACGAAAGAGTTCATGATGCCCATCGCCTTGGAAGAGATGCCGGTGTCGGGGTGGACCTGCTTGAGCACTTTGTACACGTAGATGGCGTAACTCTCCTTCCTGGACTTTCTGCGCTTCTTTCCTCCCTTAACGGCGGTCTTGGTGACGGCCTTCTTAGAGCCCTTCTTGGGCGCGGGTTTGGCTGGTTCAGGCATGATGCTTCTCTTCAAGTGAACAGACGCTGAATGAGGAGGTGTCACGTCGCAGTGGACTTTATTCACTCTCACATGCAAATGTTTAGCGTCACGGAGCCTGTTGTCTGATTGCGTGTCTCCGTCTGCAAAAACCCATAAAATGTGTCTATTGGTCAGATCATAGTTTGACGTGTCGGATAGAGAGCCAATGAAAGTGTTTCCCGCCCACAGTCTCGTGTTTTAAGATGACCCTCCCACAAGCGATTCGGGTTCCTTTGTTTGCACTTCCCGCTCTTTATAGAATTTGTTGTAAAAAAGTTTATATTTGCATTAACTCTATACTGTGATATAAGTACGTAATCACATACAGCCCCTCAAAGATTTCGTACGAAGCATTTACTCCTTTTGTACGTTATTAACAATGCATTGCACGTGCTGTCGTTTATATAGTTATACGTTGATGTATTTTTCCTCTTTCGAGCGAGAAGTGTGTAACAAAACAGGTGTAAATAACGAGTTCACCGAAACGCCACCGGGTTAACATAACGTATATTTTAATGGAGTTTCGGAAGATATAAATATAACTTGTGAAATTCAACTCCTCGAGTGAGAAAGTGTGTGGCTCTTAAAAGAGCCGTTGAGTTATTAAAGCGGGACTTAAGCGCGCTCTCCACGGATGCGGCGGGCCAGCTGAATGTCTTTGGGCATGATGGTGACCCTCTTAGCGTGGATGGCGCACAGGTTTGTGTCCTCGAACAGACCGACCAGATAAGCCTCGCTGGACTCCTGCAGAGCCATGACGGCGGAGCTCTGGAAGCGCAGATCCGTCTTGAAGTCCTGAGCGATCTCTCTCACCAGGCGCTGGAAAGGCAGTTTGCGGATGAGCAGCTCGGTGGACTTCTGGTAGCGGCGGATCTCTCTCAGAGCCACGGTGCCGGGCCTGTAACGATGAGGCTTCTTCACGCCGCCGGTGGCGGGAGCGCTCTTACGGGCGGCTTTGGTGGCGAGCTGCTTCCTCGGGGCTTTGCCACCGGTGGACTTACGAGCGGTCTGCTTGGTTCTTGCCATCGCTGCGGTATTTACTCTCTTCTTCGTTCAGTACAGGATATGCCTGTTGAGTCTGTGTGCCTGTTTATAAAGGCTAGAACGCGCAGCACGTCAAGGGCACGGAGACACTCGATTGGCTGATGTGTGACGTCATCTAGAGACAGTGAGCCAATGGCCGCGCGATATGCGTTCAAATGAAAGTGGCGGGACATTGAGTTTCCTTATTCAGCTCACATTTGGAGTAATAGCCAAGGACCGCCTTTACTGTTGGTACTGAGGTTTGTGTTTTGATGTGAACATTATATGCATGTAAAATAGTAGAATATAGACAATCATCTGACGGTGAAACAGATGAAGACTGGATGCCAGTCAGCAAAAAGCACATGATGACAGCACCTCATCAGGAGAGGAGTCTCATCCCACAACATCCCAGAGAGCTTCTGCCATTAGAAGAGGAAGAGGAAGAGGGAGAGCAAGAGCTACTGTACGAGGGAGAAGTGGCAGCAGAAGCAGCGACGCTGATATGGTAAACAGCACATCTTAAGAGAGATGGAATGATGTTGACATTCCAAACGTGACACCACCACAGCCCACCTTCAGACCCACCAATTCACCCGGACCTGAGGTTATATGTACAGCTACCTACACAGTTTTACAGCTTTTTCAACTTTTTTTTACAAACTCCATGTTACTGACAATAATTCAAAACACCAATGACTACGGCCAAACTCAAGACTATGGGTCTTGTAAAACTCCCTGCGATGACTGATTACTGGCGAGGAGGTAATCTATACAGCGTGCCATTCCCAAAAAAGGTTCTAACAGGAAAGAAGTTTCTTAGGATCTGCCACTCCCTTAACCTCAGTAATTTTGTGGATGATGCTGCCAACGAGCAAAGAAGAGGTACGGCAGAATTTGATCGACTATGCAAAATAAAGGCACTGTATGTTCAAATAAGGGACGCCTGCAAAGCAAACTATCACCCTGGCCAGGAAATATCAATAGATGAGCGTATGGTGGCCTCTAAAGCACGTATTGGGATAAAACAATTCATGAGAAATAAGCCTGTTCGCTGGGGGTATAAACATTTGTTTTGGCAGACTCCAGCAATGGCTACACATGGGACTTTTTTGTGTATGAGGGAAAGCTGCAGGGAAACACTGGCAAGGGGCTCAGTTATGAGTCTGTCATGGAGCTTGTTGACACACAGTTGCTTGGCACTGGATACAAGCTGTATGTAGACAACTACACAAGTCCCTCCCTTTTCTGTGACCTCCTTCAGAAGAGGATCTGGGCATGCAGAACCAAACGGACAAATCGAATTGGCTTTCCAAAATCCAAAACAAATAGTCTGGACTCTAAATCTCCCTGTGGCACCATCCGATGGATAAGAAAGGACCCCCTCCTCTTTGTCCAGTGGCGAGACATAAGGGACGTGTTTATGTGTTCAACACTCCACACAGCCCATGCAGGAGACACTGTTCAGCGGAGAGTCAGAGATGCAGATGGGCACTGGGTGTTGAAGCACGTCTGTGTTCCACCAACAGTGAAGGAGTACAACCGGTATGTATTTTATGATCAACAATATATTATGCTATTTGAAATGAATAAAATATGTGGCTCAATGTTGTTGTGTCTGTCCTTACAGGTGCATGGGTGGAGTGGACCTTTCTGATGCCCTAATCAGCTATTATAAAGTGATCCACAAAACCCAGAAGTGGTATAAGACCTTTTTTTATCACTTCTTAGACATTGCCATCGTAAATGCCTTCCTGATATACAAGCATATCACAAAAGGTAAAGGGGGGGTACCAATGCACCAGAAGGCTTTCAGGGAGACACTCATTGAGGAGCTGGCAGCGGCTGCTGACATACCAGCTCCATCACCCACTTCACACAGATCACATCACAAGCCTGTGCATATCAGTGGAGACAGAACCACAGGCCGTCTGAGGTGTTGGCACTGCCATGCAAAGACTCCTGTCAAATGTTCAACATGTGATGTGTCTTTGTGCTTTTTGCCAAGCCGTGATTGTTATAACGAGTGGCATGTTGCCAATAACCTGTAATATAATTATAACATTTGTAAATAGTTTGGGTTTTATACATTTATTTAGAGTGTTTGTTCTAATATTAAAAAATATTTTATTACCTTAGCACTTAGTCTATAGTCTATATTTGCACAAAGTGTAGTTTCAGTTACTATGTGTCATCCAAATTCACTGTCAATAATTGCTAAGGAATAGAGTAGCTCTAAGTGTAAACTTTCATTAGAGCCCAAAATTATGACTGTACGCATTAAAGCATTCAAGAATAACAGCATTTTATTTGTTAATGGAAAAGGGCCATTTGGAGTCTCCAAGTTCCCTTTCTAGCAGCCGCCTAGATATAAACTTGGATAAACATGTGAAAAACACACATTGTCTAAGGTATTGTCATCAAATTTGATTGGTAAGGCTTCATGCTGTGATCCCAATGTGTTTCCAGCTAATAGCTCCCAACTATAGTCATATGCAGGCAACTGTTTAAAAATAAAAAGTAGGCAGATTTTTTTTTCAGCTCTTTCAGTGTGTTTAAAATTCTATTACTCAATAACAGTAAGATTTACAGTGATTCTGACTGTATGGGAACAAACTTCAGAATCTCACCTTTCAAAAGATACCAAAACCATGCATATGCTCAAAATGTTTCAAGAACAGTAGGCACTTTACTTTGGGTATGTATTTTTTAAGCGTTTTTGCCAAATTTAACAGGAATGCTTAACTCAAGTCATTTATTACATGTATGTTAAATAAACAGAAAACATGTTTAATGTTTCATCAATGTTTACGCAAACAAATCACATGAAATTCACGCGCAGCTTTTCTCCAGAGATCGATGCTGGTCGTGTTTTTAATGTAACAGTGAAATAATAAACCCTTTACTGTCGTGTAGTTTAGTCTGTGAATAAAGCTCTGGATCTCTGCTCTGTGTTCACGCTGTTTTCACTCCGTCAAATTATTTTAAAACTCTGATATTTACTCGAAATGTCTCAGGAGAAAACACAAGAGTTTGCGGCTCACAGAGGCACTGACAGGTCGAGCTGAGTCTATATGGTTCTCATGTAGTGTTTAAGAGCGCAGCGCCGCATTATTGATCAACTGTAGTGTGACAGTACAGATCTGAACAGAGAAATGGCAGAAACCGCTCCAGCTCCAGCAGCCCCGCCGGCGAAAGCGCCCAAGAAGAAATCTGCAGCCAAACCCAAGACAGCGGGTCCAGGCGCGAGTGATCTCATCGTTAAAGCCGTGACGGCCTCCAAGGAGAGAAACGGTGTGTCTCTGGCCGCCCTGAAGAAAGCTCTCACCGCCGGCGGATACGATGTGGAGAAGAACAACTCCCGCGTCAAGCTCGCCATCAAGAGCCTCGTGACTAAAGGCACACTGGTCCAGACTAAAGGAACCGGTGCTTCAGGATCTTTCAAACTGAACAAGAAACAGGTCGAGACTAAGAAGCCAGCGAAGAAAGCCGCTCCTAAAGCAAAGAAGCCCGCAGTGAAGAAATCTCCCAAGAAGGCCAAGAAACCTGCCGCCACCGTCGCTAAAAAGGCAACGAAGAGCCCCAAGAAGGCGAAGAAGCCAGCGGCCCCCAAGAAAGCAGCCAAGAGTCCGAAGAAAGCAGCTAAAAGCCCCAAGAAGGTTAAGGCTGCTAAACCCAAGACGACGAAGCCCAAAGCAGCGAAGCCTAAAAGGGCCGCCCCGAAAAAGAAGTAAATTACTTCTCCAGACTTTCTATTACAAAAGGCTCTTTTAAGAGCCACCACCAGCCCACTAAAGAGTTGTGTTTCAGACATATGTTGATATTATGGTTGTGTTCTTACATTTAAATATGTTCATTTGGCAGACGCTTTTATCCAAAGCTACTTACATTTCACTATCCTATACATTTATATAAAGGTATCTGCAATCCCCTGGGATCGAACCCACAACCTTACTCTTACCACTGAGCTACAGGAAAACTCTTAATAAATGAATATGCTGAGAAATCTGGTTCAAATTAAGAACACAAGATATGATCGTCAGAGCATTTAATTCATAATCGGCGCAACATCTGAAGTTGTGTTTCAGTATAAATGTTTGCTTTTGTTCATACTGTTGTTTCCTATAGACGTGTCTGTAAAGACCGCAGATATAAGATTTAATGTAGTGAAAGATCACGTGATCAAAAACTGAAACAAAACCATCAGACGGGAAGAAATGGGCGGGCTTTGGCGTTTGGAGGGAAGTTCAGTGATTGGTTTGAACTTTTCACAGACTCCAACCAATAAGCGAACGATAGGCACGTATAACTGCTGAAAACCACAAATTTCCTTCGTTTTCCATAATCCTGAGGATTTTATATCTTAAGCAGCAATGAGTGGAAGAGGTAAAACTGGCGGTAAATCAAGAGCGAAAGCCAAGACTCGGTCATCCAGAGCGGGTCTTCAGTTTCCAGTCGGCCGTGTTCACAGGCTACTTCGCAAAGGTAACTACGCACAACGCGTCGGTGCCGGAGCTCCAGTTTATCTCGCCGCTGTCCTCGAGTATCTCACCGCTGAGATCTTGGAGTTGGCCGGAAACGCCGCTCGGGACAACAAGAAGAGTCGGATCATTCCCCGTCATCTACAGCTGGCCGTGCGTAACGACGAGGAGTTGAACAGACTTCTGGGCGGCGTGACCATCGCTCAGGGCGGTGTGTTGCCCAACATCCAGGCGGTGTTACTGCCCAAGAAGACCGACAAACCCGCTAAGACCAAGTAAACGGGGGACAGTTCGTTTCAAACCAAAGGCTCTTTTAAGAGCCACCCACATTATCACTGAGAGAGCGACGAGGTTTCTGTTTTAATCCAACGATTTTGTAAAATAATGCATTATCATAGACCTGCTATAAATGAACTCTCATTCTCCAGATCAGTATGTGAGACCTCTGCCCCAAATGTTATATAAGACATGCTTATTTTTACTCGTACAATAGCTAACAAGATGTCTTTGACGTTTTATCAGAGTAAAATAATAATTTTTAAGTAAATAAATTGCGCGGGAAAGCTGAACGTTTCTATCGTAAAAACTCTGTTGCTGCGCTTGTGATTTAACGTGAAGGATTATTTTAATTTGATTTATATGTGAAAACCTTTCTATGTGAACTTTGTTAAATACCAACGTGCAGATGTCTTAGATGAATAATACACGAGTATTAAATAAAGAGATAAAGAGCAATTATATGATGATTTTGTCTCGTGTACGTGACGTGTGATCTAAACAAAGGAAACGCAATGTCCCGCCAGTTTAATTTGAACGCATATCGTTCGGCCATTGGCTCACTATCTCGATCATACGTCACACATCAGCCAATCGAGTGTTTCCGTGCCCTTGACGTGCTGCGCGTTCTAGCCTTTAAAAGCAGACACACCGACACTACAGACATATTCTGAACGCAACGCAGAAGATTCAGCAGCAATGGCAAGAACCAAGCAGACCGCTCGTAAGTCCACCGGTGGCAAAGCCCCGAGGAAGCAGCTCGCCACCAAAGCCGCCCGTAAGAGCGCTCCCGCCACCGGCGGCGTGAAGAAGCCTCATCGTTACAGGCCCGGCACCGTGGCTCTGAGAGAGATCCGCCGCTACCAGAAGTCCACCGAGCTGCTCATCCGCAAACTGCCTTTCCAGCGCCTGGTGAGAGAGATCGCTCAGGACTTCAAGACGGATCTGCGCTTCCAGAGCTCCGCCGTCATGGCTCTGCAGGAGTCCAGCGAGGCTTATCTGGTCGGTCTGTTCGAGGACACAAACCTGTGCGCCATCCACGCTAAGAGGGTCACCATCATGCCCAAAGACATTCAGCTGGCCCGCCGCATCCGCGGAGAGCGCGCTTAAGTCCCGCTTTAATAACTCAACGGCTCTTTTAAGAGCCACCCACTGTCTCAATCGAAGAGTTGAATTTCACAATTTATATCTTCCGAAACTCCATTAAAATATACGTTATGTTAACCCGGTGGCGTTTCGGTGAACTCGTTATTTACACCTGTTTTGTTACACACTTCTCGCTCGAAAGAGGAAAAATACATCAACGTATAACTATATAAACGACAGCACGTGCAATGCATTGTTAATAACGTACAAAAGGAGTAAATGCTTCGTACGAAATCTTTGAGGGGCTGTATGTGATTACGTACTTATATCACAGTGTAGAGTTAATGCAAATATAAACTTTTTTACAACAAATTCAATAAAGAGCGGGAAGTGCAAACAAAGGAACCCGAATCGCTTGTGGGAGGGTCATCTTCAAACACGAGACTGTGGGCGGGAAACACTTTCATTGGCTCTCTATCCGACACGTCAAACTATGATCTGACCAATAGACACATTTTATGGGTTTTTGCAGACGGAGACACGCAATCAGACAACAGGCTCCGTTACGCTAAACATTTGCATGTGAGAGTGAATAAATACCACAGCGACGTGACACCTCCTCATTCAGCATTTACTCATCTGTGAAGAAGCATCATGCCTGAACCAGCCAAACCCGCGCCCAAGAAGGGCTCTAAGAAGGCCGTCACCAAGACCGCCGTTAAGGGAGGAAAGAAGCGCAGAAAGTCCAGGAAGGAGAGTTACGCCATCTACGTGTACAAAGTGCTCAAGCAGGTCCACCCCGACACCGGCATCTCTTCCAAGGCGATGGGCATCATGAACTCTTTCGTCAACGACATCTTCGAGCGCATCGCCGGTGAGTCGTCTCGTCTCGCGCACTACAACAAGCGCTCCACCATCACGTCGAGAGAGATCCAGACCGCCGTGCGTCTGCTGCTGCCCGGTGAACTCGCCAAACACGCCGTGTCCGAGGGCACCAAAGCCGTCACCAAGTACACCAGCTCCAAGTAAAGCGCCGCTTTCATCCGCCGCACACAAAGTTGTGTTTGTAGAATTCGTGATTGAATATTTGCACGTCTAGTTGATTTATGTTTACTTTATTTTTATAAGAATAAATTAATATTCCGTTTTGGCGTAAATGAGGGACACGAGTTTGTTTAGTTTAAGGGTAGAAGTCCTCACTCCCGCAGTCGTTAACGCAATCGACACATGTTTGACTGATCCGGTTCGAGGTCCGTTTGCAGCGGTGCAGTTAGTTCCGGTTATACTTGCATTTGCAATGTGGGCACAAAACTGAATGTGTGTGTGTAGGGTCTCAACAACTGATAAACATAATCTCGAAATAATGGCCCAGTTAGTCATTTCATTTCTTTTTTAACGAGAAACTTTGAGTTTGTTCTCAGAGAAACTGCTGTTTTTAAATTATTATTTTAAATTGAAAACCTCTTGGCTAAAAGGTTTGCCTGGATTAGGTCTACCCGAATTGAAAAGCTTCCCATACCCACAAGCAGAGGAGGAAATACAAAAGTTTAGTATCATTTTAAAGGAAACCCTTTGAAGTAATGTTCAAAGTGTTTAATTCCTTACATGAGTTCTTCAGCTCCCTCAGAATAATTTAATGTTTCCAGCAAATTGAGCAAAAAGGACATTTAGCTATATCATAATCCAAATTAGAGTTATTCTATTCCAATTGAAGAGAGGAAGAATCTCCTAAATAATCTCCTCTACAGTTGAATAAATGCAGTGTTATATTACAGAAAACCCTTTGAAATTGTATAAAAACATCTTTGAGTGATTGGTTATATATTATGTTGTCTGGCCTATTGTTAAATACAAGGCAGATATTTAATTTTGTTCTAAAACCTGTCTTTGAAAGTGAATAACTCTGGCCAAACTACAGACAATGTTGTTTATAACCAGCAGAGGGCAGCAGACACTAAAACAAATAATTTTAAATTTATCATGCAGTATTATCATGAAAGAATTATTCTAATTCAACTGAAGGGTGGGAAATTACCCATTTTTGTGAGTCAGGTGGCCAAGTTCCCTACCTGTCAAAAGTGCAAAAACATGATTAACCATAATTCATTAGAAGCTTGTTGGTTCTGTGATTATAATTCAATAAAAATAAATGCTGTCAGTTTCTGATGAATCTACCAGGGCCGGCCCTAGCATTTTGGGGGCCCTAAACTATTTACAAAATGAGGCCGCCCATCATCTAATGTACACAACATACTAACCTGACACAGATTATATCACACTGACAATCTGTCAATGTCTAATTACCAACACAATATTATCCCTTTAAAGCTTTCCTGTAGCTCAGTGGTTAGAGCATGTTTCTAGCAACGCTGAGATCATGGGTTTGATCCCAGGGATTGCACATACACAGAATGTTTAGTATAATGCAAAATACATACATGTAAATACACACAATATTACTTAGAAAGCTTAAAGTGTGCAATCAGTTTATTCAAAAGAAAGAGATTACAAGCAGAACATCGAAAGTAATAACATACACTACAGTCAGTTTTACTAATCCAGAGGCTTTGTGAATTAGTAAATCAATCTTTTAAATTAAATTATTAGGACACTGGAGTATGTGGTGGAGGCAACAGATAAACTGAAAACAAGGCCAATGTAGGTTGAGACAGGGCCAAGACTGTCATGTGAGGAGGACGCAGCTGCTGCACAAAATAAATGGAAAAACAGAAGTAAATTTGATCGCCCATTATGATAATTATTATTAATTATGATATATTATTTTAATATTTTTTACATTATGTTTTACTAATAAACCTTTGTACATGTAGTATTGTTAATATAAAAAGGCTATTTTAGTTGTATTTCAGTGATATCTACAGTATAAGAAAGTCATTTAACTGACCTGGATTTTCACCAGCTGTAAGTTCATTCTTTGGAAAATATTTCAAAAGTGCCCCTAAGGTGCAAAACACATGCGCACACACGCACGCACACACGGAGACAAACACACGACGCACACACACACACGCACACACGGAGACAAACACACGACGCACACACACACACGCACACACGGAGACAAACACACGACGCACACACACACGCACGGATACAAACACACGATGCACACACACACACACGCACACACACACATGGAGACAAACACACGAAGTACACATATTGGTCAAATTATTCTGTCCCCTTCCAAACTAACCCTCACAAAACACATCAAGCATATTTTATTTAAAAATAAAACTTTACAAGTACACACAGCTTATTTTCAATGTTTTATATACAATGTCTTGTTAAAATTGATTACATTTTAATTGAACACTTACCCTTTTCTTGATCCTTTCTTTTATCATCTTCTTTCCTCTTCTTCCTCTTCTCTCCACCAGACTGAGTGCCGCCTTTTCATTTTTAATCTTTGCACAGTTTAAAGCACATGATGATTGACACAACGAGCAAGTAAATGAAATTTTCCCGCACGGCAGGGGCCCACTAGTGGTCGCGGAGGCCCCATGCAGCTGCCTATATCGCTTATTAGGTAGGGCCGGCACTGGAATCTACACAACACAAACAATCATGACACACACTCTTACACTGACTGCACAACAACACAACTGACAGCAGTCACAGTCACAGTGAGGTTGTATTAAATGACAATAGAACATACAGTAATGGTGATAGTGACTTCTACATCATTTAATCATCATTCATCATCTTCATTTCACTATTTAATAAGTCAAATATTCTACCTGTTCACATCAGTTAATGCACCATAAACTAACATAAAGAATAATCCTGACATTAACTCACATTGGCAATGATACATACTGCACATGTATATGCTGTATATATATATTGATAATAGTTATTTTATGTAAACAATGCATTGATTAATCTTATTAAAGTGTACAATCTACATAACAGCTCGTGTCACATTTCTGTTCTTTGTGTTCACTCTGAATTTTGCCGAGTTGTTTATACCTGGAATGTCTAAATCAGTTTTTAATTTAAACTTTGGAACAGTTTTCATACAGTTTACACCTGCATCTCTTTAACATCACAGTATTACAGATCTATAATCTACACAACTAGTATATCAAGGCCAGATTGGTAGTCCATACCAAGTCCACACAAGTACAACGAGCGATGTACATTTAACATAACATTTGACACTAATGTCAATAGACAAACAGATCTCGTCCCCCATTTACTGCCATTTTTGGGGGAAAACATTTCACAAAAGCCTTGAATTTACATCGGACGTTTGCGGCACAACTGCAGTTAACGTCCGGTCTGTGTTTGTTTATCTGTCTGGCTAGTGTCTAACACAGTGATGTGCGGTGTCATCATGAATAAAAAACTATATGAATAAATGAAGCCTCTTCTGTTCAAATATGTTTTCTGTATGATTCCAACAATTTGATAATTTTTATAGTCATTTGCACATTTCGTGCTCAGATAAACTGGAGATATGTGATGTGCGGCAGTGACGAGGCTCAGCTCACCTCAGACTCCACTATCACTCACACTGGGTTGATGTGGTGTCATTGGCGCGTATCTGTTGCTGTTTCTCTGTATGTTGCCAATATAATGTTGATTATACACCATCACTTTCAACAGTCTGACTAATATCTTTCATAAATGTGTGTGATATAATTACTCTTGCTGATCGGACATAAAACTGCAGTGAAAACGCACAAGGTGAGGCGGCCAGTTACAGGACCTGAAGGGAATCGAACATATCTTCAGGCTCTTTTGTCTTCAAGGACTGTGTTGTTTGTGTTTGCGCTTTGTGGGAAGAAGTCTTCTCTAGTTATATTAAGATTAAGCTTTATATATATATATATATATATATATATATTTATATACAATTTCCTGTAGATTAGTGGTAAGAGCATTGCGTTAACAACGCAAGCTTGTGGGTTCGATCCCAGGGGATTGCAAATACCTATGTAAAATGTATAGAATAAAGCAATGTAAGTCGCTTTGGATAAAAGCGTCTGCCAAATGCCGTAATGTAAATGCAAAATATATCTACAGGTGCTGGTCACATAATTAGAATATCATCAAAAAGTTGATTTATTACACTAATTCCATTCAAAAAGTGAAACTTGTATAATGTATACACTCATTCCACACAGACTGATATATTTCAAGTGTTTATTTCTTTTCATTTTGATGATTATAACCGACAACTAATGAAAACCCCAAATTCAGTATCTCAGAAAATTAGAATATTACTCAAGACCAATTCACTGAAAGGTCAACTGAAAATTATGAACATGGAAAGTATGAGCATGTACATCATTCACTACTTAGTTGGAGCTCCTTTTGCCTGAATTACTGCAGCAATGCGGCGTGGCATGTAGTCGATCCGTCTGTGGCACTGCTCAGGCGTTATGAGAGCCCAGGATGCTATGATAGTGGCCTTCAGCTCTTCTGCATTGTTGGGTCTGGCATATCGCATCTTCCTTCCTTCCTTCGTAAAGTTGATCATCAGCAGGAAGCATGAAGTGCTCTAAAACTTCCTGGTATGCGGCTGTGTTGACCTTGGACCTCAGAAAACACAGTAGACCAACACCAGCAGATGACATGGCACCCCAAACCATCACTGACTGTGGAAACTTTACACTGGACCTCACGCAACGTGGATTCTGTGCCTCTCCTCTCTTTCTCCAGACTCTGGGACCCTGGAAGGAAATGCTAAATTTACTTTCACCGGAGAACATAACTTTGGACCACTCAGCAGCAGTCCAGTCCGAGACGCTTCTGACGCCGTCTGTTGTTCAAGAGTGGCTTGACACAAGGAATGCGACAGCTGAAACCCATGTCTTGCATTCGTCTGTGTGTAGTAGCTCTTGAAGCACTGACTCCAGCTATAGTCCACTCTTTGTGAATCTCACCCACATTTTTGAATGGGTTTAGTTTCACAATCCTCTCCAGGGTGTGGTTATCCCCCATGTTGTACACATTTTTCTACCACATCTTTTACTTCCCTTCGCCTCTCTGTTAATGTGCTTGGACACAGAGCTCTGTGAACATCCAGCCTCTTTTGCAATGACCTTCTGTGTCTTGCCCCCATTGTGCAAAGTGTCAATGGTGGTCTTTTGGACAACTGAGAAAGTCAGCAGTCTTCCCCATTAATGTGTCGCCTACAGAACTACACTGAGAGACCATTTAAAGGCCTTTGCAGGTGTTTTGAGTAAATTACCTGATTATAGTGTGGCACCAGGTGTCTTCAATATAAATCCTTTTCACAATATGTAGAAATGTGTCTGCATTATGCACAGAAATGAAAGATTAAACAAAAAGTTTGATGTAAAAATGTATGAAATCGACAAACAATGCATTTCCTTGTCCATAACACGCATCTGCTTCACAAGAGTGATGTATTCTCCATCTCCACGTTTTTTGCATGAAGTGGGCGAACGTTCCATCTCCTTTATCGCCCTTTTTTTAAGTAGCAACAACACAAAATCGTACCGACCAGCATTACTGTCCCCATAGACTCCCGCAAGCTTCTTTAGACAGAACAGCGTGGTTAAATTTAATTTATGTAGGCAATGTCCTGCTGAGAATCGGTAAAGTATTTCACGTTTGCCCCATTCATTTCATGCTAGACTGCTTCACGAATGAGGCCCAGTACAACGCTGGACTTTCAACGAGGTTGCTACTGTAACCGGGAGCAATACGAACCCTTTGTGCCCAGTCCTCATATCTAGCAGAAGCATTAAGTATCACTTCTCATATCGTTGGTGATTATTCTTTCAAAATGGCCACTCTCAATGGGCTTGTTATTGCGCTATATTGGTAATGTAGCTAAAAATAGAAGTACAGCGTCTAACTGTATTTATTGACCCTGCCCTCAAATGCTGTCGGGCTTATCGTAAACATATCTAGTTTATGTCAGGGTAGTGAAACACGCGGATTCAAAATCGGGTACAATAAGTTTATAGTGAGTAGACACACAGGCATATGCACTGTAAGATTCAGAAGAGTCTTGAACTGGGAACAGCAGGCAGACTTGCACTGGGAAGAGTCAACAGATCATAGAGGAGTTTTTGGTTGAAAATCCAGAGGCTGATGAGCTTGCAGCGTCGGCTGCGGGTGACGCAGTGGTGGTGAAGAGCAACTCCCTAGGGGGGACTAACAAAACCTAATTAAAAAAGAAAGAAAACAAAGACTGGAGCCTGGGCAAAAATAAAAGAACACCAGGGTTAAATAGTCCACTATACTGCAGAGTCTTAAAAAGTCCAAGGGAACAGATAAATACAAGAGTAGATGATATCCGCAAAATGTCATACACAAGATAAAACAAGACAAGATAAGACAATCCATATCAGGGAAAAACTTGACTAGGCAAGGATCCAGGCTTAAGCCAGGAAAGGTCCAAACTAAAGAAACGATCGCGCAAAGATGGTGAGAAGTGGAAGTGACTAAATGGCACAGTGCAGGAAGATGAGTTAATGATTGAATAGGCTTGTACTAATAATTTTATTTTTATTTGTAAAGGCCAGCACATTGAAATATACCAGCAACCTACAGGATGTTGATTGTTAAACTCTGTACAAGACTGTTCCCAAGAGGATGCGGAGCATCCTCCTTGCGCCCATCAAGAATCTGGACCACAGAGCCACTCTTTCTAATGAATTAATTTGTTCAGGCTACAGTGTCGGATCATGGATCATGAATTACATATTTGGAGTCCAACGCAGACCTCCTTAGCGAACCACTCCACTCACTGGAAATGAAAAACACCACACTGATGGAGGACTGAGATAAGTTCAAAGCCAAAGCAGAAAACTTGGAGGGCTGTAGTCGCCGTAACAATATAAGGATTATTTGCTCGCCGGAGTCCATTGAGGGCCCTTGTCCTTTTATCCGCCTTTTACTTAATGTGATATATTCTCAGCATCAGGATATTCTAGAATGCTTTTCACTTTGGATGCCGAGAAGGCGTTTGAAAGGGTGGAGTGGGAGATAGCCTCTTTATAGCTTTGGAAATATTTCTATTTGGCCAAACCTTTCTTTCATGGATTAAATTACTTTATAGTGGTCCCTCTGCAGTAGTACTTACCAACAGTAGTATTCTCAAGCATTTAATTTATATTGTGGTACCCGACAGGGCTGTCCTTTAAGCCCATCACATTAGCCCAGAAACATTTTAGTTAAAAGAACTGTAAGACTTTTTGAGTAAACAGACTTTTTCAAATTGGAGTCTATGCTGGGTCAGCTATAAAGTAACAATTCAACTCTTTGAAGAATAATTGAGTCAACTTAAAACTAGTCACTACATACAGTTCAGCAGTGGTGTAGTCTACGTGATACACAGGTATACGCCGTATACCCACTAGAAAAGATCAAGAATTTCAGTATACCCACTTAAAAAGCGCAAGGTTACGTTACAACATCGTTTGTGTCAGAAAAGTGCGACGCACTGAGTTTTTGACACTATCAGTGTTATCGTAAGCCTGCCCCCGAAGCTACTGGCGCTTCGTGTAGCTGCAGCAGGTGTTACAGATAATGAGTCCGACAAGGCTCATGCGATGCTTTAAGCGTTAGTGTTCCGGGGTCGCAATGCGCACACTGTTCGCCGTGTATTATACTTTCTGCCTTTAACTCACCCCACTTTTAAAACCACTGCGAAGTCTTTCATAAAACAAGCATATTTGTTATCATTAAAATAACTGTAAGTCATATTGTGACTGTTGGCATATTAAATTGTATCTAACTAGCCAACTTCACAAACGTTAGTTTGTGTGTTGAATCAATACATGAGGGAGAAAGGGAGAGATAACTTATACTACAATGTTTATAATTGTTTTAGATGATAAGATATGAGAACTCCTTTACAAGCCTTGTGAAAGTCAAGCTAGAGACACTGCAAGCAATCTAAAGGTGCAACAGGTGCTTGATAAAACTGCACAAATGTTCATTGTTAATTATTATAGTTAACTATCAATGTCAATAATAGATGCAACTTACACACATAAAGTGTGTGAAAAATCTAGTTATTAGGGAGGAGTATCAGAGTTTGATTTTAACCATTTTTTTTCAATATGATTTACTGTAAGTGTCTGACTGGCCTTAGTGAAACTAAATCAAAATCCAAAGTTTATACTTTCACAAGATATTCTTTACATTATGTAGTTGCCCTGCTTAAAAAAACAATAGAACCCTGCCCAAAACACAAGAGATGCAGATGGGAATCAATAGAAAAGGCATAAATAAATAAAAATTACAAAGAAATGTGGTTCATAAGGGTATTTAAATGGAAACCACTAGAATGTATGTAATACTATTTTTAGCAGGATGGGTTTATGTAGAAATACTTAATAGCTTTTCCCGTGGATCAAAAATGTGCATTGAAAATTGCCAGTTGATAAAACCTGTGCTTTAGTGACTGTATACATAAATAAAACTCTTTACTGACTGATTGAAAACCAGCAAGTCCCCCCAGCTGTCATTTGCTATTGAAATCTTCCTTGCAATAAATCTTTCTTGGTCACATATAGAGGCATACTCCATCCTTGCATTCGTGAGTGTGGTGGTGCTCATGGGTTGTCGACCTGGGACGGACTAGTAGGCTGGGGGGGAATCAGAGTATACTCACTACAAAAAACTAGACTACACCACTTCAGTTCTGTTTTTTACGGTTAAAATTTCCACAGGATTCAAGTTACAGTGATCATAGTTGATACGGAGACTACCTCTGCATTTCTTCATTTCGTGTCAGTCTTCATTTTCTAAAGAAATACAGATATTTGAATCTCTTTGTTCAGGAGAGTTAAACTCCTGGAGGGCTTCAGTCATACAGAGATTAAATCAAACACACCAGAACCAGTAATTCAAGCTCTTCAGGATAACTGGTTTGCGATGAAGAGGAAAGTGATCTCCAGAAACTGAGTTTGACATCTTTATCTGGGGCCTCTCCTAATGTCTTGTTAACTGTAAAATATTAGCCATCTCCTTCGCAACTTAAATCTCGGCCGAGTTTCGTTCAGTTTTTTCCTGAGAATCCAGTAATTTTGTGTGTAAGAGGATTTGTCTCTCTAACTCCATACTTTGTTATTTTCCCTTCAAAAAATCTGTCAAAACATGCACATACCCGCAGGCATAGTTTGTCAGTTTAACGCCAGATCAATGTTGGACATATTTTTGTAGAAAATGGAAATCTTATTGAGGTCGAAATTCAACGTTTTCTTGAGATGAAGTAATGAAAGAACCCAGATAACAAGTAACCATTGAATCAATCTCAAAAACAGTTTTTTTTTGTTTACTCCCATGATAGATAGATAGATAGATAGATAGATAGATAGATAGATAGATAGATAGATAGATAGATAGATAGATAGATAGATAGATAGGTAGGTAGGTAGGTAGGTAGGTAGGTAGGTAGGTACCTTTTTCCTTCTTTAAAACCTATATATAAAGAACAGTAGTGGAGAACACAGTTTTATAAACATTTATGAAAAATGTGTTGAACAATATTCAGTAGAACTTATTTGGGACAACTTGGACTTAGGTGCGCTTCGCTTTAGCCATGCCATCAATAATTAGTGGGAAACCTGTTCTTGCTTCGTTTTAGAAAGAAGCGAAATGTGTGGTTCAATGTTGGACAATCCAAGCCTGAGGTCACCCTCCACCTGCAGGCAATTTAAGTATTTTGTTTTTAACACAGTCAATTTTGAAAACCTAGCTTCGCACAAGTAAGTTGAGGCGAAAGGAATCAGCTATTTAACAACAGTGTCCGACAACAGCGGATATTCTTCACATTCAACCAAAACGTAGCCAGAGCGCTATTGGGCTGTCTCAATATGGTGTATCGCTCTTTATTTCAACACCAAGGTCATGGGTTTGGATAATGCAATCATTGGATAAAAGCGTCTGCCAAATGCATAAATGTAAATGTATTTCACCTAACTGCTCCTCCAGGTCAATTGATAAATCTGTTTCTGGGCAACTGAAGGGGTCTCTAACTCAGGAACTTATTAACAAATTCAACCTTTTGAATCATCTACCAGGTATGACAATGGCAACCACAGGGGGTCGTCCAAGTAACTTGCAACATCTGACTTTGCAACAACTAGTCAAGTTGCAACAATTCAGTAATCACAACCTTCCAGCCAATCAGAAGAATTCAAACAGACCATGGTATAATTAAAATAGTCTTAATCTTTCCTACGCAATCGTTTCTTAGCTGAACTGTAAACCGGGTTTGTACTCCTCTCCATATTTCTTCGTTGTGAACAGGTCCCTATAAACAGGTTTGGGAGCAACTGTCAAAGAGAATTAAGAAAAAAAATAGCCCTAAGCAATATGTGTTGCCAAAAACCACTGTAGCTCAGTGGTTAGACTCATGCAGGGGTGCCCAAACTCTGAAACTCTGTGTCCTTATGTTCAACTCTAATCATGCTGAGCAGATGAATACAATTGAATCAATGTAAAAAACTGTTGATTTGTCAAACGTTTTGTCAGCCACCATTCCTGTTTACTTTGGTTCATGCAATGCGGTAAATTAGTTCAATGATTATTACCATTGTTGAGGTTTATGTGATGACTTTTTATTTGATCTCAGTGTATTTACGCTTGTAATCCAGAACATTTTAATCAATCAAAAAAGATGAGCTTCATCATTATTTTGTATTATTTCTAATCTCCATAACAGCTTCACACAAAGTACTTTACACCAACTCAACTTTTAAACATCTTTCTTTGTGAATGCACACATCTTCTTACAGATAAACTACCCTGTTTTAGGAGGAGCAAGAAGTAGTTTAAAAAGACTCATGAGCTCCACTTAAGCAAACACTGATCACAATAATGGTAGTCTGGTAAAATGAAACAAAAAATACATCCTTTTAGTTCGGTAATATTGGTCTGGACCGGAAAATAAAATGTAGTCCTGGTTCACTCAACGCTCATTTTACAGCGAATCAAAATATATTGAACCTAACAGCTTGCGTTCGAAGTCGCAACGTGATTGGGGGATTTTATGATTTATATTTTGAAACAGAACTTACCGGACATGTAAAACAATGCTGTGTGCTGAGTTATACATGCTCAGTGTATGCCTGCATTTATGAAGACCTCATGAAGTGTTAAAGTAGTCAAAACGGCACCAGGAATTCCTCCTTTAAATGCGCAAGATCAGATCTAATAAGCACTCCTTTTATATGAACAAATCACTTGATATTTGGGTCGAATATTGTTCTGACTTCCTGTTTTTGGTTTGGTTTGATGTCTTTGGTCCGTGTTGAGTTCATATTCTAGTGGAAACGCGCCAGAGTTCGTTTGAAAGTGGACCAGACCCATCTTTTCACCGGTCTCGGTCCGCTTGTTTGTTGCCTACAGGGTTTAGGTGGCAATGTTCACACTTACACAAACAAACCCCACTAACAGAGTTATCGCACCAGAGTTCATTCTGATCAAACCAAACATGGCACATGTGAACACAACCACAACAAGAACACAACAAAATTTTATTGGGATTGGAGCTACACTCAAGGATGTGTAGTAAAAGTACAGTTACATGTTTTGTTACCCTACGAACAAACATGTATGTTCACAATACCTTTTATCTGCGAGTGTAAGGTGTGCACAAAGGGACAATCAATATTGTTTTTTTGTTCATCGGTGCATTTTACTCAATTATGTTATGCTGGCTGAACAAATAAACAGATGCAAAAGATGCAACAAAAATGAAAGCATATTCACATGGTTTCATACATTCATACATGTTTAAGTAATGTGAACATGAGAGGATTCAATAAAACAAACAAGGATATAGGGAAAGTTATTTTTTTGAAAGATGATTCTTAAGATTCAAAATGACAAATGATCCTGATGCTGACTGTAGTTGATACTGATAGTAGTTTGCTGTGCTGTTGTCCTTGTGTTGTTGATGTTATTCACTGGAGCTGTCCAAAGATCCATCTAGTCACTATCACAACATAAAGCTGCGGAAAATAAAAAGAGACCATTTTTAAACAACATTTTTGTTTTTCTGAATTTGCCATTAATAGGAATGAGTTTGGGTAAATTCACTTTTTTTTCATTCTGTGAAATACTAACAATATTTCTCACATATATCAAATAAAAATATTGTTTCTATTTGGAGAAAATGAAAGCTGGGTAAAAGGTCAAAATAAAAGTAAAAATAAATGTGCTCTGTATTTTTTCAGACCCCAAATACTCCAAAGAAAACGAGTTCATATTCACTTTTAGCAATGCAACAGCAAAATATCTACATGAATTTAGGAAAAGTTTAGAGAAAATGTATTTTTAATGTGATAACTTCGGATTACTTTATTTCATGGATTACTTTATTTCAATTCCAGTTTAATTTGCTTCAAATACAACAGACAACCCAGACAGAAAGCTGACAACTAGAAATCATTAAATCAATGTTCCAAAATGTTGGTTTGTCAATGTTAAGTACATTGAATCAATATCACCTACTATTAATGTTGTAAATATGTTCACATTTAAAAAAAAAACATTATTGTGATCAGTTTTGCTTTAGGCTCTTCACTCTTGAGGTCTAATACTATATTTACTTTGGTCAGCAGTGTGTTGAAATTCATTTGTTACGGCAAAGCAAGCTGAGATTGAAATTGGCTCAGAGTTTATTGTGATGATAGGTCAACACCATTACAAGCACTGAAAGAGAATGAACTTAATCCATGTCCAGATTGAAGAGCTCAGCTTGTTGTCTGGACTGGATTGGAATGACAACAATACATCAAGAAATGCTGATTTAAAGTGAAAATTTCTAATTGTCCATAACTGTTTATATCAACTTGCTTCATGTCCAATGAGACAATCTATGTACTCTATTTGTATGCACTTTATGTAAGCGAGGTCCAATATAATATAAATGATCATGCATTTGCGAAACTCTACTCCATTATCAAAGGGACAGCAATTCATTTCAACATTTGACATATTTCAATATAAAATACATCAACATTGATCAATGTACTGCAAACAATGTGAAGCAAACATATTACTTTCAGTATCTTTTTAAAATTACAATTCAATAAAACTTCACAATCTACAGAAAATATAAAATGTTCATATTGTTGGAAGCAAAGTAACTGTTTCTCACCCATCAGCATAGAACAGCAGCAATCACAGAAGCCGCAATCATCAGAGCAGAAATCACCAGATCCATGGTCGTCGTGTTCGCTATCCCTGTTGTCGACCTCTTCTTGATCCACTGATATATCTATCTCTGTTGTTACTTCCTTGTAAATTTTTGGACCTTTGGTTATTGGATGATTTCTTTTGCCATTCTTTTTGTTTTGTTTTGTTGTGCTTTTCTCAGAATCCATGGCTTATCTAGGAAGTTTGAGTACCCGCGAGAGTAGGATTCAGAAATCGTGAAGCAAATGTTGTATGAATCAAGTGTGTCAGGACTGCACTGAGCAGTTGGGTAACTATTAAAGCATTTAAAAGTGTTTTAGGGACGTCCCACCACACCAAACAACAACTACAAAACATGTCTTTCCTGCTCTTGAGCTGCTGGAGGCTTTTCGATTTCGGTGCATTTCTCAAATCATATTTTCTTGAATTTTGGATGTGATTCACGGACAGTGTTGGGTGTAACTAGTTACTAAGTAATTAGTTACTGTAATTTAATTACTTTTCCCTTGAAACAGTAAAGTAAGGGATTACTCGTATGTTTTCTGTAATTTAATTACAGTTACTTTTGATGTAATTAAACTAAATACTTTGTTCAATATATGCGTGTGGAATAGCTTTATTGACTTCAAAATTCAAAGTCTTACTTTAAAATCTGTGCTTTAATGTATAATTCTCACATTTGTAATACTTTGGTCAGTTAATAATATTATTTGAATGAATTCAATAATCGGTTTCATGTATATTCTTGAATCACTAAACTAATCAAGGTTGATGTAGGATATAGAAAGTAATTAGTAATGAGTAACTAAATACTTTTTGGACAGAGTAATGTGGACAGTAATCTAATTACACTATTGAATATGTAATTAGTACTTAATTACTTTTTCAGAGTAACTTACCCAGAGCTAACTAAACTAATCCAGCCGTTACTGGGGCTAATAAAACATTGGGATGTTAGACTGTTCTTGTCTTTATTATTATTTAATTGCTTGAGATTCATTGTTCAACCTGATATAACGATCATATTGTGATAGCAAACAACCATTGAATCAATGTTAAAGTGGTTGTTTTTATAAAAAGTAAATCGCAATGAATCATTATTATTCTTTTAATCATGGTAAAGTGTGAAACTGCTTTAAACTACCATTGTGGTGATAATGTTTTTTATTGGGCTCTTGACTCGTTTATTATAATATGTAAACAGTGTGTTACAATGGATTCGTTTCGGCAAACAACACTAAGATTCCAGTGTTTCCCACAGGATTTTGAAAAATGTTACGTAGTTTTAACAGAAATATACCGGCAGATGTGGTTGCCAGTAAAATTTCGTAAAAATATTGTTAAGCACATAAACAGCTTAGCAATTTAAAACTTCAGGGCAAAAACATCAAACTGTCTTCAAGCTGTGTATGAACTTAATACATGTGAGTCTTTTATAATAAGAGCATACATATATAATTGAATATTTAAATTTTTATTGTCTTTTAAACCTGTACACCTTTAATCTTTTTATTTATTATTCTCGGGTTAAGTTAAGTACGTCAAATTTGACCTTAACCATAAGCAGTTAAATAATACAAACTATTCTGACAAATGACTCCTCCATGGTACGTTCTCACTTTTATCAAACACACAAGTGGTAGACACAATAAGTTAGCAAGTATAATTATATTTAGAAACATATAGATTAATTTTGCTTTTATTTACTAGATATTTTATAAGTTTTGAGCAATGGTGTAATCAGCTGGGTTTCGCACTTCTCTTTTTTTATAGCCAAGCAGTCTATGGTTAGCTTCTTCTCTGATGTCATCACTTGGAACTATGCCAAGACTTCCAGTATTTTTAAATCTCTTTGACATAATATGCATCTCCTTTTTGCCCTTTAGGGTTAGGCTCGTCTAATATCTATCTATAATATATATCGTCACTATGTATGAGATTACATTTGACCCATGTTTCCTGCAACAAATCATTTAAATGTAGAGTCTGTAGCATTTTGAAGGATTTATTGACCAAAATGTAATATATAATACAAAACTATGTTGTGAGTGGTGAGAAATACCTTACAAAATGAACCGAAATGTTTATATTACCTTATAATGGGAACACCCTTACATGTAATTTATCAAATTGCACAGCCATGTTTCTATAGTAGCACTACATGTACAAACTGAACCGTGTTTCATTAACGAAGAATGCACGGAACTATGTTCTTCGGCTGTGTTTTTTAGGCAGTAATTTCCTACATCGCCAGTGGTTGCCCCTGAAACTTACACACAGAACTTTTAACTCCCCAAAAACCCATCAAAAGAGGTGAAAAGGTATGTTATTGTTTTTTTGTCTCAGACATCAACAATCAGTGTATGAATCTCAACAGTGGGGACCAACAAATGGACCACTTACTGCCGCAATGCATGCTGGGAGTCATGGATGAGTTTTGTACTTTGATGGTACCTAGAATGCATTGCGTTAATCTTAAGAGTTCTTATTGTTGTCACCATTATTGAGACTAATAGGTTTATTCTTGATGTATATTAGTCCATGTGAAAAGCTGTTCTTAAATAAATACCTTAATAAATAATTAAATTACACATAGCAACATAAATTATATATCAGTGCCTAAATCCCTGGCTATGGCAAAAACGATGGAATTTTCTTTTGAACTTTTTGACGTTTTCTGACAACAGGCTTTTTCCCATTTAATCTCACAGGCATTTTTCCTTGTGGCTCTTGTGACGTCACATGCTAATAAGCATATTTTTGATATCATCACGTCATGTATAACTTTAGGCAAGTTTTTGCTCTTGAAAACTGTTTTGCTTCTACTCTCTGATCAGTCTCGTTATACTGTATTTTAAACAGTATATTTTGGGGGATTTTGGGAAACAATATTGGATTTTTAATGACCACAGGGAGTCAGGAACTCAATTTAACATCTCACATTTTAACAGTTTAGTGTCCCCATCACTATACTGGGGCATTAGGGCAAATGCAGACCACAGGGTGAGCGCCCCCTGTTGGCCTCACTAAACACCTCTTGCCACTCTGCCTGTTAGATTCCTTTGTCATTTGTTTTGGGGTGTTGGCTATTTCAGTTTTTCTTTAAATTGTTTTCCCTTGTCATCTGTCCTGCGTGAAGATGTCTCTGTATTTTTAGAATTATAATGTTATTCAGCTGCTTATGGTTAAAAAATGATCTTATACTGTTCAGACAGAAGAGGTTTATGAGCCAGCCATTGCTGTTTCAGCCGTAACCTATTGTCAGCATGATGAATGGAGACTCAAGTTCTAGTGCGAAGTTTCAGCCTGCTGGGATAACCGTTGTGCTGGATCTGTCACAAACATGGATTCCCAACAAAGAACTGATTGCCCAGGACCCATTGTGTAATGTCTATGTCTATGTTTAGTTTCAGATATCTTTTATTGGTTAAATATTTGCCAAGCCCTGATCTGACATAAAGGGTGACTCAATTACACTCAAGTAGACTATTCCAGAGAAATAATGTATCATTTACAATAAAACATTTGCCAGACGCTTTTATTCAAAGCAACTTAAATTGCAATTTACCGCTGAAAGTCCCATGACCGACCACTGGGTCGTCATCGTAACATCAAGAGGACTCTACACACCGACGTTTGGTTGACGTGATGTAATTTAGAGGACGTTCTGGGAACCTTTTTGGTTAGCTGGGACAGATATCAAACATCAGTCATCATCACTACAAAGAACAATGTACTGAAATCTTACTGCACAAGAAAAAGAAACTCATGTAAACTGAGTTTATTTTAAAGACAATGATAACCGCACAGCAGCAGCTTTCGTTCACTTTTATTAATGGAGACAAAACGAATGCAAACGCCGTTGCTCAGTTAACCAACATTTTTCAAAATATCTTGTTTTCTGCCTCAGAGTCAAGCAGGTTTGGAATAACAAGAGGGTGAGTAAATAACGAACAGTTTTTATTTCGAGTTGAACAATAACATTTACGCCATAAAGGGTTTTTTGCTATTATATGCGACACAGAAACTTTAGTTTCCAAATGAGTATGTTATTTATAGCTAGTTTGGAAAAATCAGGACTTCTCTTAACCTAGGAACGGTAAAAACATCTCACCTGTTTACACCGCAAAACAAACCTGATCAGTAAAGTATGTTTCCGAACTCAAATCCAGATGCTCTTTTAAGTGACGTGATGGGTGGCTCTTAAAAGAGCCTTTGTGTGCGGCGGATGAAAGCGGCGCTTTACTTGGAGCTGGTGTACTTGGTGATGGCTTTGGTATCGAAAGCCAACAGTATCACAATTTGCGTACTTTGGATCGCCGTATTAATATTAAAATGCCGATTTCTTAACGCCACCAGGGGTTAAATAAGCGCCGTCTGGTGCTAAATTAACGTCACACACCGCCACGCGTTTAAGTAACGCAGGGCGCCGATCGACGTTAGGTTAACGTCATCCGTCACTCAAAATGCAAACGTATTAGCTAATATACATAGCCCCTCCTCTTCTCGGGTTGCACAGTATACGGCAAGTCGGAGGCTCGTGTCATCTCAAATCCATATCGAGCTTAATTTTGTGGAAAACTAAAGTGGAAAGAAATGAAAGAAAAACCCGCAGAAAAAGATAATGCAATTGTCACAGTTGTTGTAAGTTTTTTTTTCTCCCCTGGTTTATTTCATTATTAGTTAATTAGTTTTCACACGTGTCTCATGATTAGTTTATCCCCAGCACCTGTTGATCCCTCGTTATATGTTGTATTTAAGTTCTCCCGTAGAGTGTATTCCTTGTCTGTTATTGTTTAAGTTATGGTGTGTTGTGTCACCAGTTCCATGTTCCCCTTTTGATTTTGTATTTAAGTTCCTTATTTTGATTTATGCGTTGGACTACGCTCTTTCTTACACGAACCCGTAACAGTAATATGTCAAGTCATGATTAAAATACCATAGTTTACCCCAAAACGAAATTTCTGTCATTATTTACATTTGGTCCCCATTGACTTCTATTGTATGAAGGAAAGTCAATGAGGATTAATGGTTCGTATGGTTAATTTACATGGGAAGTCAGGAATAAGACCTCTTTTTCCACAACAAACTTACAGTTTTTTCTAGATTTCTCAATCACTCCCGACAGCGTCCCGACAGCGTCCAGACAGCCTCACCAATAGCCTTTCAATAATCACCTTCAATTATATTGTTTCATATGCTTTGTCAAGTAAAATTAGTTATATCTAAATGCTCTGCCGAAAGTCAGTTCCACATATGGTATAGCGTTAATCTCTTCAATGAGGTAAAGGGGAATATGTTAATAATGTGAGTGTAACATGGTCGCATGCTAATGAAATTTAAGTGGGCAGGTGATGTGCGTTAAGGTGATTATTAAAAGACTGTGGGGTAGGCTTTCTGGACGGTTTCGGGAGCTTGATATGGAAAAATAGCTCTTATTCCTGACTTTCTTTATATATAAACCACAAATGAAATGCTGAAATATAAATAAACAATACCAACAATGTAAAATTCTGCAAATTGTAGAAGCGGGACTTGAACCAGTCAAAGGCACGACATATGGTTACAAACCAAACGAGCTAACCTCTAAACTTTCAAACCTGTATGACTGTATGATGTATAAACACAAAAGAAGATATTTGAAAGAAAGTTAGTAACAGAGAACCCTTCGTCCATTTACATTTTAACGCGACCGATAATGATGAAAAAAATCGTTTTGGGGGAACTACCTTTAATCATGACTTGATTTAATTTTACATTTTACCAGGGGCGATTCTAGGATTTTTTCAACTGGGGGGCACATAAGGGGCCATTCTCATGTTGTGTATTTATGTAGAACTGTAGATATCCAAATCATTTCAAGTTCAGTAAGCTTTAAAATCAGCAATAAACAGTGATACCCTATTATCTTTTAATAGCAGTTATTCACTGCTCTAAATCAAAACAATAAAATACATTTTATATTAACTTTTCACTTTACAAAAGTGAAAGAAAAACTGTAATAAAAATAAAATAATCCAATGTATTAGTTTACAACTCACAAATAATTAACAGCCTTATTTATATAAATGCATAATTAGCCTATATTAATCATTCATATAATAATTAAATACACAAATAATGAATTCATATAACTGTAATAAAAAAAAATCCAACATCCTATTCAATTTGCATATCAGCAGTTGCAGTAAATTCGCCTCGATGAATAGACCAAATCTACTTATGTCGAGGAAGGCTAATTAGTCTTGAGCATATTGATTGTAAAATATCATATATCAATACTTTGTTAGATAGCTACATTTTCAAAAAGGTAGCTTTATTTTAACGTAAAATATGTGGATCATAGAAACAGTTTAGAATGGCTTAATTGATCCATTGTTATTTTAGTATTACTTATTTATTTAGCTATTTAATCATGCATTTTTATTTATTTATGATTTTTTTTTATTTGAGAATGTTTCTGGATGTCATCAAGGGACGTTTTATCACTTCTGTGAAAACACAGTACACACTACACACCAAATTTGAGACTCATTTTATTCACTTTGCTTGACACATGATTCGGCAGATTGTGCCACACAGCAATATCTTATCAACACAATATATTGTACAACAAGAAAAGTAAACATTAAGATATAGAAATTACATCCAACTCTATTTTAGCCTCACAACTGTAAATACTGACCAAAAACAACAACAAAACCAGTGTCCTACAGACTAAATACAGTGGATGTAGTTCATTTTCTAATAATAATGTGGCTTATAATAGGTTTATGTATCTGGTTCATTTAAAAAATGTATAATTCTGCGATATTTATGGTTGCTGCTAAAACGGTTTAAAAACTCATCCATATATAACGCAAAAAAATACTGAATATCTCCCAGACTTTTCATCCTGTTACACTGCCTGAGATAACAGAGGTAAAAAGGAGGAAATTACTATTTGTTTAAATGCTATGGTTTTATTGGCGGATGACAAAAACTTTACCTTTTATCACAACCAGCCCAGCTTTGCAGCTTTTACGTTTGCATTTTGAGTGACGTGTGACGTTAACTTAACATCGATCGGCGCCCGGCATTACTTAAACGCGTTGCGGCGAATGACGTTAATTTTATGGAACCCGAACGGGGACAATACTCTTAACATTTAAACGCGTGAAATTTGGACGCGTCAACACGATCAATTTGTACACGACTTTTTGTTCCGTGTAAAGGCGAACGTTTCTTTCGTCTTAACACGAAGTTTTTGGGGCGTGTTATTTGAAGACATGATCGTTTGTATCGCCATAACGCAATCTTTTTGGCCGTGTTTTGTTTAAACAAACGTTTTTGTCGTGTCTAGTGGGCAATTTTTGAGCGTGTAATATTTTGACTCTTATTTTGAAACGTGACATACTAATCTTTCTTTTTTAGTTGAACTGCTGACAATTTGAGGTCAATTAATAAATTCAAATCACTAATTATATCGCTGTTATTATATTGCTTCTTTTGTGCCATACATATATTTATATTCTATCCTGTGTTGTATGGTGTATAACTTACATATGTTTACGTTTTTATATACAACTTAAAGGTCACTGCACACACATATTACAGCCTTTAACATCACTTCCCAGCTAGCAAAATTTGTCTGGCCCACCACTGGGCCGTATATGTGCTTCAGTTCTGGCCCAGTTCTGGCTGGGTCCCCGGCCCAAAACTGGCCCAACCACTGAAAATGGACACAACAAATTTTCTCTGGGCCAGACAAGGCCCACACACTGTAAAACTACTCTTACATACTGCTATGACCCGGATCTGGCTAGCACAGTGTAAAGTGACTCGATCTGGCCCAGGCATGGCCCAGACCCTTTGTTCTGCCATCATCGGCTTGGTCCCCGGGCCAGATGCGGCCCATTAACAGGTAAATGTATTTCTATTTATAGGAAAATGCAAATTTAACTGTGTAAAAAGAGTAAGGTCTTTTATTAAAATTTAACACAGAACAATATGAACACATTAAACAAAAACATATGACCATGTACTAAACATTAAGAAAATACATTGTAATCTGAACATATGATAACAATAAACAAATACAGCAGACTTTACAAATACACTACACAGAGGCACACACAAACTAATTGTACAAGAGAAATCTATTTTTGTCTTACAAAACATGAACCTATTCAGCTAAAAACACGTTTCATCGAACGCACGTACGTACGCACGCCAGACACACACATACATAAACAACGTAAACACATTTATTTACAATTTTTCAGAAAAACTAAATAAAAAAATGACCCACCCACCAAAATCATTCTTTTTACATTAAAAAAACCATAAGTCATACACTCACAAACACAGATGCACAGACACATTTTTTTCTTTAACGAAAGACGTCTCTTGCGCCCGCCCTCTCGGTCCGCTGCCAACTGGAGCCACCTCTTCATGGTCCCCTCCACCTCAGTTTCAGCAGCATTAGCCGTTAGAGGGTTTCTCCGAACTGCACCTTACAGACATATTGTTATGACATCGTAATCATTTACTACGTAAAACATCTGAGAGAGTAATAATATTTCTAAATGTATATACTTACTAATCACTACGTCTCTGAGTTGGAGGGTGGCAAGCGATGTCTTTCCATTGACTCCTCTCCAATTGAGTTGGCGATCACCCTTTTCAGTAAGCGCCAGGTTCAGTCACGCACATCTGTCCCGCCAATTAGCCCCAACCAGTTCACCTTTAACAGTTTTCAAGGTTGGTCATAGTTATTACAGTAGTCATTTGTTCACATCAAGGATTTGTGTGTCAATTTAAGTTATAAAAATACTTTTTTTTAAATAAATTAAATTGTATCTTACCAGTTTTTGCTTGCATTCTGGGCTCTCTTGCATTCTTTCCTCCAGACTATGCAGCTGAGGAAGGTCTTTGAGGGGCAGAGGACGTTCCTCAATATCAAAAGGCTGCACTTGAACCTCCCACAGATGCAGCAATCTCAGGATAGTTGTTTGTTGGTCCAAGACCATCTCTAATTTAGTTAATACCTCCCTGAGCATGGCTATGACAAAGAAGATAAAAATATAAAACAATTATATACACACTTAAAAACAATAAAACTTATTTCATAGGAATATAATTTTTATAGATTAGGAATAATACTGAGTGGAAATAACCATTGGCTTTACCTGTTTCAGAAGATTGCTGGGGCGTTCCTCGGGATGTCTCACACCCTTGCAATAGGAGAAAACTGTGTTAAATGGATTTAGGACCAGTTGTACAAAATAAATACCTACTAAAGAAGTTAAATCTCAAACCAAACCACAAAAGAATATACTCACTTGGAATTCCGTCCATTGGCTCCCAGTTCTGCAGCATCTCTGTGAAGGAGTCATGTGGTGTTGCTCGTGCTTCTGCTGGGAAAGTGGTGGCTGGGGTGACTGTAGGAAAGTTTATGATGGGGGCCGGTGGATGAATTTGTTTAGTTGGTGGGGCATACTCATCCTCTGAGTCCAAGGAACAACGAGCATGACCTCCAGGAGGGCCAATCCGTACACTCTTCCTATTTTAATTAAAAAAATGAATTTATCTAAATTAATAAAAAAGTGCACTATTGCCAAATTCTACAATATTTAACTAAAACTTAGACATTAAATATGGCCTCAAAACATCAGAAAATACCAATAGTGATCTTTTACGCCTTGGTAGTCTTTTCCCAGATACTTCTGCATCTGTCTGGATGTCTGACTAGGTCTCCGCCTCTTTGGCCTTCTTCCTGCCCTCCTCATAGCTGTCTGTAAAATACAGTTTAGTTAACTCTGTTACATTTTAGCGTCTTCAGAGTTGAAACCATTTAAATTGAATTTGCTAAATTGTACTATTGGCATTTTATCATTCAGCTACTTAAGGTCTTAACCTGGGAATAATAAGTACTGGTGTGCCCATTATAGAAGGAGGAACTGGGCCAGAGTAATGCTCCTTTTGCAGCTTTATTTTTCCATGTGAAACTTCATTATTCTCTGTACAAGAATCCATTTCAGAGATTCGACGAATAACTTGGGCTAGTGGATGGTGCGGAGTTCTTATCATCTTTTTCATCTTGCCTAAATAATTCTCAAATGGAAATCCGGATATAAGGTCCAAATTTCCATGTCTTCGAACATCCTCTGAAAGATGGGTCAGCCCATGAACATTGTAAGTAACAAATTCAGGACCATACAATTCACCAAAGTGTGTCACAAATGACACAAGTAGTGTGTGTGCCAAGTGGTTAAGATGTGCAGACAATGATGGACTAGCAAGAAGAAAAATGGGAACAGATAATAACATGAAATTGTTGTACACTGCAGCTGACAACACATTTTGAAGGACCACTGGACCTGTGTAGAACAAGAACTGTCTCAACTCGGTGGCTTTCTACCTGAGCCTTTCTGAAAGTGCTCTGGGTTTACGGGCAAAATCCATGGGAATGAAACTTCTTAAGGATACAAGTTCATTAGAGATAATCTCCATCTGACGAGAGGACAAGCGACAGAGTAAGGGGCCAGATCCATAAATCCAACAGTCTACGCACTACCCCAAGACAAACTAGATGCATGTAGTCATGAGGAAAGCATGACACCATGCCTATATGTGCATCTACTAAAGGAGACTTTGTGACATGATGGTCCTCATCACACATCATTTTAAAAGACAGATCGGTCCGGAGTGGGCTACTGACCTCTGGAAATGTCATCCTGTGTTTGACATAAACACCTGCTTGGACACACTTGTCACAGCCTGAGTAACCAGTGTGAGTTTTTGTTCCTTTAATGAACGCTCTTGCAGGAGCATCACGGATGACAGAGGTGACTTTTAGACAGCACTGTTTCCCCTTGAAAACAAATCCTTGGCTTAGTGCTTTTAACTTACTGACAAGATCTTTAAGATACTCAACCAGAGACACTTTGGCTTTGAATTGCCACAGAACAGAGCAATGAGAACTGGCTTCTTCACAACACCCTGTAGCAAGCCAAGGATTGGCCAGAACTGCACAGGGGAGCTCTTAAACAAATGTAATCCATCTACATGCAGCTGCAATTTAAATTCATGCCTGTTTGGAATATGACACCAAACTTATTCCATGCTTTTTGCAAAAGCTTTCAAAATACTGATGTAGTGGTAAGTACCGCCAGCAACAGCTTGGATACTGTAGGAGGTAGTTGTATGGAGAAGAGTTCTAGCATCCTTTGGTAGCGAAGGATGATGAACTCTCAAGATGGCCAGAAGTGCAGTCAGAGCTACTAGGGACACCCTGAAATTAACTGCCCAATCACACAAAGACTCGGTTAGTGGTATATGGACACTTTCTATGTCATAATTCTGGGAATCATCTTCACTGTCAGAAATGTGTTGCTGATCTTCCACAGAATCTTCCTGCTTATTAAAGACATTTATTGTCACATTCTCTGCACTTTCAGTAGATTGTAATTCTTTACTGCCAGAGGCCTGCAACTCATTGTCAAAGGAGGCAAGTAAAGAATTCACCCGCTTCACTGCTCGTTTTCTAAGACTACGCTGATCCGTGTTCTTACCTGATGTGGTTTTCTTTATCCTACCTGCAGAAACAGACAACAGAGAAAACCAAATAAAATTGTTGGTTTAGTACAAGATCTTTGTCTTTCTATACGAGAAGTTAAAAAATATACTGTACCGAGTGTTCCATGGTTTGACAGCAAAATTTTGAAAAATATATATATTTTAGTTTTCTAAAAATTGCTTTGTGACCCCATAGGAGATATACTGTATATTTTCCAACTATCCATTTAATGTTGTGGACAAAATGTTGGCATCCTTGCTAAATATAAGCAAAGAAATCTGCATTGTGTCTTACTAAAATAAAATGTTTAATTGAAGTAAAACAATAGAAGGTAGGGAGGAAATAAGGTAATGAAGGTAATGTCCTGCCTTGTTGCCCGATGACTCCTGAGATAGGCGCAGGCTCCCCGTGACCCGAGGTAGTTTGGATAAGCGGTAGAAAATGGAATGGAATGGAATGTTCAAGACATTGGTAAAAATCATTAAATCATTTAATAAGTTGATTATTTCAAATAATATAAACGTGTACAGAAAATAGCCAACCGTTTTAAACTCTATAAATCAAAATCCTAAACACTTAAAGAAAGTCTTATGCTGAAGCACAGGAAAACACCTTCAATCATCTCTCCAATGAAATCTTTTATTTTATCATCATAACCTTTAGAAAAACAATATATAAATATCATGTTATATGCTTATATTCCACAATTTCTGCTTTTTGAAGAGATTTATTGCTCGTGAATTACTTGATTCAGCCTCACTGCCTATGCTAACGTTACCAGTGTTATAGAGCAATTAGCGCGTGCTAATGGAGCGACGGAAAGTTACCTCAGAAGATGCCTTTTGATAAAAGTGCAGTTAACGTTAATAAATAGGCTGCTCTGCTCGACGTTGAAGACTACACGTGGAACTGCGTTAATGATCGACTGCCTTGAGACATAACGCAAGAATATGAGTCGAGAGCGTCATACGCCGTTTGCGCATCGCAGCAAACACAAGAAAACCCCAAATATATTTAGAATTCAACCCCAAAGTTGCTACAGGCAGTAAACTACCACTGCTGCTTATACAATATTAAACGCATTTGCAATTAATAATGCTAAGCCACAGTATAGGCTAATGTTATATATATATATAAAACAATATAATGTAAAAAAAACATAATAATATCTTCTGTTATAAGAATAACAACGAATTCGGACAGTGAAACAAACGTTTATGGGTGACCTCATTAATTGAATGGGCGATTGTATGCTTAAAAAACGTTAATCATTCCTCAAAATGGATTTATCCTGGTACTTTCTTACATTAATATCCACTGTAAATCAAACATGCTTGCGGGCTTAATGTGCCATATAATTAAGGCTTTTGAATAGTTAGCAAATAATCCTTTTCATTGTTTTCATGCATGTGTAACATATTAAAATTGAATCAGCGACCTACCAGTTGGTGATGGTGTCCAAAATGAGCTCAGTTTCGCGCTCAGCAGGATTCAAATTAGTGACGACAGTCGTCATGTTGCCGTTCCACAACCTGTGGGCCGATTGCTGCTCCACGGAATCAGGCTGTATACTTTAACATTTCCGTCTATAGGACACTTTCAAATTTCCGCTCTGTGTCTGTTTTATTGGCATCGGGCTACATGCTGTATTTTGTCCGTTCAGGCCAACTGCATCTAGTTCAAAATACGTAAAATGTAAATTAAATTAACATTAAATCCACATTAAATAAATACAACTTTGTCAAGGTGTGTGTGGATCTATGCAGTGGCTACAAGAAATACGCATTTATGGAAATGTGTTTATTGAAAATGTGTTGTAATTTCCGTGTTCCTGTTCTTTAAGGCTATTTTATTCATGATATTTAACCATAATTGGGCCAGATACACTGGAATGTAGTCAATCCAGCTACACAATGCCAGATTCGGCCCAATTAAGGTGAAACACTTCTTCAATCAACCTGGACTTCAGCCGATAGTGCCAAGACTTGGGCCGACAGCTGTAAATAATATTTAATATACGTTCATTGCTTCCTCGTCTGGGCCGATTCTGGTGTCAAATTCTCTGGGAAATGAACAGTGAAATTCCAAAGTTTTCACAAGGAGTTTTTTTCAACTCCACAAACACTTTTATCACCTTCACTTACAGACACCACTGTCACTTTATTTCTGTTGCACGTCTACAAAAGTTCTAATTGAAAATGAACACAAGTTTACATGTTGATGGTTTTGTTGAGTCACCATTATGGTGAAGAGTGTTTGCTTTAGTTGTGGTCTTGACCCTTTGCTTTCCATGTGAAGAAGTCTTTCCCCAGTATTGACATCGATGAGTTTAAACACACTGACTCAGGTGGGTGGAAAGCTCAGATAAAGCTAACGCATTAAATTATTTGTGTTGGTGGTTAAGAACATGTTCAAGAGTGTGGATAGTGCTTTAAAGTTACTTGTTGTCCTCATTTATGATATTGAATGAAATTAATTAATATACTGAACGTCTTTAACAGCACATCTAATACATAGTAAATGTTCTAGCAGATATCTAGAATATAACAGTTTGTCTCAACAATGGTGACAACAGAAAAAAAAACTCTAAAGATAAACGCAATGCATTCTGGGTATCATCAAAGCACAAACTCATCAATGACTCCCAGCATGCATTGCGGCTGTAAGATTTTCATTTGTTAGTCACCACTGTTGAGATTCATACACTGATTCTTGATGTCTGAGTCAAAGACAAAATGCAAGCTTTTTAAAGGTTCAAACACTTTTTAGATTGATTGTTGCATGAAATGTGAATTTTAAACGTAAATTCATTGAGGCGTTTGTAACAGAAAATACAATAAGTAAATAAACAACATCCCAGATAAAGATTTAGTAAATACCTAATCACACTTTCATTTGATGTGATTTGCTACAAAACTATGTTTTATATAAAACAATGTCATAGCAGCCCAAAGATAACTATAAACTTATTTGTGACGGCTGAAAGAGCCCAACGAAAGCAAACCCTGATCACAAAAACGGTGACTTTGAATACATCAATAAAGCATCAAGTCATGGCTGTTATGCTGCAGTCCCTGTGAAGCAGAAGTGATGATCGTCTTCAGTATTCTGACGTATTTACAAGATGAATAGTGGGTGTGGCTCATGTTTTCTACTGTGAATTGATTGGATGAATAAAAACAGGATGTTCCCGTAATTTTACTGTAGTTTGCTGGCAACCACAGCTGCCGGTATTTTTTCCGTAAAAACTACGGAATTTGTATTTTCTCCTTTCTTTTCTGATATTAAATGTTTTGTGGGTCACCACTAAGCTGAAGAGTGGAGTCTGTGTTTAACTCACGGTCAGGCAAAGATGTTCTGATGTCATGCTGCATGTTGCTTTGTTTAAAAGTGACTTTAATTATGAATTACAAAGAAATAAATTAAATAAATGTAATGTTATCACTTTTATGCATTTGGACCAAGTTTTCATTGTATATAAAGAAATGTTGTGAATATAAAAGACTCAAATGTATTAAGTTCATACACAGTTTGAAGTTTGTGCCCTGAAGTTTTAAACTGCAAAGCTGTTTACATTCTTTTCCTGTATTTTTCACGGAATTTTCACTATGTTTTTCATGCTTCAATGTAACCATTATGTCCAAAATGCACATATAAGGGAGCAATTAAAGGCATGGTTAGAATACCAAAGGACATTAAAGAGACCTTTGTACTGACTCAAGGAGAGATAAACAGCCCTAAAAGGACAACCTTTCCAGGCATTATCTTAAAAACTTCCAGCTTCTTCAATCATGAACAGCACTTGCAGCAGTGGAGTCATTCAGGTTCCTGGGCACCACCATCTCTCAGGACCTGAAGTAGGACAATCACATTGGCTCCATTGCTAAAAAAGCCCAGCAGGGGATGTACTTCTTACATCAGCTGAAGAAGTTCAACCTACCACAAACTCTGTTAAAACAGTTTTACTCTGCAGTCATAGAGTCTGTCCTCTGCACATCCATCACTGTCTGGTTTGGCTCAACCACAAAGTCAGACATCAGAAGACTATAGAGGACGGTTCTGACTGCTTAGAAGATCATTGGTGCTCCCCTGCCCAATGAACTGTATACATCAAGAGTGAGGAAAAGGGCTCAGAAAATCACCCTGGACCTCTCACATCCATGCCATCATCTCTTCACAATGCTGCCATCTGGTTGGCGCTACAGAGCACTGAGCACCAAAACAACCAGACACAAAAACTGCTTCTTCCCTCAGGCCATCTACCTCTTCAACAGTTAAATGGTTTATACCCACCGTGCAATTAATAACTCTGAGCAATAATACTTAAGTGCAATATTTATTATATCATGCAGATAATACTTTATCTATATTTATACAACTTTTTCTGTAAATTATTATTTAATTAAGCTGTACATAGCACATACCTTGTATTACAATAGTCGATTCTTAGTTTGTACTTGTATATTTACATACACACATACCTTTACTCTCTACGTCTATATCTTATGTTTATTATATTGTATTTCTTATTTTATACCCATAGGCCCTTATATAAATCATCTGTGTACTGTATTCTATTGTGTTATGGTCTCTGTGTACTATTGTTGCTGTTTCTGTGTACTGGATTTTCCTGTCACCAAAACAAATGCCTTGTATGTGCAAACATACATACTCGGCACTAAAGCTCTTTCTGATTCTGATATTAAAAAATAGGAATAAATAAAAGAGTGTGTGGTTTTCATTGTCATCATTTCTTTTATGATATCATATGGAATATACACAGTGGTTGAAAGTTTACATGCACCTTGCGAATTCCTAAAAACTTTTGAAATTTAATTTATTCAGATAAGTGTAATTTAAAAATTTGTTTTTATTTTAGTAATGCCCTGAACAAATTATTTCACATATATTACACAAAACAGAATAATAATAACTGAATATATAAAAAATCAACCCGTTCAAAAGTTTACATATTGCTTATTCTTATAATACTGTTTGATGTACCTGGACAATCAATTATAGTTTTTGTGTTGTCTGATTGTTGTCTAAGAACTTTTTGTTTATGAGCCATTTAACTTGTACACTGATCTTCACAGAAATCCTCTGAAGATATAAGTGCTTGTTGTCGGTCTGTAAAGATAAATCTAACATTGTATAGTCACAGCTGGACATTGGTCAAACATGCAGAAAGTATTGAAAAATCAAAGACCAGGGAAAAGTTTAATGGAACAGTTAAAACTTAAACCCTTAAACAACCATCACAAACCACACACACTGTCATTGTTTTTCCAGGTCACACTGTACTGTATTAAGAATCAGGTGTATGACTTTTGACCACCATAATGTATATCTCTTCATAGGCCTGTCTATATGTAATGCGCAGGGCAAATTTCAAAGCTTCAGATGTGGTTAAAAGAACATAAGACAATAAATGATGCCGTATACTTAATAGTTAAGTTATCAGTCTTTCATTATTTGTTATTATTGCCCTGTCAGCTAAAGAATATTCCAAAGATGAAGTCATCCTTAACATGTGTGTAATACATGCTTTTATCTCATCCAGATTATTGTATTGTTTTGTACCAGGGTTTTTCACAGTCTCTATTGTCTAGTTTTCAACTCGTTGAAACTGTTGCCGTTCTACTGTTAACTGGAACAAGTAAAAGGGAACATATTTCACCAATGTTGATCTCTCTCCACTGGTTCCCAGTTAAACATCGTATCCATTTTAAAACATTGTTGTTTGTTTATAAGGGTTTGGATGGAATGGCTCCATCATATATCTCAGATCGGATTCCGTTTCACTGTAATGCCTCGGGAACTTACGTCAACTATAGTAGCCTTCAGTTGACTGTTCCAAGGACAGGCTTGAAATCGAAAAGGAGATTGTGCCTTTGGAGTGGCGGCTCACAGCTATGGAACAATTTGCCACCTTTTGTAAGAACTTCACAAACATACGCTGTTTTTAAGTCTCTTCTTAAAACTTTTTTATCTACAGTTGCATATGGTCATAAGTAAGCACAGTGGCATAACTGTATGTGTACTATCACACTACAGTCATGCCACTGTGCTTACTTTTGTTACTTTGTGCTTTGTTTTTGTATTTTTTATATGGTTACATATTGTACAGCACTTTGGCCAATTGCTGTTGTTTTTTAATGTGCTCTATAAATAAATATGACTGACTCTTTCTTCATTTTACCAAAATGTTTCAAGACTTGTGATTTTGCTGTCTGCTTATGAAGACTGGGTTGTGTAGTTCACAATACTCACACTAGACGTAGCTAGATATAACGACAGGTACAGTAACTACACTCATAAACTGAGGTACATCATGCATAGCGATAGTGGACCAATTATGTCGATGAGGAGAAGACTTGAAGCATTGAATACGAGATTTAATGCATTGATACAAAATCGCCTAACACATAACACAGACGAGGACACCATTGAGAGGTTTGTTTTCTGGGCCTTTAATGTAATTCATATTTCGCGCCAAATCTTAATCACTTTGTTTATATTAAGTCGGTATGCAAAATTAAATCTTGTGATTCAATATGGAGATCGGTCCCAATACCAGTTGGAATTTGATTATTCCACTTTTAAGAATTATGCGGATTAATCATGTACATATAAAAAGAAATGCAAGGAAAAAATAACAATTATTACTATGGTAAAGTCAGACTATGCTCACTTTATATGTAAACACTTCACTGTGGAATACATTTAGGAAAACATTGGAGATCATGTGCTGAAACTGGACGAGATTTACGGAGGACTTCTATTTGTGACCATGATATTTTTCCATTCCATTCCATTTTCTACCGCTTATCCGAACTACCTCGGGTCACGGGGAGCCTGCGCCTATCTCAGGAGTCATTGGGCATCAAGGCAGGATAAACCCTGGATGGAGTGCCAACCCATCGCAGGGCACACACACTCACTCATTCACTCACACACTCACACCCTACGGACAATTTTTTCCAGAGATGCCAATCAACCTACCATGCATGTCTTTGGACCAGGGGAGGAAACCGGAGTACCCGGAGGAAACCCCTGAGGCACGGGGAGAACATGCAAACTCCACACACACAAGTCGGAGGTGTGAGGCGAACGTGCTAACCACTAAGCCACCGTGCCCCCCACCATGATATTTTTATACAATAAAAATATTTTTTATATTAAATTATACAATATTACGGAGCCGCTGAAGGGACATTGGTGGGAAAAAAAACAGAAGACTTTCTCGTGCGCACGAGAAAGTCTTCTGTTTTTTTTCCAGCAATGTCCCTTCAACGGCTCTGTACAATATAGATGCAGAAAATCACACCATATATATAACTTGCATGCGTTAGCGTTTGAAGGCTGTTTTATTTATAAAACCGTGCGGCCACGTGCATCCCTCCCCCACTCCCAGCCCTGGTTATATTTTAAAAACTAACGAAAGTAAAATTCTAAGGAGATTACTGTATAACATTAGTAGGAATTTAACATTATATATTTATCCTTTATACAAAACAACTTTATACTGTAGTATTTTTCAAAAAGCCAAGAGCAATTAAAAAAACCTAAACTGAATCGTTAAATAGATGAGCAAGTGATGAAAAATACACGTATACAACAACTCACTGGGCTTAAAACATGCAACATATAAAACACTTTCTTATTTATGCTGTTATGTTTATCGAACAATTGTGTGTTTGAACGGTTTCATTGAAGATTGAGAATGTTCCCCAGCAACATCCCCAACGATGCCTCCGCCACGAGAAGGCGACAAGCTGCAAGACAGAGCACCATTAGGCTTTCTTTTATTGAAAACAGTAATGAGCATCTGCTCACAACACAACGTAAGTGACTAAACTTGTTGAAAAAAACAGCATATGCTGGGTTAGGTACCTTTTGATGCTGGTTTGACCAGTACATAGCAAGTATAAACCAGCACATGACCAGCTTAAATCAACAAACCACTATCAAAACATACCAAATCAGCATGAGTGTAAAATCTCTGAAATCTGTGACATATTTTTAAAGGTAACTATTTCTCTTATACAGGTACAACAGTTAAAAAAATGATTGTCCCCCTTTCAATGAATGAGAGGGCATTTCATCAGAAAATCAGAGATTTTTGTGTACTTTTGTTTGTTGTAAAGGATCTGTTTGCGTTTGCTGGATCGGACAACATGGCTAGTGAAGTGTTTTCTGTACAGCTGGCCTGCTCATCAAACTCAATACTTAGTATTGTTGATGGCAGTCTTTCCGATTATGAAATCTGTAGCCCCTCAACCTTGTATGTGCTTTGGATGTCAGGTGTTCAAATAGAGGCCAGTTTCACTTTTAAAAATACTTTTGAAAAGATAAACAAATGTCCTTACCTCTGTGATTTCATTTGTAATTTAGGGATTGACTGCATCCAATGGCGCATCTTCAGATAGCCAGTCGAATGCTCCTCATAATTTAGGAACCATCCAGGTTTCTGTCCAGTCTAGAGAACAGAATATTGCATCCTCTCCCAGTTCAGCTCCTGTTCTTCCAGTAGAAATTGGCCATTCTTCACCTTTTCATCGACACCACTAGTGTTATGTTATGACCATGTCAGTTTTTTATTCCATGTTCTTTTCTGTCTGAGTTACGAATATCTTGTTAAGATATTATAAGGATAGGGTGGGATAGTAGTAAGATAATTATTGTAAGGATTATTGTGTTCAATGTAATTTCTACACTCACAATATTTTTTTATTTGCTTTCCTTCTAATGAACTTTTTTCTTTAGATTCAGAGGATGAGGACATTTTGGATATGTTAAACTCACCTGTTTATACTTCGAATGAAAACAATGTGAGTATGCTGAATCAGTCAAGAAACGAGAGAAAAGTTACATACTTTTCCTATTTAGTTTCTTTTGCTTTATGTTATCAATTAGGATGAATTCAGTGCTGCAGATATCCTTAGGACATTTCAGGAGGAAAATCTTAATTTGGATGAAAGGCTGATTGTGGTGGCCAGAAGAAGAAATATTCTTCACAGTGCATGTACTGCATTGAAAAGCAGCTACTTTGCATGGCACAAATCCCCACAAATCGAGTTTGTTGGCGAAAGTGCTGATGACTATGGGGGACCCCGAAGAGAATTCTTTAGGTTTGGTCCATTTAAAAAAAATGTTTTACCATGTTGCTTTTGATTGTTTCTTAAATATATAGTAGTGAGCTGTCATTTATTATCATAGTTTAATACTAAATACAAGTCAATAAGGCTTAGTTTTAACAATAATTCAGTAAATTATTGTTTTTATTAGTGGTGGGCATAGATTATTTTTTTTAATCTAGATTAATTCCAAGATTAATCTAGAATAATCTAGATTAAATTGGCTCATTTGAATTCTGCCGAAGGCATTCAGAATATGTGTGCTACCCAAATGATGACTAAAAGTAAGTCTTTGATAAAGGGTTTCTCAAGCCAGGTGGCGCATTAGACCAGGGGCTCATCTCCTGTTTCCAAAATGCATCACAAACTGCTTGAGAAAGCTGTTCTACTATGATAATTGTGATGAAAATTAAATTATGTTCAATAAGATGAACTTGTGTTTACTTCCGCATTGGCTAAGGGATGCTTTGCAATTAGGTGGTACTTGAGACTGCAAGAGCTCCTACAGTACATTTACATTTAGTCATTTAGCAGACGCTTTTATCCAAAGCGACTTACAAAGAGTGAGGGAGCAACAAGCGACATGTCATACAGGACCTATAATACATTAGATCTCAATACAAAGTTACTGGTTTCAACTAAAGCTAGACCACTACCTGTTGAGAGAAAGTGTTTCTTTAAACCAATTCCACATTGCACAAGGTGCAAACAACGGCAGTCTTGTCGATGTTTCTATTGGGAAGCTTCTTAAAAAGTAATATTCCCTGAAGCAAACCCGGCGGCTTCAAAGCTGCATCCATGTTAGCATGTCACGTTTGATACGGTAATTTCACAGTAACGTTATGTTGTGTTCAGACCAAACGCGAATGGCGTGTCAAGCGCGAGTGATTTATATGTTAATGCAAAGAGGCAATAGACCTACTTGCTGCGCGAATCGCGCGAATGAAGCCCTGGTTATGAGATGATGAGGCGGCTTCCGCGAATGATGCGAATCACGCGAGTTGAAAAATCTCGTTCTCGCCCCGTACAGTGCAGTTAAGATGGTATACATCCGCGCTAAAATATCAAGGTGAAAGTCATCATAGCTTGCGTAGTATAGACCCAGCTCCCAACCCAACTTTGAGAATAGATTAACGGCGACATTTTTTTTATCGCGCGATAAGAGTCTTACTGCGTTAACGGCCCACCACTAGTTTTTATTAATACTCTTTTTTTCTTGTGTTAGGCTTTTAATGCAGGAAATTGAATCTTCATTTGAAGTATTTGAGGGGAAAACGGGGCAAGTGTTTTTTACCTACGACCAGGCGTCTGTGGAGATGAGACGATACTACACTGCAGGAAAGCTGATTGCCTGGTCCCTGATACATGGAGGACCAGGAATTAAAGCTCTGGATACCACATTATTCCAATTAATGTGTGGCCAAAACGTAGTAGTGGAGGACTTTGACTGGCGTAATCTCCCAGATGGTGAAACTCAAGATAAAGTGCGGCAGGTACCCACCATACTACAGTTCAAGTGTAATAGGAGCTTTTGTCTTGAGTCTAATGCCTAATTGATATATTTTTTTAAGGTATTTCTTTGTAAGACACAAGAAGAAATGAATGGAATACGGTCGGACCTTGGTGAATGGATTGCTGACTGTGGTGTCTCTGGAATTTACAGTGCAACACTTGATGATATGAGACGCATATACGGGCAGGTGATAAAACACTACATTTATTTCAGGTATGAAACTAAAGATAATTTTGAACAATGTTACTTATTCAACATTTAAATGTTTTCCAACGGCTAACAATAAATAATGTGTGGAAATTTTCCCTAACTTAGAACAGCCGACATGATTAATCGGTTCAAAGATGGCATGAACTGCTGTGGGAACTTTTGGAAGATTGCTGAACACATGTGGCATGGTGCTGTTTCTACCTCGAGGCATCCAGGAAGAGGAAGATTTAACAGATATGCTGAACACAGCACTAAAAGGATATTGTGGATTTGGAAAAATCTGAAAAATTTGATAATTGGATTCTCTTTTAATACTTACAATTTTAATGTTTTCGGCAAAGTTGTTTTCAAACCTCATGTTAATATGTTTTTGTGAAATTACAATAGAATGTACATTTAAATGTAATTTAAACGATGTACATTTAGACAATAAAAGGCCAATTGCAAAAAACAATCTCTTTATTATATTTTTGTAACATTATTGAATAAACTAAAGGTATTCAAGTCAATATCATCTAACTTTACACAAATAAATGACTTGATTTTTTTCTTCTTAATACTCATTCTAAAAGATCTTAATGAAATTAAGAACTTAAAATGAATAGTTCACCCAAAAATGAAAAACCTACATTTCAAACCTGTATGACTTTCATACGCAGAACAAAAAAAATATTTTGAAGAATGTTTGGTAACTGGCACTTATTCAGTTGCATTGGTTTAAGGTCCACACAATAGAAGTGAATTGGTACCACTGATGTTCGGTTACCAACTTATCTTCTTTTATGTTCTGCAAAAGAAAGTCATACAGATTTTAAATTAAACAAGGGTGAGGAAATGATGACAGAATGACAGAATAATTTTTTGGTGAACTGACACTTTAAGGTTGTCAGGTTTTTAATGACAAAACTTAGTTTCTATTTGAGTTGTATAAAGTAAATTACTCTCCGTCATTGTCAATATTTTCGAGGAAGTTAAAAACTTGCTCAAGAAGATCAGTTCCTAAATCATCCCGCCTCCCACCAAGTGGGTTGACAAGCTGCACAAGCTGTTCCATGTGTCTGTCGTGGAGATTTAATTGGTTGGTAGGAATCTCAATAGCCTCTGGCCAGTGGAATACAATATGAGCACCAGGAGGTACAACAACTTCTGCAGCTGGGGGAGTGTCAATTTCTTCAACTGGTTCCTCATCTACTCCAAGAATTCCTTGAATACCAGTCTGGTTTCGATGTAGTTGCAAGAGACATCCTCGAATAAAGATCTGGTGGGGAGACATGTAACGTGCAGTTCGTAGCTTGTGGTGGTTCCACTGAGTAACAAACAGTAGAAGGTCTATGTTGATTCTGGCCCAGAGATGCATTTCATTGGTGCTGTCAATTTTACCCTCACTCTCCAAAAGCATGAATAAGGTGTAGGAAGTATTAGTGATGCCCCACCAAACATCACCCCACAGTCTCTCAATCCTTTGATTGTGCGTGCTCCTTCCTCTCAGAGCACTTCCTCTGTTTGAGCCCCTGAAAACGTTCATGAAAAGACAGAATCCATTATTTTCCCCTCCAAAATCACAGCGAACTCTAGAAGGTAGTCCATGTTTGCCAATGGCCTCTACAAAACTATCAAAAACAGTGTTGCTCCGATTGTTTTCAGAAGCCTTCAAGAAAACAACAAGTCTGCTGTAGCCATCAATTCCACGTGTATTACAATTCGCCATCTTAAAAAAATGAAGAGAGGGTTATTAGAAGAAAAAATACTGTAGCATTGATAAAACTAAAATGATTAGGCCTACGGTATGTGACTGACTGTCATCTCAAAACATGTACTACAAAGTACTGGAAAGTAACACTACTTGCTTTGTTTGTATTTGCTCCCATCGTTGATATCACAGGAATATAAATATGGTAAATGTATTTGTTGGTATTAACACAGTGCTACTATATCTTTGTAACCTAAGAGAAAAAAAAATAACTTTATAACCTGATTAACTTATGATTGCCATCCAAGTGCCATAATGAGTTTGGGCCTGCAACTTTATAGATTCTTCTGTGTAGTCTTCGTGTAGTGACCCTCTGGGCTGCTCCTGTTGGATTGGTCCTGATTAAACTTTGTCGCACTCTGTGCCGCTGTGTTACAATCCCCTGACCTGCCAGACGTGCTCTCACTGCTTCTGCCCCAAGCTCATCGTTGCCTCCAACTAGTTCTCTGACTATATTATCAAGATCAGAGTCTGATAGATTGGTGTATCTGTCTCTAAGTGAAATGTTGAATTTCCTGTTAATAGAAAAAAGCACACATGAGTGACTGAACACAATATAATGAAATAATTGTCTCGCTAAATATCAAGTGAATAATGTACCCAATGTATATCAGATACGATGCTTACATTTTTTTAATTAGAAGCACATTTGATATATCCTCTCTATCCATCACAATAAATGTGAGAAACACATCTACACTTTTTAATTATACTTCAATGGAAGAAAGATGAAACAATGTGGATAATAAGCATAAGGAGAATATAAACTGCTGAGAACAATAACCTCACCTTAAACGTCACTTTACTGTTCGTTTGGACACTCCCAAAATTTCTGCCATCTGTTTTGTTGAAAAATTATATTCCAGCAGAAACCGCAACTGTTCCTGTGTAATGGAATATTGTGGACGACCAGGTAGACCCCTCTACAATGGAACACTGTAAACCTGGGGGACTAAGGTTAACAGAATAACAGGTTAAATAAAAAATCATAGCCAAGTGATTAATATTTCAGTCAGTCTGGCTATCTGGACCATACCTAGCAGCTGAGGCAAAGTTTCCAGAATATCCAGGAATTCAGACACGATCCAGGATAGCATTTGCTGTTTCTGGATCCAGGAGTCGCTCTCTTGACCATACCAGACTTCCGGCCATTGTCTGCATTCTGGAGTTCATAAACGTAATAAATTAGGTACTCTAGCCTAGACTTTGAGGCTAGTTAAATATTAAAATGCATAACTACTAGTGACAAGTAAAAAATATGTTGCGTTTTGAAAAGAGGATTTCAGTAAAGTTTAGTAAAAAAATTATTGGCAATATTTGCGGCTGTTAAACTCAATGACAACCCCCTTAAGAAATTAACCATGATGGCATGGCATTCAAGTTGCTTAAAGTCAGCCATCTTATAAATAGGCTAAATGTAATGTTTTAGGACATACCTGGTTATGATAATATTCAAATCATCCTCTGTGTGATAAGAGGAAGCCAAGCCAATGCAGTCCGTAAAGGTTCTTTGACAGTTTAATAAAAAACTTCTAAGAGCCATCCTAGAGATCATTCGACTTTTCCACCTTCGGAGACAAAAACTGCCAAAGTTAAAACGGGGATTCTGGGACGAAAGATGAGATGACAAGCCATGACATAGGACTGACATCACAACCAACGTATCACTCAGAACATCGACGTTTGCCTACGTAAATGCCAACGTACAATTACGAACTCATTCGCGAACAAATGTTACGTGTGACGTTTGCATAGGTATTTGATTACCTAACAGCGCATCATCTCTCACGCAAATAATTGTCGTCTGACGTTTATATACGCATATAGCAACGTGCCATCGCATCACAAATGCAAATATAACCTTAAACAGAGCAACGCTATTGGCTGGTGTACGGTCTGACGCAAATACACGAACTCAACATTCGTATTTACGCGTACAAATTGATTGTGTTGACGCGTCCAAATTTCACGCGTTTCATGTTAAGAGTATTGTCCCCGTTCGCGTTCCATATAATTTAGCACCAGACAGCACTTATTTAACGCCTGGCGGTGTAAAGACATCGGAGTTTTAATATTAATACGGCGATCCAAAGCACGCAAATTGTGAGAGCTACCCACTTTTTCAGTTAAAAGAGATTTTCATGTTGTGTAAGCTTGTGCTGTGTGTTTGTATAATGTTGACGCTAAATATGGCATTTAAAATGGCAAGCAACTGTTGTATAATAAAGAACATGAGGTGCTAAACTAAATATAAAATGAAGTGGATTGACATTGTTGCACGATGTTAGCAGAAGGCTGCAGTATTGTACATAGTAAAAATTAGAAGAGTACGGTCTTCCCCTGCTTTAAGGATGAAATACACTACAAGACTTTTGCTCAAACTTTTAGTCTGGACTTGTTACAGAAAGTCTGTTCCAGTCAGGTTTGTGCATATGATAAAGGAAGACGAGTGTGGCAGCCTTTGTTTAACGAGTTGATTTACTGCATGTGTGGTTTCTTAATGTGTTAAGTGGTGTAGTTCATAATGTCATTTTTTTCACTATTCAGTAAATCAAATCGATGCTTTTGGGAAAAACTCATTGGCAGTTACCCAGTCTCATTGACAAGTTTAAAGGTAAGTTTGTGTTTATTCAATACTCTTAAACTGACTACAATAATCAACTCACCCTCAAGTAACATAAAAATTAGACCACATAACAAGTAATGGACATTATGTCTTTAATGAGTCGGATAGAAATACAATTTCCACCCTTAAATAGGCCCAATGTCATCTGTATGGCTCTGTGGAGTAGCACATGTCTTTAAAACGATGGGTTTTGTTGGGTAAATATTTTCTAACTTTCTAAACTGTTCACTGAACACGTGTTCATAACAGAGTTGAGTCAAGAGATACTCTTATTATATGGAGATAAAAGAGTCGGTAATAACTCGTAATGGCAAACAAAATCCATTAACATTCATTAAAACCTAGCATCCTAACTCCTTTTCTGCATCTCGCTGAGGACAGGCCATTAGCATTAGCTGCTACGCTTTTTTGGCTATCTGGAAGTCTGCCCATAGAGTTAATTAGTGGCAAAACTGGAATGCCAATTGGGTTGTTTTTAACCCAGCCATGTTTAGAGTATAATGTTTATATAGTGACTAATATGACTTCCCCAGATTTATAACGTGTCTCTCACTGCAAATGTGTGAGAGTTAGTAATCCTGATATAATCAGAGTGAATCAAACACTATTCTCCCATTTTTCTGTAAAACAAGGTTAAAGACTCCACTATTTACCAGAGTGCTTTATTAAACTCCTGATGATAGACTTCAGACACCAGGAAACTTTAATCTTAATATAAGTATTCAATTAAAAAAAGGGAAGATTTTGTCACACACATCTTAAGTGCAGCCTATGCGGAGCTTGTGGAGGCACTAATGAAGGCAGTCGCTCAGTAAAATGTTGGCCTAGGCTAATCCTTGCCCCAGAGGTTGCTGGATGAGCACTATCTGAAGCATAATGTTCAGCCTCCATGGAGGTGCCAGCCCTTTGTCGCGGACCTCCACAAGGAGATCAAGAAGTTCTGGAGATGTCCTTGTTTATGGGATTGTTTTTGTGCCAAACTTAACACTAAATTAAAGAATGAACAAAAATATGCAAGAAAAAAACTTTGGTAATGAAAACAATAAACTCACATGCTAGAATGTGAGATGATTTTCATATAAACTGCATTTTTTCAGAATCATTTTTAAGTTTTATTTTTGCAAATAATGATACATGAATTCTAGATTTAAAAAACTTGGAACTTGTCACGGATGTCTTGTTGGGGGTGACCTGTCAGGCTGCCAGGTCCCTTGGTCGCTCTATGGTAGCGTTGGTTGTCACTGAGACATCATTGGCTTGACCTCTCTGACATTAAGACATCTGACAAGTTTTTAACAAGGTCGTCAACATATTTCGAAAACACATGTAAGGAGTTCACAGCACTTTAGAAATATCTGCATAGTTTTGATCTTTTAAACATCCTCTCATTATTTTCTAGTTACTACAATGCATGTTTCTTATCATTTCTTTATCCAGTTCACTGTAACTCCCCCTGTAATCTCAACATCCACCCTTAACTTCCCTCTCTCCCACCTGCTTTGCATCTATGGTGCATTCCTCCCTCCCTACTCTCCTTAAGCAGAATGAGGACAGAGACTAAGCTCTTGTCTGCCATAGGTTTTCAACGACAGGCAGGACAGCAGTCTCAGTACAAGTCAGTACAAAAGAGTTGAGAAGATATTGATGAAGATATTAATGAGTTCAGCAGGATCTCTAGACTTGCACCTCTTCCTCTCCGCAGCCCTTAGCTTGATCCAATGGTCACATAGTCTCAGACAGTCAGGGGCAAGAGAGTGTTATACGTGCAGGCCTAGATGTGAGAGGACAGACATTATCAAGACATGATGTTAAAGTTATACAAAGACTATCTGGTACACTGGTGCTGGTTGAGGAGAGACCGCTCATATAATTGTAAAGTGCTTTGGGTGTACAGCAAAACACAATAATGTGCTAAATAAATGCCTAAATCATTGATTCAACATGAATAGATCAGTAAAGGGTTATCCTCTTCACTTGACACTGTAAACCTTCAGATCATGCTGTCCATTCTTTTCAAACTGAGCATGTCTAGAACACCAGCCACCATAGTAGAATGTACACACTAAGAATTGCTGGGTTAGAAAATAACCCAACCTTAACCCAGCTGCTGGGTAACTATGGGACAGAACACGCGCTGGGTTATTTTGACCCAAGTGATGGGTTGAACCATTTGACCCAAAATGCTGGGTTGTTTGTTTGACCCAACTAGTGGGTCGGGTTAACTGTGTTTCTGGGTTAACATAACCTAAACATTGGGTTATATGTTGTCTCATTGCCTTGCTACTTTTATAATTACCAATAAAAATATATAATCTCAAGGGAATGTAAAATTATTATATTTTATATGTAATACAATTACGCAAAACAAATGCAATTGTAAATATGCATTTTTATTAAATTTATTTCTTTACATTTATTGAATGGGTGCAATTGTCATACATTTCATCCAACACCTACAGACACATAAAAACAAGTTTTTGTAGATCAGTTTCTTTAAAAACACAAAACTGGGTGTATTAGGCACTGAAGATTCCTATTCTATACATCAACATTGCAGCATTAGAACTCTCAAAAATATATTATTGACACATGAGAATCAGTCCAAACAGTGTGCCATTAAAACTAAGCCAAACAAAGACTCAAAACAACAGACAATACATGTGACAACTTAAAGCATGTTACAAGTGCCCAGAAAAAACTGTTGTCCTCAAAAACTTCCCACATGAAGACTTATGTCCATCAATACGATAAACTGCATGCTGGAGAAATTTCTAAGTAGGAAGAGACTGCTTAGTTAACATCAAGCACAGAAAAGGACTTGAAACAGATCAACTGAGCAACAAGTCAGTTTTTCAATGGCATGTCCCGAAACAATGGTGAAGGTCTGGGATGTAGTTGCTGCCTCGTCCCCCAAGGCACAAAATGTGAAGATTATATCACTGGTCTCAGCGTTTTGCAAGTATTCCACCATGAAAGTCCCCACCTGTTAAATATATGAAAGTTAGTCTTAAAACATAACCAACATTTAAGTTAAAATGCATTTAATGAACAAACACAGAGGCCTTATAAAAATGCTAATTTTAGAAGAAAACTTCAAACTTCACTTTTAGTATTTTACTTCATTCACTACATTCATATTGTATATCATTTACTTCTGAGGATATACATAAATCACACAGTGATGGCCAAAACTATTAGAACACTAGTATTTTTACCAGCTGCAAAATGGTATAAAAGTCAGTTATTTCTATCGTTTGCTGTCGTGTGTCAGAAGGAAATTTCTGTTTAATTTTCCAAACATTACCTTGTCATTAATTGTAATAATCAGTGAGATTAAGAGGCTTAGCTTTTAGCTAATGCAGCTAACGGTAACGTTACCTGAGGGGAAAAAAGCGTGAAAATGCTAAATTTTAAATTATTGCTAGTTGGTTGGATCCGGCACGTCACAGACACTTGAAAAAAATGTCCCCTTAGATCAAGTTTTGTATGAAATTATCTAATTCTGACTAAACAGTACAAAGCCATACAGTAGACAAACAGTAACCGAACTATACCATGTATTTCTGACCTAAGGCTAGTTCATACATTTCCATGAGGATTTAACGTGAAGGATAAAAACCTTTTAAAGTAAAAATATGCACACGTACACACACATATATATAACATAACGATACAGCGATTGTTAAGGACTTTTTTTGTAAAAAAAAATAGCATGCTAAGCTGCTAAATTACTTAATGTTAATCAATCACAGAATAAAACACTTCCTCCGCACAGCGACAGATCAAATACTGCATTAAACAGTAAAATCAGTGTGCTCTTACCACAAGTTATTAAAAATAATCATATTATCATATTTATTTACCTTATAAAATCAGCTTGCTGTGATGTGCGTTGCCGTCTGACAAGGAGACGCGTGAAGGATCCAGAAGGTTCGATGAAGTGGAAAAATGAACAAACCGGTTGGGTCAAAATAACCCAACCCAGCTGTTCAGTCGTGAAATAACCCCTACAGTCCATTTGACCCAGCATGAGCAACCCAACTGTGTGTTTACAGTACCTCAAACAACCCAAAATTATGACCCAGCACAATTAACCCAAAATGTGTTTACAGGAATAACCCAGCATTGTTTAGAGTGTAGAGGAGCCAGAGCTTCTGGCATTAGATCAAAGCTAAAAGTGCTGTCTAAAGCTTTATGTAAATGAGCTGCTATCCTATAAACACCTGACCAATAGTCTTAATAGTTAATAATAATAATACTTTGTTTTTATATAGTCTCTTTAAAGTTGCTTCTTCAGTGTTTTGTTAACCCTTGCAAATAATCGACTTTTCAGCAAAACATGAACCTAATTAGAATCCCTATAATAACACTTTACATCTTCAGTGACTCTCATTATCCAGGGTCATGCAAAACATGGCAGGAAGTGGAGAGTTCCATTCTCAGTCTCAGCAAAGCCGCTTTAATGCAGCAGACATCATTCACGGATCAGATAAGATGAATGAACACCTCAAACACATTTCTGCTTGCTTGAGGAGAAGTCAGCAGATGTGTTATCAAGGAAATAACATTGAGTTGCAACTTAAATATTGCTGTAAACCAATGAACACATATTTTCGTTAACACAGATATTTAAGTTGATTTAATCATCAACATTGTTAAGTCGGCGGCACACATCAAAATAAAGTTTATCAGCATTTACAAGCTTGAATTATATCATATCATTTTATGACACCATATCATAAATAATTAGAATGAGTTTAAGAGTGTTGTACACTCAAATAGACACTTGTCTGATAACTTGCTAGTTATTTTAACTTTTTAACTTTTAACAGAAGTTATTTAACTCAAGTGGTGTACGAGAAGATCAGGGTTCAAACACACAGATGTGTCTCATATGCATCTTAAATGAAGCGAGCAAAACTCAATTGAGCGTGACAGCAGGTGATCAAAAAGCCATTAACGTATGAAAAACAGCACCTGCAGAGGCCACTTATGGAAACTATGACGTTCAAGTCCTACAATTTTTCAAAGTTCAACTCATAAATACTGAAGATTATTGAACCTTTAATTTCTTTAATACCATCAAGTGAATGGAATTCAGATATTCGTTGAACTATGCAAAAGATGTTTAACGTATGTCTGAGATGCATTTGCATTGACTCAAAATGCCTTCTGTGTCTGTAAAAATGTGAGATTATTTACTCAGAGTGTTTAGGGATGATAAAATCTTGTTCATTTACTTGATAATCTTCGAAAGATTCATGTAGGGCTTCCAGTGAGAGATCTTTCACATTCTTGTCCAGAAATGACAACATCTGAGTCAATTAATCCTACTCAATTGAAACAATAACAATTTTGACAAAATCTATCACTTTTTACCCCCCCTCGAAAAAGAAGGTCCATGTTAGCTGGTTCCATGACAGAGGAAAAGAGGCTTCAGTCAGGTCTGTTTCGCCTTTCTTCAGACTTCAGAACCTACTGACGTCTATTATGAGGATCTAGCTTAAATGCTAGCTTTGACATTGGTTTTATGTGATCTAATAGGATAGAAAGTCATTGAAGTTTTATTTATTTCAAGATCACCAACCCCCACCAATTCCATCTCTGCTTAAACCACTATGAAATACATGCGTTTAAAACCCAGACACACATGTGAGCCAATCCTAAAGACTCACTGCAAACTAATTTCAAATGGGAATCAGTCTCTGGATCTCCGAACTAAAACAGGTTTTGCATTTAGGCGGTTGCACACATTTGTGTAGGACATTAGAGCTGACATGTTGAGACTGACAGTGTGATGTTCACTCCTGACTGTTGATGCAGGTAAACGTCTTATGATTCAGTCACTTCACTTTGACTCACTTTTATCATTTTAAAGTGTTTGTTATGATTCAATAAAATATTTTCATCGTTTCAGATTCATTTCATACTTGTGAAGCCATCAGAAATGGAAAAACCCATTCATGTGCTGCTGTTCTCAGGTCAGTGTGACACTTTTCATCTAAATGTTAAATGTCTGAATTTATGTTTGTTTAGTTACAAAACTAATTTAGCTTTATAAGGTTTTATTCAATATAAATAAATAACATATTAAACAAATAAACTTTAAAACACAGGTTGATTGATTATGTCATGTGTTTGTCATTTAAATCACCATTTGTTGTAAGAAACCATAAATATTTTAATGAAAACTGAAATATAACAAAACAACTACTACACAGTCAGATACACAAGTGTTTTTTTTTCTTAAAAATTGTTTTAATGACAAACGTTTAATGAAACAAACAGGTTTAAATCTTAACTCAAAAATGATCAATTAACTCAATCTGTTAAACACTACCCATGTTTGTCAAAGCAATCACAAATCAACTGAACAAAGACTTCACCAAAACAATATTGTTTATTACAAAACATTGTCATTAATTACAGTTCGTATTCTTTAATCAAACATAAATCATCAACATATTCAGGCTCAAGGGTTTTCCTGCACAATATTTTGTACTCATTATTATAAAGTTCTGAAAACCGAAGCTATTTTGGGGAAGCAGACCTGTGCTGTTGTCAATAAAGAACCACAATACTGGGACTTCATTCAAATTGGTTCAAATATGATGTTTTTCAGACTAATTTCAGTTTCTCAAATGGAAATGAATCAATAAGGCGGTTTGAAATAAATTGAGATAACAGATCTGAACACAGCAAGACGTCTATATGTTACCTATTGCATTATGTCATTTACTTTAAATCAGTATCACTTAAGCCTTAATGAATGTCTTAATGAATTAAATCATCATTATTGTGATCAGTTTTTGCTTTAGTTGGGCTCTTGACTCTTGACTTTTAATGTTAAGTTAGGTTTACTTCTGCCATTGTAACAGTGTGTTAAAGGGGCCGCAATCCCATGTGTTTTCTGCAATGTAAAAATATTCAGTGGTATCCCCAGAATGTGTCTTTTAAGCTTCATCTCAAAATATATCACATATCTTTCATTACAAGATGTAGAATATGGCCATTTTTGGCTGCAATGGAAATCGTGCTGTTTTGTGTGAGTCTCTCTGAATGCAAATGATCTCCTGCACCCCTCTCCGTATACAAACTAGCTTTGGATGACATCAAGACAAGCAATATGGCGGAAAGCGCAATTGGGTCTGTTAAGCCTTGTCCAACCAAAACCATACACTAACTGTGGTAAAAATCATCTTAACGCCTTGTTCATAAATACAAATTAAATGGAAAAGACCAAAACATAGATAGAACAACATATACTGACCATTTGCTGTGTGAAATGTTGGCCAGTGAAGATTAATCATGTGCATGCATATTACTAACAGACATAAACACAGATACAGGCATAAATATGCTATCAGAGTACTTGTATATGTCCGACAGTTATATAAAGATCAGCAACCAGGTGTTATTACGTTGTGAGTAGCAATTTCTGCGTAACCTCATTGTCTTACAAATACGAACTCTGTTTCTATCCGCTCTTAGTATTATCCCACAAATGACATACGAGAAAACACTGAACTCACTGAGAAAGACACTGTTATAATTTTTATTCGTTGTAATGAACAAGCTTTACAGAAATGATGTTGTTCACAAGATGAGCGCTATTTGTCTTAACACTTACATTCAACATAACAGCTCCTTACATGCTTAACACATAATTCAAGTAAGGCGATTTAAAAACGATGTGTAATACTTACTTCTTTTGGAGATAATACTTGATCGTGAACAGCTGGTACTGATCCACTCTTGAGAATATTTGTTTTGGCGAAACCCATGATATACTGACCCGCATCCACTCGCCGCGACCCCGGGGGACGGAGATCCATCCGGCGGAAGGCGATTGGCTGGTAGCCTGGTCTTCCGGGCGCCTGGCCGCCGGAGCATCTATTTTTTTTAACCTTATCGGCTACCGGGAGGTCAAATTCTGCTAGATAAACATTTAAAAGAGCCTTTTCTGAGATTGCGGCCCTTTAAGACACATTTCTTGTCAGATGATGACGTCTAAATGATGATGCAAGTTGTCTGAATGTCTATTAATGTGTAACATTTGTCCTGTGATGTCTGTGCTACTACAACATGAGGCTAAAGCAGTTTTATGGCTTTGATAAGAACCAAACAATTGATTCAAAAACTGTTGTGTTACAACTGAATTGATTACACACAAAGGCATCAATAATTACCATATACAATTGTGTGGATAGGCCTTCCAGGTGGCTCAGGGTTCCATTGCATTAGGCTATGTGACAGTTTGCCAAGTGCTTTGGTTGGAGGTTGCTGCCCTCCTGGAGAAGGGGGCAATAGAACCGCAGAAAGATGTGTACTTTCATGTGTCCATCCTCCCTCGACACAGACCGTTCCTGCGGCTTGCTTTTAGAGGACAAGCATATCAGTACAATTAGTACAATGTAGACGTTGCTTGAGCTAGACATTTGTATTGCCCGTCATTTAAAAAAAAAACATAATCTAGTATTAGCCGTCACTATGACTCAAGGTTACAATATGTTCTTATTGGTATTTTTGTGACATCAGGACATTGTAAAGTGTTTCCCCTACCGTAACCTCAGGGGGTGAGGGGGAAATGGCGGCGTGAGGATGGCAGCATATGTTTCCCTGTACTTGGAATTGTTTTATTTTGTCTTGTTGTTTTGCCTGCTTAATATACCATATTGTGATATTTTATTTGGAAGTACTTGTTTAATCAGTCGGGGAGCCATCTTTTGCTTTCTGGGTATGTTTTGGATACAGGGTTCTAATATGTAAATACACTTACCTAAAGGATTATTAGGAACACCAGACTGATACTGTGTTTGACCCCCTTTTACCTTCAGAACTGCCTTAATTCTACGTGGCATTGATTCAACAAGGTGCTGAAAGCATTCTTTAGAAATGTTGGCCCATATTGATAGGATAGCATTTTGCAGTTGATGGAGATTTGTGGGATGCACGAAGCTCCCGTTCCACCACATCCCAAAGATGCTCTATTGGGTTGAGATCTGGTGACTGTGGGGCCATTTTAGTACAGTGAACTCATTGTCATGTTCATGAAACCAATTTGAAATGATTGGAGCTTTGTGACATGGTGCATTATCCTGCTGGAAGTAGCCATCATGGGTACATGGTGGTCATAAAGGGATGGACATGGTCAGAAACAATGCTCAGGTAGGCCGGATAATTGAAACTGTTGTTAATTCAGTTCCTTATACTGAGGTTTACAGTGAATAATATTGATATTTCAGATAAATACTGTAATGGTTGCGTTCTGTTATATTCTGTTCATTATGTATAACTTGCATGTTATTTATGATAAATGTGAAACTATAGCTTCAGTGCATTAAACTGTAAGATATTGTTACTCAGATAATCTTTAGATAACTCCTGATAATAGAACTGTGCACATAACATTATCATTGATTACAACTGCACTGATTTAAATGTGGACACATTGTTAAGACCCAGTTAGATTATTCATTATTCATTGTACTTTTACATTCATATGTGGATTGTTGAGGTCTCGGAGTGTCCAACTCTTTTTGCAGATTAATTTTTGTCTACATATCGAGCGAGCACTATTGTATATTAAAACCACATTTTTATAATGGTTTACATTTCTGTATGTCAATTAATTGCACAATGTCGTTTCTAAAACAAACATGCTCAGAGCACAACGTCTGGAAAAGATAATTTTATATAATGAGAGCCAACAACACATCAAATCAATTCACTGATCACACTAATGGTGACTTACAAAAAAAACACACCTCAATAAGAGCTTTGGTAGATGGGTGACCAACAGTAACCAGCTGGCAACAGTGTTGAAAATATATTACTGTGGAAACAGCAGGAAAGGGCTTAAAGTGTGTATGGAAACAGTAATCTGCTGAGAGCTAAAACACACTTTATTAGGCTTCTGCTGCATTTTCACATTACAGTAAAAGTGTCCATTTATTTGCCTGCTCTTAGTGTCTGCAGGTCTTCAGCAGCGCTCTCGGAGCGAAAGGGTTCAAATGAAGCGCATTTGGTTCTTACTAAAGATATTAGAAGGTACCAGCAAAATATAATCAACAGAATTGTCCCTGAGTGCACGTGATGTGTAAGGCTTAGTGATGAAGACTCGCTGCTGTATTTAAACTACAGAGATAGTGTGATGTTGTAATGGTCAAAATATTTTACTATTCACACAATCCCAAAATAAATGAATAGTTGTTTCTTCACACTTTTGACAAAAAGAGCAATTCGGTTAAATACTCTTATTTTGTTGGAAGTAAGTCTCATGAAACCTGACTGACATTTATCAAATATATCATCTTAAACTAGGGTTGGGAATCGAAATTTGATTCCAATTGTGGAATCTGATCCTTAAAAAGATTTTGATTCCACTTAACAATTTCGGACCGCTCGGTCACATAACTTTCACGTCATCCGTCAAGAGCTGAGTCACCTGACCTGACATTGGGAGGACCTTCCGCTTGAATTGTAAAAGTCAGCTCACATGATGGACCGTGCTATGCACTCTAAAGTGCGGCTATATTTTGTGAAATCACAAAGAGATGAAGCTAAGTGTAGTTATTGTGAAATACTACTATGTTGCAATATGGTGTCACCAGTAATATGGCAAAGCATCTGCGGTTGTTTCATCGTATCGAATTACACGAATGCACCATGTTTGATTCGTTCCTCATCCCGAGTAGCCACACTGCAGAGTCCTAGTGCTCTTCATTAGCCGTCGATGACACTAGTGCGAGGAAAACGACGGAGACATATGCACATCAATGTTACGGCTTTTTTTGCACAATAAAAACATCTGGTACATTTTATACTGCAATTTAAATGTGTATTACTGTATTTCTGTTGTTGAATCATTCTACATATTTATTTAATAGTGGTGGGACAATTTGATAGGATGTTGCACTGAAAATTAATCCAACATGTTTATTTTAAGCTGGTATAACTATTTGACAGGGTATTTCTGCATTGTTAAATCATTCAACCTGTTGATTTTGTCGATATGGTTTAGATATCAAATTATGAAGGCCTGCAGGACTATTAGATAGGAGGTGATCTATTAAAAAAATTATTCGTAGTTTGGTTAAACTCTCCTCCCAAAATAATAAACAAATAAGAATATTTAGACTTGAAATATCCAAATGTGGTTCAATTATATTAAATCATTTCAGATTATTCTTGGAAGAAATCAAACCATAAATGCTTCCCAAAACAAATATAAAATCATTTAAATTCACTAATAAAAAGTAAACCCAGTCAACACGATGATGTCACAGCAATCTCACAGTGATGTCACCATGAGTTTACAGAATACTCACGATGAGGTTAAAATATAACCTCACATCAAACTCACTGTGTGCTCAAACTGTGATCTTAGAGGTTTAGATGTGACGGGTTTGTCATTTGATGTCATCATTATGTTGAAGAGTGTTTGCTTTAGTTGAGCTCTTGACTCAAAGTGTTTGGGTTCTCTTCCTCTGACTGCTGGAACTTTGTGTTCACTATGATAGAGCACAATTGTTATATTGAGTAATACCAAATGAGACTTGGATGGTTATATAATAATCGGTAAATGTTGATGAGAAACTGTCAGTTTGTGTGATTTTAGAGAGTGAGATTATGTATTAATAACAGCCAAAACCTTGACACTATAAATTCTTAAATGGTGTAATAGTAATGCAAAATGATAAAGCTGGTCTCAGCAGCCTCCCGGTAAGCAGAACGAGTGCAAATACGCATGTTACTTGCTTGGGAAGTAATTTCTTTATGTAGTTTGTGGTTTGGCACTGTTCTTGTGTGCAAGTGAATGTGATGGTATGAGGTACTGTATATCTGTATGGATTGCATGTAAAGACCTGTCACTGTACATTGACGTCTGCAGCTTCTGCTCTGATCAAAATGATAATGTAAATGTTCTTCATAATGTTTATGAGTGTGATGTAACTAGGTATGCATCGATATGTACATTTTGGCAGAAAATGATATCTGATCATTGTAGTGAATTCAATGAGGAACAGAATTATTTAAACACTATTCTTCATCAAACATGTAAGAATTATCATGAGCTTTGATCACAATTATAAGTAATATATTCTCCATTTGTAAGGGAAACACATATCAACCCAAATTGGGATGAATTTAATTAATAATGATCAATTATAATTATCTGGATCAAATTCATGATTTGGGGAAATCAATCAGCATTACGAGCAGGTAGCAAGAATCTGCATGTTTAGGGACTCCGGATTATGAGCATGAACTACAAACAACATCACGTGTGAAATAAAACAGGACTTTATTACCTAGACAAGACACATACTAGTCTAACACACACACATATACAGTTAAGCATTGGAAGAAGGTTTAAGTTGAAGCAGAGAGATGAACAGAGCATGGATTTATGGCAGTATATGATATTCAGAACATCAATAGCCTGAACTAAACATTTCTTCTTGTAAAGCACCTTTGTGAAAAGGATTAATGATGCTCTAAGCATCCATTAATAAGACTAAGTTTGATACTTGCACGTCTTGCCCGTCAAAAGAAAGAAAGTGTCCTGATGCAGTTTGGCTCCAGGTAATCTTGGCTGAAAGTGATCAGAGAAAACCAGTTTTATGCAGAGAATCTATATCTGGAAAGACGATGCCTCACCCTGAAACAAACTTAAGAGTTAAAGGTGAAGTCTTCTTCTAGTCCATCCTTTGGAGATGCCGGATGCAAGGAGATGCAGAACACACCCCCACAAACTGAGAACCTGAATAACAACTCCTAAAACCCCCGACACACTAAGAGACTCTTCTCTTGGTCTCTTTTAAACTGTAAGGATGTCACATCCTACAAACGTGACTGATCCAATCAGGAGATGGCAACTTTGGAGGGAAAGTGAATTGTCTTTGTCTTTCAGATGTTGTTTTGCGTGTGAAGGCTGATTGGATGTTCACTAAGAAGACTTCTAAGAGTTTGATAAAACTAATATGAAAAGAGTTACCAAAACACAAACATCAACATTAAGGATATCACAAACGTAGCTCATAGAAACCAAACATGAACTAAATATCATCTTGGTTAAATGAGTTACTACAAATCTAATAATTCCAGTTGTTAAACACACATTCATGGATACTTTGGATTAATGTTTAAAACAGACATAACAACAAGAACATTAATACATGGAAATATTATAAATGAATATATGTAAATATAAATGCATTTAGGATTGTATGTCTGTCCCCAAAGTGAGTAAAGAGAGTTCAGCTCCCTACATTCCATTCGGTTGTAAAATACTCTATCTTGATGGTTTGGTGTGAGTTGCTATGGTCACCAGAGATCTTGTCCTGCCCTTGGTGTAAGTTGCAGTTTGGGGGTAGTGAGGGGTGTTGTTGTAATATTTAAGAAATTGAATTAGTTATGCGTGTCTGATCGGTCTCAGGTACTACATCATTCTTTATCCATGGAAGCCGATAACCAATATATTGGCCGATATACAGGTACAGTATCTTAAAATGAATATAGATCTTTCTGAGCCTGCAACAAAAGGAAAAAAGTTTACAACTGCTTTGTTATAAAACTTTGACTACAGAATACAAGGTATCATTTAGTTATCTTTTTTTTCTGAAAATCATATATCAAGTCTACTTTGCTTACATAAAGATTCTTTAACTTTTAAAATGTCTGGTATAATATCTATTTAATAAACAGATTATAAATGTTCCTCGGTGCAACACAGAAAAGTGTTTTCAATAGCCACAAGTCTAATAGGTAACAAGAGAGGAATCATTCAACCAGAGGAAATTATTTAAAATATATCGGTTTTAATATATCGGCCTATTTGTATTATTGGGCTGATACCGATAACATTAAAATGGTCATTTATTTGGCAAAATAATATATAGTTTAATATAAAGTTTAATAATATATATATAGTTTAACTGGAGATGGTGGTCTAGTGGGTTAAACCACTGAACTGGTAAATCAAAGGTTGCTGGTTCAATCCCAGCAGCCACCACCAGTGTGTCCTTGAGCAAGACACTTTACTCCATGTTGCTCCATGGGGATTGTCCCTGTAATAAGTGCACTGTAAGTCGCTTTGGATAAAAGCGTCTGCCAAATGACTAAATGTAAATGTAAATGTTTATCTAGACGTAAACGTGACCATAAAACTGACCTGACCTGAGCACAGACTGTAAATTTTATTCAGTTTTATTCATATTGCAATTTTCACTATGTTTCATTGTCGCAAAGCAGCTTTACTGGAAGAAAGACAAAAATGAACAAAAGTTAGTATTAGCATTAAAATTACAGGGGTCCATATTTGCGCTTGATTGTTGAAGGAAACGAAGAAGTGAAGAAAATCATTAATCATTAATATAGCCTGAAGCAATAATTATCAGGCTCCAAACCGGTTTGGGAAAAGGGCCGACATCTAATGGCTAGACTATCGTGAGAAATTATTCCTGTTCCCAATCCGGATCCTGTTTTGCCTAACGATTCCGGTTCAGAATCCGATTAAATTTAAATAAACTATTATTATATTTGTATATTTCACATTATTTCGATGTAGCATTGCTGTAATGTTTTAATTTTGAGCAATGCTCACACATGCTTCAATGTTGATGTTTTTTTTACACTTTCAATAGCATTCTGATTTTCAAGTATGCAGAAATATGCTGCTTGTCCAAATAGTCCCTTGAGGCAGGGCTCCTGACTACCTTTTTTTTACTAGGAGCACTGTAGCCTTTCTGTTTCCTTGTGTTATAAGTTGCCCATGCATGTATTAGACATGTAAAATTGCTAAAATGAAAGTTTCGGAACAAAAGATGCATTCTATCTAAAAGTGAATGCGAACACAGACCTGCATGAAACGCCTCGTGTTACCACACCCCGGCAAACGTACGTCACATCGTAACATGGTTCGACTTAAGACCGCCAAAATCTAAATAAATACTCATACTTGTAAATCTCATTTTATCGTCACCGCCGCCGCCATGTCGTGTAGACGCTGTGTGTTTCGTTGTGAAAAGAAAGCCTCTTTGTTTGCCCTGCCCTGCCAAAAACTAAAAACCAACGGTTACATTTTATTTAAAACACTGTTCCAGAAAAGGGTTTACAGGGTTTTTCCATGAAAACGATAGAATTTTTGCTGTTAATTTTACAGACAATTTTACAGTGTTTTTCCGTATTTTTTACGGACGCATTCTGATAACAGGTTTTTTTGTGTGAAAACAACTGAATTTCACTGTTAATTTCACGTGCGTTTTTACAGTGTATGGTTGTTTGTTTAAAGTCTTTATAAATTTGTATATAAAAGGTAAAACAGTTAAAAAATGAAAGCTTACCAATCCTTTACATCCTGCTCAAGACGCACTGGGAATGATTTAAATGAAGGACACTTTTACTCACAACACATGTAAATATAGCGCAGGCAGTTGGCCATCACACACAGCCTGCACTAGAGGCGAGCTTGCGTTCTACTCGTCTTTCCAGGAGAAATAACAATTGGAACAAATTTCAAATTTGCAGGTCGCACATGCTCGAGTCCTTGTAGAAAATGTAAAATGAAACCATTAAGTCACAGTCTGGAGCCCTGCCTTGAGGGATAAGACACTTGTTCATTTTCCTAAATGAATGAGATATTAAATAAAATAAAATGTCATTTTTAAATGTTAGTGATTATATTATAACTATGAGTGAGTTCATCTGTAACACAACATAACTGTAACTGAACTTGTACTCTCAACAAACTCCTATCAACAGGACTCTGTCTGTTCCTCCAGAGCATCTCGTGTGAGTATATTCTGATCCAGGAGCAGAAGACTTGGGATGAAGCACGAGTTTACTGCAGACAGAATCATTTTGACCTGGCCACCATTCAAAGCATTGAAGACTGGATACATGCAATGACTTCAGTGTGGATTGGGCTATACAATGATATTAACAGTTGGCGGTGGTCTTATAAAGATGAAAATATCACATTTACGTCTTGGAGTTTGGGAGAGCCAAACAACGGAAATGGAAAACAGGAATGTGGTTCAATGGAACAGGGCAAATGGCGAGATGTGCAGTGCATTGAACACAATCCCTTTTTTTGCTACGATGGTAAACAACAATTAAACCCTCCATTATGGGCTACAAGTCTGTGATTTTTTTATCTCCGCAAAGACAAATTCAACTTTTTTATAAAATTACTTTTTTACTAGCTGACAATAAAGTTTTTTAACTCGAATACCATTAGCATAAAATATGACTTATTGACGCTTAATGTATGTAAGGGACAGTACACAGCTAGCCGTGTGGGTTTTAATGCACAACGTGGAGGCCAAGAACAACCTGACTTGCCTCCGCCAAGTTAAAGCTTTTATTAATGTTAACAGTGTCATTTTGCCAGAATAAAATTACGACAGTTTTAGTTAAACACAATAAAACTAGCGGACCAGTAGAAATGATCCTTTTTTAGTATGGATTATGGTTTGGGGGATGTGTCCCAAAACTTCTCTTGTTTACCCACCAGTTATATTTCAGGTATAAGCGCATATATAAGCGAGTTACTTTCCCCTTGAAAAAAGTAAAGTAAGGGATTACTCTTGATTTTAACTTAATTTAATTACGGTTAATTCTGATGTAATTGAACTGAATACTGTGTAATATATTCAATAGTGGAAATTACATCAAAATTCTGAGTCTAACTTTAAAATGTATGCTTTAAGGTATACTACTCACATTTCTTATACTTAGGTCAGTTAATAAGAATAATCTATGTAATTATTTATTTGAATTAATTAAATAAGCAGTTTCTTTCCTTGAATCAATTCTAATCAAGGATGATGTAGGATACAGAAAGTAATTAGTGATAAGTAATTAAATAGTTTTTGGATAGTATTTCTGTACAGTAATCTAATATGTAATTAGTAACTAGTATGTAGCCGTGGGGAGGGGGCCAGTGGCGTGAGTGATAGTGGAAATCAGTTGTGCGCGCACCGGTCCCCCAACTCCCACGGATGAGTTCGGGAGCATAAAAGGACAAATCGACTGGACTTGCGGAGAGAGAGGACTGGCAGAGGGCTCTTCGACAGCATGTCTCTCCTTCCTCCCGGGTTTCGGCACCAATGTAATACGGTTAAATAAAAGAAAGGAGGCAGGAACCGGCGCACATTTAAATAAAGTTTAATCAAAATAAACAAACAATAACACGGAACTTAAATGCCTGCAGCCACCTCACGGTCGACTGCCGGCCTCAAGAACATAACTACAAACGTAAACATATGTCCTGACCTGGTCCTCTCTCGCCTGCAGTCCTCTCGATTCGTCCTTTTATGCTCCCGAACTCCTCCGTGGGAGATAATGGACCGGACAGGGCACAGCTGATTTCCACTATCACTCAACAAACAATAACAAACTCCCGTCCTGCCTTCCTCGCTACATAGAAATTCATTAGTTTTTCAGAGTAACTTACGCAACACTGCATATAAGCATGTAAACATGTATACGCTCTCAGTTTCGCTTTACTAGTCACGCTTGGTTTATCTGGTATGTGGGGATGTTAGACCACTTAACTGGTATAGAAAGTAGTCCTGACAGTTCAGAGTGATGGTGTACAGGTGGGCCAAACTAGTTCCTTCCATAAAAATCCACATTTTCAACAACAGTCCCAGGCAGTCAAAATAAATTGGATTTTCTCCAGTCATTGTCAAAAAACAAGCAGTGCTTCGCCCACAAAAACATGTCACAGTGTTTACTAAAAAAGAAGGGGACTATAAGCGGCCTTTAAACACTCAGGAATATAACAAGCAACTGAACCAATTAAAAAGCAGCCTATAACTTTTACCACAATTAATGTTTAACAGAAATGACACTGAATAAATGTTATAATGTGATGTTTCTTTAATTTCATGTTTATGTTTTTAGAAAATACAGCATTTCACTGTAAAAACGTACATTAAATGCACTGAAAATCTGTGGCTATGCCCTTAACATGTCTTTTTGTTCTTGTGTTATTACAGAAAAACAAACGGGAGTAAACAGGTTTATTTTTATCCACAATATCAGCTTGAATTGGCTTGATGCTCAGAGTTACTGCAGACAGCATCACACAGATCTGGTCATCATTCAGAGTCAAACTGAAAATGACCAGCTAACCAGTATGATGCAAGGATTTACTAGAACATGGATTGGTCTGTTCAGAGATTCTTGGAAATGGTCGGATGGAACAAATGTCAACACTTCCTCCATTAATTGGATGACTGGTCAACCTGACATGACTGGTCTGAATCGACCTTGTGGTGCTGCAGATCCTGATGGTTTGATAGAGGATCAGTTCTGCTCAAATGTCCTTCCTTTCATTTGCATGTACAGTAAGTTTCATATGTGATTCTCAGCTATGTATTAAATATCAAGAAAAAATCTTTAGCAAATCAATTTAGCAAAAGAGTCACAGTAATATAAATGTGCATCACATATTGTATATGTAATGCTTATACTAACCCAACCATTATATAAAATTGCATGATAATTCCTGTTTGTGGCAGGTCTTTATGGAAAACGTATGTTTATAGAAGGTTTCATCTTACACAAGCGCCTGCCTCGAAGTTATCTTGTCTTTACATTTACACACATTCAGTGATTTAGCGGACGCTTTTATCCAAAGTGACTTATAGAGAGTTCAGGGAGCAATAAGCTATATGTCATACAGGAGCAACAGGTGCTGATACAAAGTTACAGATTTCAACAAAAGCAAGAACTATACCTGTTGAAAGAAAGAACAAATCTCTCTCATTTGGCTGTCAAGTATTCACGGAAGAGATGGGTTTTAAGAAGTTTTTTTAATGTTCTGAGAGATGTGGTTGACCAGACCGAGTAAGGAAGAATGTTCCACCAGTAAGTTGTGGAGTTGTGAGAATGAGGAGAATGAGCGGAATGCAATTTACTGCCCTTATGACAAGGCAATACAAGACGGGCTCTTGAGTTAGAACAGCTGTAGATTAAGAAGTTTTTATGATTTTTGTCAAGTTAGGACGCTTCTGTCATACCTCTATCTGAAGTTAAGGTAATGCACTTAGGAAATGCTTTCCTGTAATAAATGTTGTCCTAAATGAGCTCCTAACTGGAATAACATGAGTTCCAAATAGATAAGTTCAAGTCTTAAGTTTCCGTGTGAATCTCTCTGACCTTTATTAGACATTTTACAGATATACCTGTGCTCTATGGGAAGGAGGTTCACGCTTACGAAACGTTGTTCTTATAACGTTCTTTAAATGTTGTTAACTGTCTCATCAAGTAAAAGTTCTAAATATTATATTTAGAATGTTTCTTGGTTTTGTAAACATTCTATTCATGTAATGAGAGAAAGCAAGTTTTGACATTGTAATCTCAACCTTTAAACCAGCAGAAAAAGACAACAAATGTAAACTAGTATTATCAGTACTGCTTATTTGACATTTCTATTCTAATCTAAGGTGCACCATTAGAAGTTCTTTTGACCTGTGAATCAATGACTGCTCATCTCAGCTGTGGTGAGTTCTCTGGGAATTTGGGTTTCATGCATGTGCATGTACCTTTAAACCAATTGGATAATAAATAATTATAATATGTAATTAAAAATAATCTATTTTTCATATCAACAGGTAACGGAATCATTCAAGTCCTTTCATCCAATTATGGGCGTACAGACCGAACGACCTGCTCGACTGGAAAGCCGCAAATCAATCTCTCAAATGATCAATGTACTGAGACGAAATCACTTAGTGTGATGGCCATTCAGTAAGACGAGTAATGGTCATTACAGAGCTGTGAGATTAACAAATTCTATACGCCATTATTTTTATAATTTTGTTATTCTTTGTATTCATTGTCACAGATGTGATGGAAAAACCAATTGTGCCGTTTTCGTGGACTATAAAGTTTTCCATGATCCCTGTAGTGGAACTTACAAGTACCTGAATGTGTCTTACAAGTGTGTTGCACCACCTCCATCATCTCCACCACCAAGTGAGTTTGACACCGAACTGATCCAATCCCTTACAAAAAAGAAAGTATTTCAACTTCAGAAGAAAAGAAAAGTTTAGAAAAATTTACTTTAAAAGTTCAAGAGTTACATTTTACATAACATACAATCAATTTTAGCTTGTCGCGTATCAACGTCGAGGCTGGTGTGTAAAAACTTCAAATAACATGGAAGATACTTTTTTTGTAAAGTGCTGCATGTTTTCATTTGTTGTCAGTATGGTATAAAAAGCATGTAAGGTCTAACAATGTTGGCTTAGTTAGAGCTTATTAAAGAAACACAGTTGTAACTAGTTAGTTGTAAGTTGTTTTTCTAAAATTCTCAGCAGCCATTTCTCACAACTTAAGATGTTCTAACAGGTAGAAAGAAGCAGATTGTGAGACTGGAGGTGAAATCTGGTCAGAATGTAAATGATCCTGCAGTGATGGAGACCATGTTACAGTTGGTAGGTGTAAAACTATTTGTGTTGAAACTAAAATGCATACTGTCTTTTGTACAGTACAGTAAACACATAATTATGATGTTTTGGTGTCACTTTGTGTAGATACAGCAGAAAATGAAGGATCATGGGATAGAAAGGAACACAAGAGTGAGATGGAGACTGCAGCCGGATGGAAATGTGTTTTCTCCAAAACTCGGTAGTAAAGATGCTGCTGAGAAAAGGAATCCCAACAAAGAAGACCGTTCAGAATTTTGAATTTTATATGATTTTTACCCTCCAAATAACTAGGCTAAATATATATTGAAGCCTGCAATCTATTTTGATATTGCAAACTAATTGCATGATATCTGAAAAGATTACTGAAATTATTAAATTTTGTTAAGAAAAAAAATAGAAGCCATTAGGTTGTCTAGCGTTAAAGACGGATCATTGTCCTCAAAATATGAAGTAAATCTTATTTATTGTATTGAGGTAGAATGTATTACTTCAATCTGTTTGTCCTTTTCATTGAAAGAAGTTAATTGAACTCCTTAAAAAAGTAACTTTCTTATTGATAAATATTACCTAATAATTGTAACCCTTTTGTCTATGCATCAAAATGCTTATAACAAAAAAGTCACACAACTTAAGTCCAATAACAACATTAAACCGTCAATCAGTCGCATAAATGACTGTCTGATTTTTTATGTTACATTCAGCTGAACCTCAACATTTTGGAACTGGAGCCCCGAAACTCAATATCACAAGCACAAATAGTCCGTTTTTTTCATCTCAAGAGGCATTACATAACAAGGACATATTACATTCACTTATATTTATATAGCACTTTTTAGAATGTTGCATTGATTTAAAGCAGCTTAACAGGAAGAAAGTCATAACAAAAAGAAAGTTAGTACACTGAAAAAATTGGGGGAAAGACACATGGGGGCCAGATGAAATGAACACCGCTTAGTGTGCATAAAACGGTGAAGTGCATGGCAGAAATAAGGTTACACCCTGAACTGAGGTAATGGGTAAGACTTTGCTATATTCTTCACTGAGAAAACCTCAGACCTCGGTTCACACCACCCTCACTTCAAACACCGAACTCACCTCTTTCACCCCATTGACTGATACTGAAGTGACTAAACTTCTCTCCAGCAACCCCAAGGGTCCCCTTGACCCAATCCCCTCCAATCTCCTTCAGGACATATCCAGCACACTCACTCCTGCACTCACACACATCATCAACACCTCCCTGCTCACCGGCATCCACATTCAAACAGGCCCAGGTCACGCCCCCAGGGTAAAAATCCACGGTGGATCCCTCTACTACCGACAGTTACAGACTTCTCCATCTCCTCCCATTTATTGCAAAAACCCTTTCTTTCTACCTATACCAGAAAAAACTACTAGATGACAAGCAGTCTGGCTTCAAAACAAACCACTCCACTGAGACGGCACTGCTATCGGTCACAGAAGCAATGCGGCTAGCCAAGGCAAAATCTAAATTCTCAGTCCTGATTCTGCTAGACCTGCTAGTTTGACACAGTTAATCACCAGATACTGCTAGCAACCCTGTCATCTCTAGGATTCTCAGGCTCTCCTCTCCGCTGGTTCAAATCCTACCTCTCCGGCAGACCCTTCAGGGTGTCATGGAGGGGCTTGCTGTACACGGCTCACCACATGATCACTGGGGTCCCTCAGGGGTCGGTGCTTGGACCGCTGCTTTTCTTCCATCTGCACAAAATCCTTGAGACCCATCATACAGGCACATGGCTTCTCATGGCTTCTCATACTGTTATGCTGACGACACCCAGATCTACATCTCGTTTCACCCAGACGATACCAATGTGGCTCAGATTACAGCCTGCCTAGACAACATCAGATCAGATTACAGCCTGCCTAGAAAACATATCAGCTTGGATAAAAGAGCGTTACCTCCTTGCTCTGTGGAATGTTATATCTAAAGGTGGGCTTGGAAGACTTAAGAGGAAGCTTTTAAGTAAGGGGAAAGATTTTATGTAGGTAATGTGAGGTGCTAGAACTAGAAATAACCAGTAGAGGTCAGTGGTGGCAATGGGCACCGTCAGAGAGAGTTGGAATGTGTATGTGGAAGTGCTGTAATGAATGGACGTGTTGTACTGTGTTTTTATATTCACTAAGTAAAAGGATAACTTTGATCGTCGTCATCATATTCCTTGATACAAAATACAACAAACTTGATAATTGTATGTTTATCGCTGGCGAGCTGTGTAAATATGCAGTGTTTAACAGTTTATATAAATGGAATATATGTGTTTAGTGTGTGTAATGAAATTTGATTGTGTTAATGTCATTTTGTAATTTGCCCTATTTTGAGTTGTTTGAATGACGTGGTGATCAGGTTGTGCTTTACAGTTTTGTAAAACGTTATTGAATGTATTGATGGAGTATATGATGTTTTATGACCTGTTGTGCAGGTCAGGTTTTATGTTCCAGTAAAGAAAAGTCTGATGTTGGAGAAATTCTTCCGTGATTGTTTGTGCAAGAGGGCAAAAACGTACACAATAGATGGAACAAAGATGGCGAGCCAACCCAGATTGTAAACCTCACTTCCTCTCTCCTTCGGGCATGTTGAGTTGCTCGGTAACCCACTGACAGGAGAGACAATAGGAGAGATTGTTTGTTTGAATTGGGTTGGATGAGAAAACCCCTTTTCCTATTTTTCCGCTTCAATTGAGTTAGATTCATTTTTTGGTTTGACTCAACTATACTACAAAGAAATTAAACTTTTTTACACACAAAATTAATTTGAATGGAGAAACATACAGTGAAAAGAGTATTATTATGTCCAGTCTGATGCGATGTGACAACTACTTATTGTTCGTAAGGGGTTGGTCGCACCCCGTCGCGAAAAAGTGAAATTTAACCATGAGCTACAGTAAATTTCTTCAGGAAACACTTCAAATTTGTACCCACGTAATTTGATCATTGAGAAAGGTCAGTAGGCAAAATCAGAACTGTGAAATATTTCACAAATCAGAATCAGGGAATTTCCTGCACAGAGAAATTGAAGGCCCTGTCATATGTCGTGCCATCTCAGACTCTCGCCTAAATTATGGTGTGTTCACAAGACTATCATTTAAAACTGCAGCTGCGGCATTACGCCAGAATTGTGGCGCTGTTTTGTTATCAACTCACTGAGGCGCTAAAAAAGAGTTGCAGAACAAGAGCTTGTTGTGTTTAACGGCTGATGGTTTTGCATCCAAGTACGTTTAATTTCTTGAAATTTCTCTAATGAACATGACGTCCATCATTGTAATGTCTTCATCAGTGCAGTTGGAGCATAGAATCAGCATATACTGTACACAGCGAGTTCACCAGTATGAATGCACATTGCGTTCAGAATGACTCGAACACGAATGACTCATTTGATTCGATTCTTGTATTCTAGCTAATATAAGAGATCATTGAATAATTTAAAGTGACGTAAAGATGCAAGATGTGGATTAAGGTACGGTAGGCCTACGTGTGTGTACAAGTCAAGATCAGGATGGCAACACCTCCGCCTCATTTTGAGCCAGGAAAAACCCTGAGATACACCTTATGATTGTAATATGATTCGTCTAAGGTCAGTTTTTGAAGATGTAAGTCTTTTTAAAGCCTATCAATAATATTTTACACTATAAATTCATCTGATGTGAGAGCTGAAAGTTTAACCTTTGAAACTGGATCCTCTGTGAACCTGGGTACGATTTCAATTACATTTACATTAAAGCATTTGGCAGCCCGTTTGGAGACGCGAATCCACAGTGTGCACAACAGCATGGTATGACAGGTTATATACAAATTCAATAAACAGGTGAATATTTAGGTCGGTTGAAGTAGGTACCCAGCTAGAATTTTTTCGTTCTAAAAATGTTCTGAGAATATTACCAAGCAATGTTGCATTCCTGTTTTCAGCGGGTAGTTTTATTTTAGTTCCCAGAACATTTATTTCAATGATAGGAAAAGATATTTTCAAAAAACATTCTTAACACCATTAGTGGTAACATTTTAGGAATATTATACTTTAACATTCTTTTAAAGTTTTCGGCAGGTAGTTTTATTTCAAGTTCCCAAAACATTCTCTTTTAAGGTAGGTTAACATTCTCTAAAAACAATTCAACAATGTATAGTGACAACATTGTTATAACATAATTCGCTTAGATTATTTTAATGTTTTCATTAGGTAGTTCTATTTATGTTCCCAGAGAAATTTATCCCATCCAGACTTCTTTTTAATATACATGCTTTAATATCATACACAAATGTGTTTACACAGATAATGCTTTAATAACAAAAATGTATTCACTTTAACAGAACAATGAGTTAATCTCTTAACATAATGTGCACATTTAACACATAAAGATACATTGACATTTTTTTATTCAAATAATAAAAGCCATTTGGGGTTATTTTTGTGAAATATATTACATTGCACATTTTAATTGGTAAACCGTGTGAATAAAAAATACAACAATAAAATAAAACAGCATATACAACTATGAAAAATGATGAACTATTATAAACAACATTATGAATTTAAGTTTTTTATTTGAAAAGAGGGATTAATCGGAGGCAGCAGGTTCAAACATGGCAATCTCCTCTGATACATCTTCATGATTGTGACACATGGACTGTCCTTCATTGTCCACCTGCACAGACCTAATATCACTTATAATCAGAATTATTTGTAAAAAGATCTATTTAAAAAGAAAGTAATTTATTCCTTCATGTGCTCCACATTATTACATTTATTTTGATTCTGAAGGTTAAGTATTTTATAAAAATAACTGGGCAAAACGCTAATTAAGTCAATGTCAATTCTGCAATGTTAATCTAACAAAGGACTTTTATTAAAAAAGTTGTAACAAATTTGTTGTAACAAATGAAAACATAACTGGAAAATGCACAATACCATCTCAAACCCCCCAATCACCAAAATCGAATGTATACCATGTGAATTTTCAGATATGTCAGCTATAGTGACTTTGTAAACTGTAAATCAGTGGGTCATCTCATTATTTCAGGATTTATTTATCTATATATTAAGGATGCACTTATACCATTTTTTAAAGACCGAGTAAGAGTACTGATATTTTTTTTCTTGTGCTCGCTGATACAGATACCTATAACCGATGCCTGTATAATGTTCAATTATGTCAATAAACCAGGTACATTTTCATTTTTCTTTTGTTTTTACGTCCACTTATATGTAAGTACTATTTTTTTTAATGAAGTTTTATTTTTTATGGTAAGTAGCACAATTTTACTAGCACAGTTACTTAAGATAAAAATATACTCTGTGGTGGAATTATAAAAAATGCAAGGGGGTGGTGTGGTATAATGTGAGTGTATTATAATTTGATTAAGTTAAGCAGACTTTTATTTTGACGGATCGCCGCAAATGGTGTTTGTTTATGTGTTGTTTACCTCGTGCAGTCAAACGCTTGCACTAAAAGCTTCACAAGCAAAATGAGTTCAGGAACACCGGCTGCATCACTCTTTCACACACAGTCACGCAAAACAAGCACAATACATATGTTACGTCTCTCGTTATTTAGATGTTAATAAGTCTAGGATTTTTATTAGACATAACACAAAATGAATATAGTAGTACATGCGTGTAATGGTGGTAATGGAAAAGCAACAGAAAAAGACAGACAACCAGTAATTTAATTGCAAGGATTTAATTATAGATCATAGGATAAAGTCATAGAATGATAAAGTAGATGTATACAATATATCCAAAGTAAAGAAGATAATGATAATAATAGTTTTTAATCAATAAACAATCTGGTGGAGAGGAGGCAGTAAAAAAGTGGTGCTTAAATCAAAGAACAAAATATACGCAAAAGTTAAACACTATGTGAATATTTAGTTAGCTGTTTAGCGCTAATTTCTTATTAGGAAATAATACATTTGCCAGATTCCGTGTTGTACACCAATCTCTGTTTTCTTGCCTGGATTCCGGCCACGTTTTCGCACTCATTTCGCAATCATAGAGCTCAATGTATGTCAAGTGAGGTATCGGTATTTGGTATCGCTTTGTCGTTACCAGTACGAGTAAATGAGCTTGGTATCGGTCAGATACCAATACTGGTACCAGTGCATCCCTAATATAGATATATATAATACATTACATACCAAAGAAGAAGAATTTTCTTTGACTTCCCTTGTTTCATAAGTTCTGAATACTGCCTTTATCTAAATAAGGAAAATCTATTTGTGGCAGTTATTACTGATATTGTGGTGGGACACCACAAATGAATTAATCCAGTGGTTCCAAACCTTATTCCTCGCCCAAATCCTGATGCATCGTACTTTGGACGCTGAGCAGAAAATTATGCCATTGTTCAGGAAAGGTTCTCCAGAGCAGGTATGATGAGTTGAATCAGGTGTTCTAAATAGGCGGACATCTAAAATATTCTGTCACGGGGCCAAAGACCACGGTTGGAAAACACTGAATTAATGTAAAGGAAACACTGTCATGAAAACAGCACTTATTTCTGAATACCTACACACTGTCAAATCTGTCAAGGTTAAGAAGTGAGAAATGTATCGATACTCAGTACTGAAACTGCTTTAATTAACAATTTCAGAATTGTTGTGTATTTAAAAAAAAATACACAACCGAACACTGACCCGAGTCCCTCTGTGAGGAGCATATCTCAGGGTAGCAGGGTTGTGGGATGGATCTTGTGGCAGGCCTCTAAATATATATACAGTAGAAAATAAATGAGGTAAAAAACAAAAGAATGAGAACACTTGTTTCAAGCCTAAGCAATAACTTTTGTAAGCGTTAAGCCTTAAGATTTCAGTTTTTAAAGACCAATCATTTCTTATTCCATTCCATTCCATTTTCTACCGCTTATCCGAACTACCTCGGGTCACGGGGAGCCTGTGCCTATCTCAGGAGTCATCGGGCATCAAGGCAGGATACACCCTGGATGGAGTGCCAACCCATCGCAGGGCACACTCACTCATTCATTCACTCACGCACTCACACCCTACGGACAATTTTTTCCAGAGATGCCAATCAACCTACCATGCATGTCTTTGGACCAGGGGAGGAAACCGGAGTACCCGGAGGAAACCCCCGAGGCACGGGGAGAACATGCAAACTCCACACACACAAGTCGGAAGCGGGATCATTTCTTATTAATTTGTGGAAATATGAAAAAGCTAAACAAAAAGACTAACAACATTAATGAACAAACATGCTGACCTCTGAGTTTATACTAAACAAAACTGTATTTTCAGTTGTGATCAGAAGTTTTGAACTAAAACCTTTGATTTGCTAAGACACACAACCAATACACAACTGGCTACAACACTTAACATTGAAAACACTTCCATATATACAGAATGTAAGGTAAAAAAGGAGCCGCAATTTTTGTCTTCATTGTTTTAGTTAAAATTACTGTAATGGGGAGACATAAATATACAATAAGTACTAAAACGGTGATAAAGTCTTGGGGAAGTTAATTCACTTTGGCTGCTTTGGGCACACACTCAAAGTTATAAACCTTTTTTTCAATAACATGAATAGAATGTTTCTTTAATGTTAATAATCTTCTTGAAAGGTTAGCAACAAAACATTATTTTAAAAACTCTTGGCTTATTTGAATGATAAACACATTGACTGAAGTTTTTAAAAAGTTGCTTTGGCCCGTGTACATGTTTTAGGTAAACATGTATCAAGGTTATATCCAGAACTATTGATAGTTCATTGGTCCCCTTTGAGATAAATCTCGAGCTTTGAATCACTTTCTTAAAGACAGCACAAGCTGACATGATTATATATTGCATACATAAGTTAGGAAATACCTTTTCAGATCTCTCTAGCCAGTTAGTTGGCACAGCATCCATTGTGTTTGTCTTCAGGAACTTGACAACAGCAAAAGATTTGACAGTGCTCTGAAAAATATCTAATATAATAGCGTTGTCACACTGTGTTCTTCAAACAAATTCCTGATTTAAATGTATATACTCTTACAAGTACGTACCACTTGTATGTATGTTGTTGAATTTTCACACAATTTAAAACAGGAGCAGCAGCTATATTAAAAATGACTGAAAATACTAGAACAAAACAGCCAAATGTCCAATATTTACTAATGAACCATTGCACAAAAAAAGAGACATAATACATTAACAACTATGGAACTGTGCATAAAGTCTGTAAACTTCTAAGAATGAATGAAGCAATGTACCTACAATCTCAAACCACGCTCTGCCATGGTCATAAATGCCTGCCTACTCAAATGCCTCGCAGATAATGTTTTCATCCGATTGAATGTCTGTAATGTATTCTTGTCAGTTTGTCTCCTTCCCCAAGCCTTCTCACAATCTGTGAAAGAGGGTTACGGCCAGAACAAACCAATCTTTTCAGCTGATGCAAGTCATTTTCAAAAGAGAAAGCACTGCACTCATCAAGACTGCCGTACATTTTTGCATCTGAAGCCAGGTGTACCAAACTGTGAACATTGTAAACGAGAAACTCATCCCCATACAAATGTCTTCCCTGTGATACAAAGTACACCAACAACTCTCTGCATAGTGACTGAACTGTTTTACCAGTCTTGGGCAAACAAGGATGCATAATGTCACACTAAAAACCATGAAGTGCTCATAGAGCTGTTCAGAAATACTGCCTTTAAGCACAATTTTTCCTGTATAGAGGGCAAATTGGGGCATTCCATCTGTCAACTTCTTCCAAGCCTCTTGGTTTTCTTGCAAACACATTCAGAATGCATGGTTTAAGGTTCAGCAGCTGTAAACTGACCTGCTTAACATGCCCAGATGACAGCCTGATTCCCAGTGGTCTTCTCACCCACATGACAATCAGTTTGTGCAGAACCCCAAGACAACACTGGTGCATACACTCAGCAGGGAATTGTTCAATCATGTTTACTGGAAGATGGCAGAAGGGCGACACAACCATATGTATGTGGTGGTACTCCTGAGACTGATCTCTAAATGTTTTATCAGTTCTCAATGTTAGATTAGTTATTTCAGGGTAAATCACACAATGACCATCCCACACTCCTTTTGGGTACATTTGTCACACACATAGTAGCCTGAACACAGTTTGATTGACCTCATAAGAGACTTGGCTGGGGCTTTACATGAAACACAACACAGCTTCAGCTTGATCACACCACTGTCTGTCTCTAATCCATTCTCTATAATACTTGAAAGGTCACTGACAACATCATTAAAAAAGTCAAGATCAGTTGGTTTAGACGTACCTAAACACAAAGCAAATAGAAATACTGAGGGAGGAGATCAATTTAATGGGCACAATACCGGCCATAGTGTCACTATGGTACTTTTAAAAAGTGGCAAGCCATCAATATTGATCGAAAAGTCAACGAAATCTAATTCAGAAATATCCTGTGAAGGATAGATTTTGAAATGTTTGAGGAAGTGATCTTTCCAGTCAAGATACGGCATTCCTGATTTCATCTCAAACTCAACACTTTCATTAGTGGAAAGCAGTGTTTTTGCTGTCCTTGGCAGTTCTGGGTGCCCATTTTCTAATAAGACTTTTAACAAAGAACCGACTGCATTATGTTTTATATGAAAATCGTTTGTCCACTGTGCAATGGAATGTCTAAGTGGTAGGTTAGTCTCCGTATTGCTGCTCTGGGACAAAAAATCATCAAAATCTCTGTCCATCTTTCACTGTAAAGAAAGAACACAAACAATTGTCTGAGTGAGTAAACATGTCAAGGGCATCATTTATCATAATAATGAAGGCAGAACTATAATCAGAATCAGAATAGATTAGAGCTTTATTACTACTTGTGCTTGCACACACAAGGAATTTTCTATGGTCTAGGATCTAGTACACGCATTCAACAAAATGACAAGACAAATTATAATAGAGATAAAGACAGTGTAAAAATATTATCAAAAATACACATATATCAAATACTTTTGTACAGAATATCAACTTGCTCACTACTACGTACACCGTCATACGTGACTGCTAGCTCATACCGTTGCGTCGAAAGATGCGGCGAAGTTTATGGTCTCGGTTTGGATCACAGACTAAAATGTAAAAAAATTTTGCTAAAGAACCGCACACACAGCACACGCCATCGCGTTCCCCGAACGAAGGGGAGCTGGCGCACAGAACGGTTATGCTTCCACCGGTCTGTTCGCCCTTGCATTCCGGAGAAGGCCCTAGCCAGTAACAATGACCATTTTTAAGTGGTCTTATGTTGCGTCTACCTGCAATTAGGGTGACCGCCCGTCCCGCGTAGCGCGTACAAGTTATTGTTATTCAAATGAATATCACATTAATCGGTCAATCTGCAACATTTATATTTCAAAGTGACAACAACAGCCACAAATCCATAAAATAAATGTCACAATCAACTGCTGAATCATTATTTAGTAAAAATAACTTATGGTGCTTTCATTTCGCTTGAGGTAAAGTTAGCAAATAGTTAACGAGGGGTGAACGCACATAAAACTTTTAAACAGTGAATGGGAAAGGGTCTTGTATCGCTTCCACATCATATTAAGATGCATTTATAACAAAGAATGGCAAAAATGCAGATGTCATGTTAATGAACACACCTTGTAAAGTTACTCTGCTAATGACGTTAACTCCAATGTGCTATTGTGTGGACTGAAGAATGCGCTAAATAACGCAGCCTAACGCCGTTTTCATAATAAGAGTTTTAAAGGGGGCTATAAAGCGATCTCGAATTCTTGTACAGATTACATTACACACAATATTTTAGGGGGGCTGAGCTAGAACTTTAGGGGGGCTTTAGCTCCCCTAAAAAGGGCCTAGCAACGCCACTGGTCTGAGCCATTAATTAAAAAGAGAAGGTGTGGGTACAAGAAAGACTGGGAAAATAAAATAGCTAAAGTAAATCGTAAGTGGAAGTCCATTTGTCAATTCATTGTATGTTCAAAATATTGTGAATCTTTATTTAAAAAAATATACATTGGCTGGCCTATTCAAGAGCATACATCAGCAATTACACATGTTTAGGGGAATAGGGCATTATTAATATACCATGTACGGTGGTATGTGCTAGAAATGGGTAAACCACTAGTGAGTCTGTCCGGGGGGTGGGGGCACCGCCGCGCCAGGCAGTGTCCCACATTGTCCCTCAGAAACATACCCCTTGTCCCCCCTTCGGCTTATTAGCAGGTGGTCACCCTACCTGCAATCAATAATGCGTCCCGCTAAGAAAACTTTATCGAAGCTTTTTGCAAACATTTCAAGTATTCAAGAATATGAAAATGAACACAAGATTAAAATAAACCGTTTGTTGTTTAAATCTTTATTAAAAATAACAGAATTTCATCATAAAAATGTATTAATCAATTTAAATGACGATTCTCCAACAGTCCTTTGTAGCGGTGTAGAGATATCACTCTGTGATGGAGAATATCTCCCAAAAACGTAGGTCACAAAAAACATGGAGCAGAGGAGAGCCAATGAGCGTTGATTATACTTTGGTTTAAGATGATGCAATTTGTGTTTTGGCGCAAGTTTCTGAATTTATAATTTAAGCGGAATATGATGTTAGCAGTCGGCTGCCTGAATTTGGATAGTTTCGTATGAATGATAAAGGTTTGAATTACAGTGCAATTGATGACTTTGTGAAGTTGTGTTTTTGGTGTATTTGTCAATAAGTTACTGAGTAAATAATCGTCAACAGCATCAAACTCTTTGAATGGTGAATTTAAAAGTACATGTGGCGAGTAATTCCGTTTTTGGTAACTTTATATTAACTTTACAACACCTCTGTCCATTTTAAGCCAAATCTTTAATACTTTCCAAAAAATTGTAAAACACATCAACTTGCCCTAGTTGTCCCTAAAAACACCTTCAATCACCTCCACCTCCATAAAGTCAACATAACTGCTAAAATGACATTTGGGTCAATTTATCATGCTGACAATAGCTTTGACGTTATACAAAACATGGGATAGTAACTAAAGCCTAGCTATATTCATTTACATTGCCTTGATTTACCTTATCTCTTGCAGCACCCTGGTAAATGACGTGTAAAACTTCGCTCTTGATTATATAAACTGACCCAACAGATTCTGATTGGCTGTTATGTGCGTCCAAACGGTAAGTTCCAGGCAGTTCACAGTTTTCACAGAATTAATGCATTGCTTTCCATGAAGCACACCTGCGCATGCGCACACAAATACAAATGTATTTTATTCAAGCTGTGTAACAGCAGTAGTCGTAGTAATAATATAATAATTATTATTTTATATTATTATAATACGTTAATAATACATATTGTTGTCTATTTAATTATATTTACCTATTATTAAGACGATATAAAAATGTGTGTCTTAAAGTTAAAAACTCCTTTCTTTTTCTTCACAGTTCATGAAAATAAAGTAAATGTTTAGAGAGATGTAATGGAAAGTCAATACAACGTTATGAAAAAACACATTTTACTCCTTAATCGAAGAACCTCAGGGAATCAGGAATGGGGACAAATGTGCCCCTGATAGCACACATTCATCTGGTTTACGTCTATTTGGCGTTTGCATTTTCCAATAATCTGTTACATCAAAAGCATCCACAAAAATCCTTTAAAACTAGAACATTTTATATTCAATTTTTTTTTATATATCACATTATAGGAGTGTTTTATAGAAACATTAAATCATCTCAAACCTAAACGATGTTCTTATAATGTTTCCTTAATGTTTCTGTTAAAACGTTCTACCTTTGATATCTTGAAACATTGTGGCAATGTTTTATAAAGACCATTATATAATCTGTTACATCAACAAAACATCCTTAAAATATTGAATATAAAATGTTCTAGTTTTGTATTTACAGCACATTACAAGAACATTAACTTAAATTTTAAACATTCTTAAAAAAATTAAAAAACATTCGATTTAAAAGTTTCATAGTTTAATAAACTTTTAGGGAATGTTAGTCAAAGTTCTGAGAACATTCCCTGATAGCTGGGTAGGTATGTGAGTGAATGAGCGGTTATTTGTCTTAAACAGATTCACTATAAAAGGAGAATAATGCAGCAACTAAAGGATATACATCGGGCTCTCAGCACAGTTTTGCTATTTCCTCAACATTTTTATATTTACATTTTATGCATTTGGCAGACGCTTTGATAAAAGCGACTTACATTTTTTTATCCTATACATTTTACATAGGTCTTTGCAATCCCCTGGGATCGAACCCACAACCTTGCTCTTACCACTGAGCTACAGGAAAGCAACCTCATCTCAACCTCAGAATGATGAACTACCGGCAGTGAATAACAAGGGGATATACTGACCTCTACTGAACATAGCTAGGCTTACATTAAACTATATACACAGTGACTACTAAGGGCCTTTTGCACACTATGCAATATACACTGATAAAACCTAAGAGAAATAAATGCTATGTTGCTTTGTCAGAAAGTGTAATTTATTCAATTGAAGTACATTTAATTAAATATTTTTATCAGGACTGGAAACATAAAATAACAATATTCCAGAACAATTTGCAACAATATAGAAAAACATGCAGAAAGAAAATAGGTTTTTAGTGGATTAAACAAAATCAGCACTCTGCGGTTGAGAAAGCCATTGACAACGGTGGCAAGGAACCACAACTTCACAGATGTATATGTAAGAGTGGAGAGAAAACTTGGGAAGAGGCTAGACTCAGCCGGGAGAGACGGTTCTCATCTGAAATGTTAAAATCAGGGCTTTAAAACGATGCCAAAAACAAATTTCATTCCACTCCGAGCAGAATCAGACTTTTATCGTTTCAGGTTTTGTGTTTCTTCTGAAATATTTTGTTCCAAAAACGGTTAACTTACAAAAAATACTGGTTATGATGTTATTTTAGTTTGGCATATGCATTGTAGAAAAACAAACCCTACAAATACACATTTTTAAACTACAGTAAAGCTATTAAACATACACTGTGCATTTGGATGATTCTCCTGGACGCTGTTTGAAACAAAGTGTGTTCCCCAAAAAAACAGGAGCGATTCTAGAATTCTCATTTGAGAGGGGCTCAGCCCCCAATGAAGGTACAATAGAAAAAGACAGAACTATTTTTTTCGACTTACAGTGTAGGATGGTAAACTCATTGCAGCATTCCACCATGTCTCCCTGGTCACACACAAACACACCTGTTTACTGTATAAACACAACATTTTACTATTTAGAAACATCTTTTTATGTTCAAGTACAAACCGAATTTGTAACCAGAAAGTAACACAACTTTAAGGTAACAGGCAGGACAATGTGATAAACTATGTGGGTGCTGCGATCTACTTTTGCTTTTAATAAAAAAGCTAAATTGAAGCATCCTGTGAGAAGCAGAGACCAAGTTTTTCCTTTTGTGGCCAGAAACTGTTTTTCATGGGGACCATCAACCTGTCTTCTGTCCTAGAGAGCCCTTTATCATTGTTCAATTGCTTGACGACTTATTTCTCGATTGCCCTAACTGCCAGTTGATGGAGCCTGCTCAGACCCATCGGTCCCTAAGCCAGGTGTTGTTCAGCATCTGTGCTGATTCCCCTATGAGCACCGCAAGTTGATTCAACAACAAAATCATTAATTTTTTGTCTTCTGTCTCTGCCCAGAAAGTTTCTCCTCAAATATGATGTGATAAACTTCACACAGTGTCTTTACTCTGGCACACAAACCTGCAGCAGTGGAATCCCTGTGTTTTTCTTTTAGGGAGTCACACACATAATCTTTGTATGTTAATGCTTGGGGAAGATCAAAGTGTTTATGAAAAAAGTCGAGAAATACACAAATGAGAATTTGCAGATTTTTGTTTTCAATCACACTGCAGTAGCCGTGTTGATGGCAGACACATTGTCAAGCACAGCATTCACTGTGTGGAAGATTTTCTAGTATGCAAAAGAACTCTGTGGCCTCAGTCATCCCTCTGCAGGTGTGGCACAAGACAAGTTTCAGCTCATTGGCATAACAATGGACATATATAGCCTCAGGATGCCTCTCCCTGAGAAGAGATTGAACTCCTCCAGCTGCTCCATTCATGACGTCTGCCCCATCGTATGTCTGAGAAACACACTTCTATTGAGCAATTCCTTCTTCTTGTGATTTCCTCTCTAAAGCTTCTGTTATTGACCTCAAAACTACTCATCTCTGTCAGCGATATGAATCTCTCTTTAACGGTTCCCTCAGTGACATATCTCACACAGATAGCTGTTTGTTCAGTGTGTCCATCTCTGGCCTTATCTGCCATAATAGCAAACATGTTTGACTCGAGTATTTCTGTGATATTTGTTGATGTCACCTCTCTTGAGCAGGAATCTATCATTTCATTCTGACGGACAGAGGAGAGGTAGGTTCTGTTTGATGGGGACGGCAATTTTGCATGAAAGGATCAAACTTCAGTAAAAGCCCCATTCATTCCATGAAGTTGCCCTTATTATGTCTATCTGCTGTTTCATTTTGACCCCTGAATGGAAGCCCTTGCTGACATGCAGGTCACAGCCACAATACGTTGCATATACTCTCTTCTTTATCTAATTATTCACTATTTGATGCTTCAATCTGCTGTACAGGATTTCCTCGTAATGCCATGAAACTTGACAATACAATCCTTGTGGGATTGAGTCCCCTCATGTTTGTGAAATTTGTTGAGTGCCTTTTGCCAGTTCTTGTATCAACTGCTCACAAATACATCATCATGCTTCAAGTTTTTACCAAAGACACGACAAGCAAAGCAGTATGAAGAATCTTTCTTCTCTGAATACTCGAGCCAAGCAAAAGTCTGAAAGCAGTTTGGCTGGAATTATCTTTCTTGTAAGCCAAAGTTCTCCATGGTGTTATCTTTGGCTGTTTTGGGCCTGTGTCCTTTTCACCGAAGTCAAACTGATCTGAAGGTAGATCTGCTGTCTGTGATGAGTACATGTTTTTCTCTGCGTATATGTCCCTCTCTCTCCCCAGACTTATGTCTTCCTCTTCTTCATGCTCTTGCTGTCCCTGTACTGTGATAATCATGTAAAAATATGTATGTTAGCCTTATTTTTTTTTTAACTGACCAGATATTGTATCTGCACAAACTCTGTTCACTTTCTCAACTGGATCATGATCTTGCCCTTTCTCTCTGTGACATCTTCAATCTGCCTGCCTCAACTTCACTCATTTTTTGCACTTTTTCAAGTTAAGTTCTTTAATGATAACAACAGCAAAGTGAGTTTTATAAAGTAGAGATTATACGTTCGGATGTGTTAAGAGCTTCGTTTTTGTTTTGTTCACTAAAAACGTATCTGATTACCTTCTCCCCCATGACATTTTGTAAGCTGTATTTATGACAAAGAACTTCACATGATGCAGATATTATAACACAGTTTTAAAACCTTGTCTTGTCATCTGCTCTGAATCTGATCCTCACTCTGCCTTGCTGTCTGCGGATTGAAGAACTCGCTGAAAGATGGGCAGAAGCCTCTATAGGAGGAGCCGAAGTCTGCTGTGCTGCTGTTTTCATATGAATTTAAAGGGGACTGAGGTGATCACGAAATAAAAACAATAAAACAAATAATTTAGGGGGGCTGATTTGCTATGTAAAAATGGCCTAGGAACGCCAATGGTTCCCAATGTCACAACGCATGAGTTTCACATTCAAGTTTCTCTCATTGTGAGCATGATCGTCATTTGTATATATTTAAAACAATGAACTCCAGCTGAGACTCAGCTCACATAATAGGAGAAGAAAAGCGTTGACAAGATGCATGAACACTTGTCCAGTTTCATCTGGAATGCGTTCTAAACCACCTCCTCAAGTAGTTTGACTGACAGGATTAAAATCTGTCTTGAAAGCGTTTCGGAGAGCATATACCTGGTCTTTTTGCGATCGGATGGCTAGATTGATTGATATAAAGCCATGAAACAACCCATGAGTGAGTCCTGCAGATCATTTGATTAAGAAAAATGTCCTGTTCTTTCTTCACTGGCTTCAAGTGTTTTGCCTGGTTAATTTAAATTGCATATCAGGTTTGATATATTTACATATTAGAACCCTGTTTCAAATACTCCCAGATAGCAAGAGAGCAAATAGAAACCATTGAATTTTGACTCTTGACTTTCACTAAGTCAATTTTCTTTAAGTGCTTGAAATAATGTTTATTAGCGTTACATATGACCAGCACCATAGGCTGTCAGTTCAAGCTCCGGTTCTGGCCTGACGCTTTTCCAGACCAGTTAGACACTCATGAATGTGCAATTCACCTCATGACGACTTCAGGCACAACATACAGTCATCAAGAAACAGTGTTTAAAACTCAATAATGGAGACAATCAACAAAAGAAAGCTTCATGCTGTAATACATGTCTGAACCCATGTTTCATAGTTTATTTTTAGCTTTGAAGTTCATGCATGTTTAATGAAGAATGACACATGACTGGTGTATGAAAATAAAACCTAAGAGAGTAATTTATATTCGTAAATTATTCTAAAGGTAAAAATACTATTAGCTGAATCAAGCATGAATGCAAAAGCTCCATGCACTCAAACTGAAACTGACATGACTGAAAGACAATGGATTTGAATTTCAACCACCATCACAACACTGCTCACAAAAATAAGCATAAACTGACTCCTGTGACACCAACATTTTGAGTTATTGGTCAAGAGCTTCAGGCAAACTACATTTGAATGAGAGAGAGAGCTGAACACGTGAACATATCGTTTTAAATAACAAACTTACTTTCAACTTTAGGTGAACTGACACTTTAAATATTCAGCAAATAAACAAGTAAATTGTCTTTATTGGAATTTATGACTAGAAAACGCATTTCACTACTTCAATTTAACATCACATCAAACCACAATCTATAAACACTTTTGAGCCACACATATGTCGTAGTGAAGGTCTGAGGAGGATTTAATGTTTGGTATAGTCAGGGATGGGCAGTATTTCAAATACATGTATTTAAAATACGTATTTGAAATACAAAATAGTATTTTGTATTTTGTATTTTAAAGCCTTTGGAAAAATCTAATGTAATTTGTATTTAAATACATTTAAGATGAGTATTTTTGTATTTTCAAAATACTCAAAATACTTTGAGCCAGTCAACCTTTTTATCAGGGTGTTTTCGTGCATCAACCAACATAATTCAGGCCAGACACGCCCTTCCCCAGCCCTAACATTCATGCACGTGAGCTTCAGCTGTAGCTACAACCCAACAATCTGTATTGATTGTGTGCATCTGTGATGACACTGATTAATGATACACCACACAAAATCTTTAGCTTTTAGTAGAAAAAAAACAACCTTTGGTTGAATAATGCCAAATTCTAATTTAATTTATTTTTTATTTTAGACAAACTTTCTATTTTTGTTACTGAGTTTGAAGTTATGATGGTGATAAAACATCCATCCATCCATTTTCTACCGCTTTTCCGAACTACCTCGGGTCACGGGGCATCAAGGCAGGATACACCCTGGATGGAGTGCCAACACTTTGCAGGGCACACACACTCACTCATTCGCTCACGCACTCACACCCTACCGACAATTTTTCCAGAGATGCCAATCAACCTACCATGCATATCTTTGGACCAGGGGAGGAAACCGGAGTCCCGGAGGAAACCCCCGAGGCACAGGGAGAACATGCAAACTCCACACACACAAGTCGGAAGCGGGAATCGAACCCCCAACCCTGGAGGTGTGAGGCGAACGTGCTAACCGTTAAGCCACCGTGGGTGATAAAACATAATAAAATAAAACATTTTATAAAGTGTATTTTTTTGTAGTTATGTATTTCCTACCAGGCAGGGGAAGGGAAGCGGTAAATAAAATGAAAACGAAAGTTTCTTAGCAGTTAAACACATCATGCTTTTTGGCATTTAGAATAGGCCCAGATAGATTTTAGCCTAATAGGGGTACCTGCACTGAATCACCAATTTCACATGTATTTTGTGTATTTTCAAAATACAAAATACTGTATTTGTATTTAAATACATTTTTCCACACAGTATTTTGTATTTGTATTTAAATACACTTTTCCACACAGTATTTTGTATTTGTATTTTAAATACATTTACATGTATTTATGCCCATCCCTGGGTATAGCAATACTTAGTAACCATTAAATTTATTCATAGTACGACGTTTAAAATATATTAATTCACGAGTTCACCTGAGCAGATAATGAAGATATCAGGAGTAGTAAAAGTATGCGTGTTTGGTGGCCGAACCCAAAACTCACCCACCAGAGTCCTGCTATTGACAAGAGCTCAAGTAGAGGAGCCGGGGAGGTGGTGTGATGTGCAATCCTTTAGAGATGAGTTCAGGTAAGAATCCTTGTCTACTTATGTGCTGGTTCACTTGAGCTGATAGAGAAGAGCTGATAGGAGCTGATAGGGTCTATGATTGCGTATTGAGAACCAGACGGTCTTAATTATGTCCTCTGGCTTCTCCCGAACTTTGTTAATCAATAGTCATCCATTAACATCATTTTTCATAAGAAATAATGAAAACTCACACTTCTATTAATATAATAACAATGGACTGATGGAATAAAGAGGAATAAAGCTAAGTGAGTCCAGGGACACGATCTGAGAGCCTCATCATATAAGAATTATCCATTTTTGCTTCTTTGAACGTCATTGTTCTGACCCAAAAACAGAAAACACACATGAGATGAGATAACTTCACATGTTGACACCTCACACCATACATCTGTTTTCTCACGCAGGGCCGTACATCAATGTGACCTCCTTCCTCAAATAAGACCTCAAGTCAGGCCGGGGGAAGTCGTCCCTCTGGAAGCTTGAGACCCCCAGCACAGAGGCTCTCTATAGTGTGATCATCCATCTCAAAAGTGAACGGCTGAACAACTCACTGACTGTAGTACAAAAGACTACCAGACCTGTTTTTTAAAAAGTCATGCCTAAAGTCTATAAGTTTGTTGTTTTAAATGTATATATTTAGTAACACAAAACATCAACCTCTGCTGTGTCTCTTATTATCTTTTGTTTGCTGGCTGACACACATCACACATGCAAATAAGAGAAGGCACACCTTGTTTTTCTTATTTGAGTGCGCAAGTATACAAATAAGCAGGAAATAAAGTATGAAAATAAGTCTTTCTTCAGAAATAACAAAAAGATGGGAGGTTCTGAAGACCAGATGTAATATAATGACACATGAACACACAGAGAGAGAGAAACAGCAGCAGATTCAGGAGAGAAACACACAAGAGATGAAGAGTAAGAACTATTTACATTCTCATTCTTATTAAAATCATTCTTTTGAAATGAATCTGTTTTTGTGAATTGATCTGAAAATAACTTTTAATGAAACTTTATCAATAACTGATTTTCTGAAGAGATACAGTAGTGATAGAAATGTTGACTTTTAACTTCATTGACTTTTATACATGACAGAAACTAAGCAAACTTTTATGTCATACTCACAGATTTATTTGATTTTAAATTTGCAAATGATTTTATGTTGAATGACATAATTGTGAACAAACAGAAGTTTAACATTTGAGGTTTTCAATGTGTTTCTTCCTCAGAAATGGCTCAGATTCTGTATTTCAGTCTTCTTGTCATTGGTGAGTTTGTGTTTCTGGTTTTGTGTTTGATTTAAATGTCAGGAGAATTGACACCAGAGTTATATGTCTGTCTATAAATAACTGTTCTTTTAAAGAAAAAGAACCAAAAACCATTTTATAATAATTACTTTATTAAATATATTATATATAATTACAAACAAAATATCAATAAACTCCTAATTAACACATGTCAACCAAATAAACTTCACTTTGAAACATAATCAAATTAGACAAGCATAAAAACGTACATAATCAACAATTCCAAACCATGTTGGTGCATGGGAAGGCAGATAAGGAATAACAGGTGAATCTCTACAGTGAACTGAGTACAGCTCATTAATAAAGAGTCACAGGTGTAATGCACATTGTGAACAGCGCTATATAAATAAACTTGAATTGAATTGTTCTCACTTAAAACCAAGTCAACCAATCTCCATGTGACAGAGTCCGACTAATTTTTGTCGCAAATGCGACCTTATTTCTTAATGGTGCGACTTAAAATAATCAGAGGTTTCACCGGTGTGACCAGCCTAGACATTTTGTATGTCCAATATGCAGATTTATTAATTGACTAATCCAGACAAATTCACTCATTTATTAATTCATTATTGATTATACAATGAATGCGTTTGTCAAGCGATTCTGTAAGGTATTACTTTTTTCGCTCTTTAACAAAAACAGCGATTTAAGGATAGAGTTTAGTTCCATGAGAAAAGGTATAAATTTTGGTATTGATTTTGCGAATTTTTGTTTGTGAATAAAGAATTTTGCATATAGAATAACAAAGTTCATCAGATGTTCAAGAGCAATATCCTTTGGGTTAACATAGTAACAAATAACACCTTCAAGGGAAAAAGAGTAAACAGTGCTAGCAGCATCAAAAAAATAAGTTTCAATATCACTCCAAACCTTTTAGATATCTCACAATGGAAAAACAGATGTGAAATTGTCTCTGTGTTAAGATTACAAAAGGTACAGGAATCATCAACATCTATAAACTTAGCAATAGTACTTTTAACAGGATATATATTATGTATCAATTTGAAATGTACTTCCTTAGCCTTGTTAGATATGCAATATTTGTGGGGTAGAAGCCAAGTTTTTTTCCAATTTATGTCCTCTTTTTTGGATCTCAAGTAAAACTTGCCTCTAGGCACAACTCAATTCATTCTTTGAAAACACTGACGAATATGTTTATTATTACACCCTCTGTCTGTGAGTTCAATTCCACTCAACATCAGTTCCGGTAGGCTAGTTTTATGTTCACTGACACTCAAGTGGTTTCTTATTAGTTGAATTAAACCTATTGGTATAGCACGGGTAACAGATATGTATTCTCTGGCGGGAACAGGAAAACTATGTACAGACATAAAACGTTCATAAGATAACATATTACCAGTATTATCAAAGAGATCAAGGATATGGATGATACCTCTTTCAAACCATTTCAACAAGAACAAGGATTTATTTCTTATACTAATATTGCTGTCATTCCAGAGGAGAGCTTTGTGGGGAGAGAAATTATGGACAAAAGCCAGTTTCCATGCTAGGAGAGTTTGATGATGAAATTTGGACAGTTTGATTGGTAACCTATTAGGTAAATAATTACATTTCAAAAGAAAGGGAAGACCTCCAATCTCATTAAAGATAAAGTTTGGGATGAAAAACCAGATAGAGTCGGGGTTTCTAATACATTTTTTCAACCAGTTAACCTTAAAGGTATTTACAGTGTCGATAAAATTTTGGACTTCAAGGCCACCTTCCGCATTTCCTGTTGGAGAGTACACATTTTTTAAGCTTATGAGATTTATTTTTCCAGATGAAGTCTAAAAAATTTTTATTGACTTGTGTGGTAGTTGGCTCACTTACAAACAGGGATAATGCTGGATATACAAAGCGAGACAAGCCTTCTGCTTTAGATAGAAGAACTCTTCCTAGGATAGACAAGTCCCTTTGAAGCCAGGTGTTAAAAATAGATTTGGTCCGTTTTAGTCGGTTTGAGAAATTTAAATGTTGCCTAGCTGTAAGATCTTTAGTTATGAATATTCCTAAATATTTGACAGAGGTTTTTAAAGGAATATTTTCAATTGTAGAGTCATTGGAACTATGCAAAGCCAAAATTTCACATTTGGACATATTAAGTCTTAGACCTGAGGCGTTACAAAATTGGCTAATTAGTGTAATAGCATTAGATAGTTTAGTCTTGTCTTTTAAAAAAAGTGTAATGTCATCTGCAAGTTGAGAGATTTTTAATTATCTGTTAAAAATTGAAATACCTTCAAATGTATCATTGTTTACTATATATATTGATAATAACTCAAGTGACTAAAAGAAACAGAAAGGGAGAAATGGGGCAGCCTTGCCGGACACCTCTGTTAATTTGAAATCTTTTAGACATATTCAAATTAATTATCACAGAGCTGTTAATGTCTTTATAAAACATGCTGACAATATCAATGAAGTTATTTCCAAAACCGAATACTTTCAGGGACTGAAAAAGAAAGTTGTGTTCAATTGTATCAAAGGCTTTATAAAAGTCTAAAAATAAGATAAGAGCCTCAGTGTTAACTTCATTTGCATAGTCTAATAAATCCAATACAAGTCTAATGCTACTGCTAATATGTCGATTTTTCATGAAACCTGTTTGAGTTTCTGCAATAATCCTATCTAATCCTACTTTAAATCTGTTCGCATATACTTAGGCTAATATTTTATAATCAATTGTTAGGAGAGTAATAGGACGCCAATTCTCTATTATTAAGGGGTCTTATCCGGCTTGGGGATAAGAGATATAAGTCCCTGCTTCATTGTAGCCGTCATCTCTCCCCGACTGATGCATTCTTTGTACATGCATAATAGCGGGTTTTGAATATATTCCCAGAAATGAATATAGAATTCGACAGATAGACCGTCAATATCTGGTGATTTCCATTTTTTCATTGAGAATAATGCATTTTTAAATTCAATAGTTGATAGGTCAGCGTCACAGATAGATTTGAAATCTTCAGTAATTAAAGGAATATTAGTCTGAATTTTTCCTAGAAAATTTGCACAATCCTTTGCATTAAAGTTAGAGTTATATAGTTTTCTGTAAAAATCTAAAGCAAACTCATTTATCACTTTCGGATCTTTCGAAAGAATTCCATTGATATTGAGGGCAGTTAATGATTTTCTTTTTGATTTCTTTTTTCTTGAGCAAAAAAGTAATTAGTGTTTTTTTCTCCTTCCTCTAGCCATTTAGCCCTTGACCTAATAAAAGCGCCTTTTGCCATGTCTAGATAAAATTGATCCAGTTGTAACTGGATGTTCTTTACTTCAAGCTCATCTTCCAAAGAGATGTGATCTTTATTGAGTAAAAGGTTAAGACTGTACATCATATCAGTTTCTAGTCTGTGTTTTTCTTTCTTTAATTCTTTACTTCTTTTGATAGCAACATACCTGACTTTATATTTGAAGAACTCCCATTTATTTTGATAATTATCATTAAGGCCATCATTGAGAATGTCTTGTACAAGCTTTGTAACTTCATCATTGAAAGACACATCCTTTAGAAGAGAATTATTGAATTTCCAATAACCTCGCATACCAGATATTTCTTGCTTAGAAGCTAGCTTCAGAATGATTTGCTTATGATCGGATAAAGGGGCATTTAGATGATTATCATTTTTTACATATTGAAGGGAAGAAGATGGAATTTAAAATAAGTCAATTCTAGATTTAGCGGAAAATCCTCTATTACACCAAGTGAATTCTTTAGTAGAGGGATTAAAAAACGGCATGCGTCAGTCAAGGAGAGGCTGGAACAAAGTAGTGAGATGAGATTATTATTCTGAGAAATTGGATTTAATTTGGGAGGGTATCTATCAATCATGTCATCTGGACATTCATTAAAATCACCGCACAAAAATATATGTGAACCAATATATTTATGTTGCAAATCTGTCAGTTTTTCAATTATTACATTAAATAAATTTGTGTTGGAGGCATGACAATTAAACCCATATATATTGCAACAATGAAAAAAGCATTGTCTTGTTTAATTATAAGTACGATCCATCTACCATTATCAGAGGCCACGGTTTCAAGAACATCCCCTTTAAACTTGTGTAAAAAGATTAGCACCCCAGCAGAGTGATTAGTACCATGACTAAAGTAGCCTGCGTTACCCCATCGTATTTTCCAAAACTTTGTATCTGATTCGCAAGAATGTGTTTCTTGAAGTAAAATTAAGTAAACTTCAGATCTTCTGCAAAGCAAAAAAATCGCTTTCCTCTTAGTGATGTCCCTTATACCCCTGACATTTAGCGACATGACATTAAGAGAATTAAACTTCAAATCCATAAAACAGAGACAAATATATATATATATATATATATATAAAAATGTATACCTTCAACCGAAGAAACCTTGGAATGTGCTGAAGAGACTCCACCAAAAATGAGGTGGTGATTAACAACCATTTTAACAGGCCAACGCCAAGAAGTCAAGTAAATCAGTAGCATTAATTACGAACTTGAGACTACAGTAAATCGTGTTTCAATATGGGCAGAGTCTATAAGTAAACAGGATTCTTAACCTAATGAAATAAATTAAATGTGACAGTGAAAGTTATTTCCATAAGCCCAAAATTTGTCAAAGAAAGAGATACATCTAAAAAAAAATCTTGTAATATCTCCCAAAAAATCATAGCCATCTATGATTCCATGTGCTAAATGCAAATCTTCAATTTGTCATTTGTGTAAACACTCTATAAATGTACAGTTGTGTTCAAAATTATTCAACCCTCAATGCTGTAAATGGTTTTAGGGAATTTAGTGTACAAAATGTCACTTGGGGGTCAATAAAACTGATAATGATGTGAATAGTTTGTGTGGTTACAAACATGGTGAGGTCAAGAGATGGGTCCAGGAAGACAAGAGAACAGGTGATTACTCTTCACAGGAAGGGCAATGGCTATAAGAAGATTGCAAAGATGTTAAACATACCAAGAGACACCATAGGAAGCATCATTCGCAAATTCAAGGCAAAGTGCACTGTTGAAACGCTACCTGGTCATGGCAGAAAGAAGATGCTGACTTCGACTGCTGTGTGCTACCTGAAGCGTAGAGTGGAGAAAAGTCCCCGTGTGACTGCTGAGGAACTGAGAAAAGATTTGTCAGATGTGGGTACTGAAGTTTCTGCTCAGACAATACGGCGCACCCTGCGTAATGAAGGCCTCCATGCCAGAACTCCCAGGCCCAACCCCTTGCTGTCCCCAAAGAATAAGAAGAGTCGACTGCAGTATGCCAAAAGTCATGTGGACAAACCACAGAAGTTTTGGGATAGTGTTCTGTGGACTGATGAACCAAAATTAGAACTGTTTGGGCCCATGGATCAACACTATGTTTGGAGGAGGAAGAACAAGGCCTATGAAGAAAAGAACACCTTACCTACTGTGAAGCATGGCGGGGGGTCAATCATGCTTTGGGGCTGTTTTGCTTCTGCAGGTACTGGGAAGCTTCAGCTTGTGCAAGGTACCATGAATTCTCTTCAGTACCAGGAGATATTGGATGACAATGTGATGCAGTCCGTCACAAACCTGAGGCTTTTAAGACGTTGGACCTTTCAACAGGACAATGATCCCAAGCATACCTCCAAGTCCACTAGAGCATGGTTGCAGATTAAAGGCTGGAACATTTTGAAATGGCCATCGCAGTCACCAGACTTAAATCCGATTGAGAACCTCTGGTGGGACTCAAAGAAAGCAGTTGCAGTGCGCAAGCCTAAGAATGTGACTGAACTGGAGGCTTTTGCCCATGATGAATGGGCGAAGATACCCGTAGATCGCTGCAAGACACTTGTGTCAAGCTATGCTTCACGTTTAAAAGCTGTTATAACTGTAAAAGGATGTTGTACTAAGTACTAAGATTGAATGTCACTTGGGGGTTGAATAAAACTGATAATGATGTGAGCTCAGAAAAGACATTTGTGGTTATTTCATTATAAATGTTATGTTATATTTGTCTGACCTACACGTGCCTCTTTGATTTAATTGTAAGCAGGATGAGTGAATGATCATAATCAATGTCAAACCGACCAAAACAATCAATTTCAGTGGGGGTTGAATAATTTTGAACACAACTGTGTATATGTGTATTTATGTGGTGATGGTAGGGTCCAGAATGTGGTGGGGCTTGGCCTTTAAAAACCCAACCCACACCGTTACTCAGGGATTGTTAATAACATAAGAGAGGGTCCTATTGTGGAGCCTCGAGCAACTGAACCCTGTGGATACGGATGGTTGGATCCCTTATCGTTGGAGATTATATTTTTTGACCAGTTTTATTTATGTATAATTATGTATATCTGTTTCTTTATTACTTTGGATTTTTCTTTTTTTTCTTGATTGGACAATGTTTATACTCCATTCACTATGGATTCACTTTTTAGTGGTGAAATAAAGAACACTTTGCACAAAACTGCTACTGTGAGTGAGCCAGAGGTGTATAGTGCTCAAGTATTTTACTCTCAGGGATCAAGTATCTTTACTTTCGTTTAAAGGTTTTTACTTCCATACATACAAGCATGTCATATATCAAACCTTTTACTCAATTACATTTGAAAACTACACTGCAATTTTTACATTTAAAAAAGTACATTAAAAGTCGCAGTACTTACTTTTACTCAAGTAAGTTACTCAACAATCATTTTACTTGAGTAAAAGTTATATTGTATATTTTTAATGTACTGTAGTATTTAAGGTAAAACGCATGTAAAAAATGTGTTGAATTAAATGAAATATGTATATGCTTCATAATGTGGTCAAGTAAAATTTCCCAAAAAGGAAAAACACTAAAATATATAAAGATACTCGATAAATGTACTTGAGTAAAATACTTGAGTACTGAGCACCTCATTTATGTTTACATTTATGCATTTGGCAGACGATTTTATCCAAACCAACTGAAAGAATGTAAACTTCTTATATCCAGATTCTCACACCAACTTACATTGCTTTATCCTATACATTTTACTTGTGTATTTTCAATCTCCTGGGATCGAACCCACAACCTTGCGTTGTTAACGCAATGCTCTTACCACTGAGCTACAGGAAAGCTGTAGAGAAAATCTCTCCCTTTCATATATGTAAACAGACTTAAAGTTTTCATCTCAATGATATTGCTTTATTTTCTTGTTTTCTCGGCGCAAGTATGACGTGTTTTAAAATGTGATTTGATTCCGATTTGCTGACTCGAGCAGGCTACAACCTGTCAGAATCTGCTTCTTCAATACAAACGTTGCGTCAGTAAATGATGATTGTGTGGTGTCAGCCCACTCCTGCTTAGATCGGCTCTGAGTGAATGTATCTGAATAAAAACTCTCTCTTTCAGCTCTCGGTTCAATATCTGAATGCTCTCAGCGCCGCTATCACTATATAAACATGGAGAAGACCTGGACTGAAGCTCAGAGATACTGCAGAGAGAAATACAAAGATCTGGCCACAGTCCACAACATCAATGACATGAACGAGCTGAAGAAGACTGTGAATAACAATCAGGAGATCTGGATTGGACTGAAGAGAACAGATGTTTATAAATGGAAGTGGTCTCTGGGTGATCCTGCCAAATATCTGAACTGGGAAACTGAATCATCAACTGACACAAATAATTGTGCTGTTATGAGAAATGGAAAATGGCATCAGCAGGACTGTTATGAGATGTCACAGTTCATCTGCTACAATGGTGAGTGACAGCAAACCTTCACTTAACATCACATGATCATAAGAAAACAATAATAAACATCACAGTTAAGACACAGAACACATGTGGGGCAGATGAACAGGGTTGGACACTTCAGATTAAAGCAAATCTGCACAAACAGTCAATTAGATACAGTAGCATCACTATATCTAACTCACCTCTCATCTCTAACTCACTTCTCATTTCTCACTCACTTCACTTCTCATCTCTAACTCACCTCTCATCTCTAACTCACCTCTCATCTCTAACTCACTTCTCATCTTTAACTCTCTTCTCATCTCTAAGTCACCTCTCGTCTCTGACTCACTTCTCATCTCTAACTCACTTCTCATCTCTCACTCACTTCTCATCTTTAACTCTCTTCTCATCTCTAAGTCACCTCTCGTCTCTGACTCACTTCTCATCTCTAACTCACTTCTCATCTCTAACTCACTTGTCATCTCTCACTCACTTCTCATCTCTAACTCACTTCTCATCTCTAACTCACTTCTCATCTCTAACTCACTTCTCATCTCTAACTCACTTCTCATCTCTAACTCACTTCTCATCTCTAACTCACATCTCATCTCTAACTCACTTCTCATCTCTAACTCACTTCTCATCTCTAACTCACTTCTCATCTCTAACTCACTTCTCATCTCTAACTCACTTCTCATCTCTAACTCACTTCTCATCTCTAACTCACTTCTCATCTCTAACTCACTTGTCATCTCTCACTCACTTCTCATCTCTAACTCACTTCTCATCTCTAACTCACTTCTCATCTCTTACTCACTTCTTATCTCTAACTCACTTCTCATCTCTAAATCACTTCTCATCTCTAACTCACCTCTCATCTCTAACTCACTTCTCATCTCTAAATCACTTCTCATCTCTAACTCACCTCTCATCTCTAACTCACCTCTCATCTCTAAGTCATCTCTCGTCTCTCACTCACTTCTCATCTCTAACTCACTTCTCATCTCTCACTCACTTTTCATCTCTAACTCACTTCTCATCTCTCACTCACTTCTCATCTCTCACTCACTTTTCATCTCTAACTCACTTCTCATCTCTAACTCACTTCTCATCTCTAACTCACTTTTCATCTCTAACTCACTTTTCATCTCTAACTTTAGGTGCATCAAAGGATTTATGTATCTGTCAATCACAGACTTTAATTCTCAGCTGTGGTGAGTTTCATTTGTATTCCGTCCAATGAATTTAAGGCAAGATTACATGATGAGAAAATTCAAAAAACACAATCGCATGAAATGTGACTTTTTATCAACAGAGCAGGGAACCATTAAAATCCTTTCAGCCAATTATGGGCGTACAGACGGACAGACCTGCTCTACTGGAAGACCAGCTGGACAGCTATCAAATGTTCAGTGCCGTCTGGAAACATCTCTAAGTGCAGTGGCCACTCGGTAAGAACAGAAAACATTATTAAAGAGCTATCAGATATTATCAGATAATATTTTATATATTTTTGATTTTTTTGGCATTTATTTCACAGATGTGATGGAAAAACGAGTTGTTCTATGGTTGTGGACTTCACTGATCCTTGTAATGGAATTTACAAATACCTGAATGTGTCTTATGAGTGTGTTGCAGCACCACCAAGTGAGTTTTACACCCAACTGACACCTAACTCTATACAGTGGTAAAAATTAATTGCATTTTAAGTGTTATTTATTTATTTATTAAGTATATAATTAACAGTCTGCTAGTAGTGTACCTGTAGGTGTACTATTGTAATACTGCTGGAGACTAATCTGGTCCTCTTCTAAGTTTATTAAAGTATACTTTTAAGTGAAGTCTAAGTTTAAGTCTGATGTTTTTAACTCCAGTCCTCGGGCTCTCACACAAAGTGTTTATGTCTCCATATTGAACAAGTGAATGTGTTAAATCAGATTGAGTCAATGAGATAATGAAGTTAAGATTGAGTCAATCACAATCACTAAAGAAAACATGATCAATAAGAAGAAAACCACCTTCATTGTGATTAATGTTTCCTTCAGTGCAGTGTTAATATCGTTGATGAAAACTACTACGAAAAGTATTCTTTAATGACAAGATTTCACTGACGAAAACAAGACGATGACTAAATAAAAATGAATACATGATAACTAAAACTGTAATAGAAATATACTGAAATTATTGTCAACAAGTAAAAATGAGACGAAAATATTCTTGTCCCATCTGGCGGATATCAGTTTGCGCGCATGTGCTGCTTCACTCATATAAGCGGTAGAGTGAAGTCTCTTTGGGTAATCAAGCACAGACATATATTCTGTGTCTCCACATGGATTTCAAAGCGTCTTATTTTCCTTTATGACCGCCGGTAAAAATTCAAATTGTGCTATAAATAGCGCAAATAATCATTAAGCTGCTGTGTACATATGCCTTCTACTTCTTCTACGAGTGGTGCGTTTTTTTTTAGCAATTCACGTACAAAACTGTTAGTGAATATAAATCATGAGACTTGAATCTTTATTTTCTTCAACAGACAGCAGTAAAGCATATATTATTGAAACTTCTTATAAAACATGGAGAGAAGCTCAGAGTTTCTGCAGACAGTATCATACTGATCTGATCACTGTGAGGAACCACAACATCCACAACATCATTAATGATCCTGAGAGATCTGTCTGGATTGGTCTGTTCAGAGACTCGTGGGAGTGGTCAGATAACACTGACTCCGCCTTCAGATACTGGGACTCTGGTCAACCTGATAATTCTGAAGATTGTACAATGACCAATATGAATAATGAGGGAAAATGGCATGATGTATCTTGCAGTAACGCTTACACTTTTGTGTGTCATGAAGGTGAGTTAATAAAAGTCAATGTGTGTGTTTGACAACAGAAGTTTCTTCATGATGAAACTGATCTTAGTTCAGTCTCAGTGTTTGTGTTTTGTTCTCATGTTCAGTTGTTTGTGTTTATTGTGTGTTCAGATGAGCTGATATTGATCCAGAAGAATCTGAGCTGGACTGAAGCTGTGAGATACTGCAGAGAGAATCATGTGGATCTGGTTTCAGTTGATTCACAGGAGATTCAGCTCATGGTGACTGAAGTTCTTCATCAGGCCTCGACTGCTGAGGTGTGGCTGGGGTTACGTCACTCCTGCTCTGTGGGGATCTGGTTCTGGGTGAATGGAGAGATTGTGTGTTATCAGAATTGGGCTCCAGGGAATGAAACAGCAGTGGGCGACTCTGAGAGTGAAGTGAGATCTGGAGCGGTTCAGTCTGGAGGAGATCATCTCTGGATCAGTCTTCCTGAATCTCACAAACTCAACTTCATCTGTAGAAGAATAGATAAATAAATATATATTTTTTGCTTCCTTTGTTAACTTTCTGGTTTTGTTATTTAGCAATAGGGAGCATTTAAACGTCAGGAATCAGGACTCAACTTTAGAGGAAAGAAGGCTTTAAGTTATTTTATTTCAAGAAATTTGCATTTATTACATATTTAGGCTTTAACACTTTTATTGTAATAAGGTACTTGAGGCTGCTGCTTTATCGTGAATAAATCATGACTGAACGGGGTTTTCTGCTTCACAAAACACCTTCAATTATTGTTTAAGATTATTCTGTACTTGTTGATGAATCTGGTGAAGGTTGACTTTCATTCTGCATGTGTTGGATTCATGTAATGGTGATGGATCAGTTTAAATAAACTCTGATCTACAGACACTATTTTCTCTCCTGACTTTTCACTCCATCTGCAATCGTCACTGTTATCAAAAATGTTTAGATTTATTTTACGAATGTGGGAGCCTATTGATCTAGACTAAATGTGGCAGTTTAAACTGAAATTAACTGAAATTATGACCACCAGCCAGCACAGTCATGTGGGGCTCAGATGGGTTTGATATGTTTGTGTTGTTTGTGTTCTCGGCTGTTTGCGGGTGTCACGTAGGCCCCATATGGGTTAGCCCAGATGAAATGAACACTGTCTAGTGTGAATACTAAAGGCTGCTTAATGTAACGCTGAATGTTGGACTGAATGAGATAATGAAGTGATAACAGAATCACTGATGGACAGAGAAACAACAAAGACAGAAATATATAAAACACAAGAACTGACTTCAGCCACAGCGTTTGATGAAATCAACTGTAGATAAAAGAAAACATTTAATCTTCACAAACACATTTACCATCTTCACTTACTGCAGCACTAGTTTCAGTTGTTTGAGAATAAAGGTCAAGTGGATGAAAGTTAATGGCATCTAGCAGCGATGTTGCGAATTGCAACCAATGGCTCACTCCATCCCTCCCTTTAGAAGCCCAATGGCTGCACAGGACTAAGATTTTGTCACATTTTCATTTATTTGCTGAATGAGAAAATGTTTTTACAAAAGACTGTAAAGCAGTTTGTCTGTTTAAAACTACTGTAGAAACTGTCTGAATTCCATGAGAGGGGGCCCGAGTAGTTTAATCATATTCTGTGTGTCAAAAAGTTGATTGATTTATGACCCTCATGTCTAAGGTCAGTCAACCTGTCACTCAAATGCAACTTTAATGATCAGTCTTGATCGACTGTTACGACTGTTGTGAGTCCTTTGTCCCGCCACCCCTCCCTACTGAAGGCTATCTACTAGAGATCGACCGATACATCGTTTTCCGATATTAAATCAATTCCCCATCATCGGGTATCTGATTTCTATTATCGGATTAACCGCTAAACTTCGCCATCTTGTGGCCATTTTTTATAGAATTGCGCGCAGGAACGTCACTGCAGCAGAGCCTCTGCGATTTATGAGACCCCTCTTTTTTTTTTTTTAAATTGGTTAGAATGATTCATTTTTTAAACAAAGACACTTTAGTAACAGTGCACTTTATTTTCACTCCATTTATTGGGGTATAGATGCAAATGTTTTTCTTTGTATGCAAGGAGGGAGTGATTGTTCTAAATAAAATAGTTTGTTCAGTTGTGTTTTAATCAGTGTGTCAAAAACTGTAAATAACAGTAAATAATCATCTGTTCTGCCTTCAGGTATCGCTGCCTGAATATCGGACACACAAACATGCAAATAATAATAATAATAATGTATCTTCACTTCTGTTTGGAAATAAAACCCCCTCAAGGGGAATTTAAATTGAGTTCTCTTGTCGTGTCATCCTTCCACCCTGTTACAGCATTCAAGCATGTAGTCCGACGTCTGAAAACTTCCTGTCTGCCACCCCACTACAACATTGATCTAAAGACTGAGGAACTCATGGTAGCAAGGCACTTTTTGTGCGTTTATACAGTAAACGGGTGTGTGTTTGTGTGTGACGGGGTAGACTCGTATTTGGCTTGTTCAGTTCTCAAATGTTATACACAGCAGTGCATTCCAGTAGAATGCTGCAATACGTTTACCATCATACCCCTGTTAGGGAGGATAAAAGTTTTTTTATAATATTGAATTTATTACTATTATACCTTTATTGGGGGCTGACCCCCCCTTAAATGAATATCTTAGAACCGCGGTGGTGTTCAACCTATCAATGATAGGTGCAATCCAGAACTTTCACTGTCTCTGGGCCTGGTGTCAATGAGAGAATTATATCAGTGTGAGATGGTGGTCTAGTGGGTTAAACCACTGAACTGGTAAATCAAAAGGTTGCTGGTTCGATCCCAGCAGCCACCACCAGTGTGTCCTTGAGCAAGACACTTTACTCCATGTTGCTCCAGGGGGATTGTCCCTGTAATAAGTGCACTGTAAGTCGCTTTGGATAAAAGCGTCTGCCAAATCACTAAATGTAAAATGTAAATGTAGTAACAAGGGCGTTTTAGTTCTATCACTAGCATAATGTTTGCGTGAATACAATTCCCTCTTATATGACAAAAGCTTGGGTTAAAATTGTGATTTTAATTCATGTCTCCTTTAACATTGATGGAAAACTGCACTGATGAAGACTTAATGTTGATTTTGGTGTTTTTCTGCTTCAGCATTTTTAACCACTAGAAGGCGACAGCATCTTATTTTACACATCAAACAGCTTTGCTGCAATACCATTTATTAACCGTTTTACTCATTTATCACTTTGTGTCATATAATTTGTAATTTTCAGGTTAAAATTTTGTTTTGTTTCATGGATGTGAATGAGGAATGTTTTTTTTTGTATTGATAAAAGCTAAAATATAAAGACAAGTTCCCCTTTAGTCGGTCTCTCGACGTTGTGTTGAGTGACAGACGGGGGTTTGATCTAGAGAAACTATCTCGAGATAACTTTAAAACGCCAATGGGCTAGTCAAATGGCCCGAGCACGGCAGTCTCCACCCGTACACTTCAGATACAGGTTGTGTAATGTTCTTAAATAACAGAGACAACTGTAACGTAACATATAATCCTCACATTCACACATGTGCCATATTGAACAGTACAGAACATTGATCTCTTAACTCTGTCAGAGCGCACAGATAGTTTCTCTTCATCATGTGCTTCATCCTCATTAATAAAGGTCCACTAAATGATAACTCATATAAGGTATATAGATATTTTCATCCACTGTGGGGGCACACACACATTATACACATACATCATATAACATTACGGTCATATTTACCCTAGTATACTATACTACAGTAAATGTGTGTTATATAGTGGTTTAACTTGTTCAGTAACTCAATCAGCAGTGTTTCTGAAACACTTCTCTCTGGTGTAGACAGCAGAAACAGTTTAACTCCTTGGCTGAAATACGTATTTGTGTTACTAATATTAGCACATGATTATTTCCTAAGAAACATACGTTACTCCCTCTATCCATGTTGAATTGGTGTTGCTATGCCGACGTCACTTGTTAATGTGCAGTTGCGATCAAACTAGTCTTATCTTCACGATCAAAGCTTGAGTTGACAATGAACCTCCATGAGCTGCTTCATGGTTCCAACAAAGCTCGATCATGTCGGTTTGGTTTCAAAACTAATCCTGTAACCCTGAGTTTGTTCAGCAACATTCATGGTACAGGCCCCAGTTTTAGTGCACTTAAGCTTTTTGTTGTCCTGATGAGGTTTCTATTGTTCACCTCATTTGTAAGTTACTTTGGATAAAAGTGTCTGCTAAATGATTAAATGTAAGCACAAATTTATAAAAAGCAATGTACACTACTGGTCAATAGTTTCCAAACACTTAATCGCTCATTTATTCTTATTTTTTACCACATTTAGAAAAATCCACATCAGAACTGTTAAATACTACAAAGGCAACTGGGGACTATGTTGTGACAAAAAAATCTGAACAATTAAATAAAAGATGTTATATATCTGCTTTAAACCTGTTTACAATTATTTCTGTTCATCTGATAGATCATGTTGTGTTGTTCTAGATGGACACAACTATGGATCTGTGTCATCTTACATGTTTATTTCACTAGATCTCTCTTCATTAGGAAATTAAGTTTACACTCAAAATATGAACTGTGAGTTAACTGTGTTCAGAGATGAAGAAAGATTTATTGAAAACACTAAAGGCCTGTTCAGATTGCGGGAGGTGAGAAAGAGCGAAACAAAAACCTGACGAACCAAGTTTTCATATCAAAGACGAAACGAATAGTCGCTTTCTTCTATTTGACGCCCGCACTGTAGATGGCGCTGATGGAGAATACATTTCACGCCTAAACATTAGGTGGCGCTCATCGGCTATTCAGCCAAGTTGTAGTTCTGTTGATCAGAATAACTTTGTTCGACTAAAAACAGATTCAGCAGGTAGTTATTATTATACCACAAAAACTGCTTCACAACATTGTCTTGTGACATTTAGAACAGTCTCCAAACATGATAATAAGAAATTCATATAGAAGATTAAAAAAAGTAATATATCTATAGGTTTCTATCTATTTGTTCTATTCTATAAGTAATAAATGAATGAAACAATTAGTGGTGGACCCCTTATCGAACTGGTCGATTATCGGCGTGGATATCAAAGATTAAGCCGATAATTGATATCAATCATTTTCAAAGCCGATTTGCCGATAAAGTCATTTAATTTTGAAATGCGCTATTTGGCTCTAACGCAGCCAAGGGTTTAGTGAGCTCAGTCGGAACACGTCTCTGTAGTTTGTTGCCTAGAGTAATGCCCGCCCACTGCCCCTCTGATTTGTTGGGACCAAGTCACGAGTCCGGCCAATCAACACGGGAGGCTGCGGAACAGAAAGTGTTTTTCAAAAGCACTATCTAACAGGAGCTGCTTCGCGTTCATGCTCTCTGAGGTAAAGCAGCATCAGACGTTGAAATAAATCACAATCCACTACACTGAAGATGCAAAACACTTCAATATAATTAGTGACTGAATTTCGGAGCAGCTTTGCAGGGTTTCCTGCAGGTTCCGCAGGATTTACGCATTATTATCATGTAGATATAATTCACATCCATAGTATAACAATAATTTTGCTCTGCAAGCGAGCAGCACACTGCACATGCGTTTCTTGTGCTTGATCGAGCTGGTGTTTTGCACGTCATTATAAGTTACGCCATTTCAAAATTACATGACATTTTAAAGCATAAAGAACTTGAATCGTCGGTGTTCAGCTGGCGGTGCGCAACGACGAGGAGCTGAACAAACTTCTGGGCAGAGTGACCATCGCTCAGGGCGGCGTTCTGCCCAACATCCATGCGTGCTGCTGCCCAAGAAGACCGAGAAGCCCGCCAAGACCAAGTAAACAGGCAATAGTTCGTTTCGTTAAACCAAAGGCTCTTTTAAGAGCCACCCACTGCACCTAAAAAAGAACGATGCGATTCCTGTGTCTCCATGCTGGTTAATTACAGACTAAAACTGCACCTTATGCTTTCAGTTCATTAAACCGATATTTGATATTAACATTACTGCTCTGAGAGTTTACTTGTATTCGTTTACACTTATCACGTTGTTTTATCTGAAGCGACTAATCGACTCTAATGTTCAGTCAAACAGCTGAAGAATATTTGTAGTCTCACGAGTCAAGTATAACCGGCTCTCGTAAATACAAGTTGAGAGTTTTTGTCAGTAAACATGTTCATGCTGCACTTATGATGAGATGTGAAGAAATGTTATGTTAAGTTGTAAAGTGCAAATGTAGTTTGCAGGGGATTCCACACTCGGAAACAAATATATAAGATAATGTGATGTGAAAAAATTGTCCGTAGGGTGTGAGTGCGTGAGTGAATGAGTGAGTGTGTGTGCCCTGCGATGGGTTGGCACTCCATCCAGGGTGTATCCTGCCTTGCTGCCCGATGGCTCCTGGGATGGGCGCAGGCTCCCCGTGGCCCGAGGTGGTTCGGATAAGCGGTAGAAAATGGATGGATGGATAATGTGATGTAAGTCACTCTGGATAAAATAATCTGCCAAATACATAAATATATATTTACTGAAGGCTTCGGAGGGCGGAGCTGTGAGGAAAATAAAAAAACGTTACGTGCCACTTGCACCCTCCTTTCACTAGTGTGTTTCTACTAGGTCCTGTAGGTAAATACAATACGCCTCAGCTGTCCTCTGTTTAACATAACGTGCGTAGCATTACTCTGAACTACTCGCGCATCATGTCTGGAAGAGGTAAAGGTGGAAAGGGACTCGGGAAAGGAGGCGCGAAGCGTCATCGTAAAGTGTTGCGTGATAATGTCACCGATGTTAGGGCCGAGGGTCAATAACCACACTCCGGAGGAGCAGACACCAGAGGACACCAAGAGGCGGACAACAAGAAGTGAATTTAAAAGGGTAAGTATTTTATTAATTTAAAACTATAAAAGCAGTGATGCAAATGTTCGTGGCTGGGACCCAGCGTGGGAAGGGGAACGAGGGGGATGCCGATAAGTAATTCTTCGGAGGCTCTTCTTCTCACTGGTTCGAGGGTGAGACCATGGCTTCCTTCGTCTCCTCGGATGTGCTCGTGAGACACGCAGACGACAGTGCTCAGACTCGGCTGGTGTGTTCACAGAACAGTCAATAGGAGGACAGCAACTTCTCCTCTTCCCCGAGGGACAGACAATGACGGTGCTCAGGCTCGACTTGTGTATGTTCGTAGAACAGTCGGTGGGAGGACAGCAGCTTCACCTCTTCTCCGAAAGACAGACAAATGACGGTGCTCGGGCTCGCTTGTGTGGCTCGAGGACAGACAAATGACGGTGCTCGGGCTCGGCTTGTGTGTGTGTTCGTAGAACAGTCAGTGGGAGGACAGCAGCTTCACCTCTTCTCCGAGAGACAGACAAATGACGGTGCTCGGGCTCGGCTTGAGTCTCTCACCACACCGGGCACAAAGGAAAACCTGGACACAGCTTTAGACAGATCAATTTAAAGGAATCTTCATATTCAGACGTCAATTCTCATTCATCTCAGTTTCGGAAGAAACAGTCGTTAGATCTCACCACACTCGTGCATAAATCACTCTTAGAAATCCTCACGCGTGTATATTTCACTCTCTCAGACACTGCAAACTGACTTCATCTCCACAGTGATTAATCGACCCGTTTCTCCTCTCGCTGTAGGGTGAATGACTCCAAGGATGGCGATTTCAGAAGATTGAAATGAAGGGTGCACTTAACTTTTCCTCTGGGTCTTTTCTCCAGTCCTGCGGTGGTTTCCTCTCTCACTTTGGCCAGTCACTTTTCTTCTCTGCTTTGTAATCTCCTCACTTACTCCATGGTACTGCTGTTCATGGTTGCTTCCGAAAACTCACTTAATGAGCATGTCTCGGGGAACTTCACAATAGCACACCCATCAGACATTCAACCTTCAGCTTTCTCTTTTTACGCCGCTTTCAAGACACACACTTGCCCAGATACACCACTACCGCTTCCCAGAGACACCACAACTGCTTCCCAGATACACCACCCTTTTATGCACCCTTGTCCTGAGCGCGTGCTTCAATGAAGCGCAGCTTCATTCACTTCAGCTGCCTTTCGTTATGGCAAGCAATAAAGCACAGCCAGAGTTGGGGCTAATGAGGGATTTTTGGGATCTCTGGGTTTTTCCACCCGGTGACAATAACATCCAGGGCATCACCAAACCCGCCATCCGTCGTCTTGCTCGACGCGGCGGAGTGAAACGTATCTCCGGTCTCATCTATGAGTAGACTTGCGTTGTGTTAAAGGTGTTTCTGGAGAACGTTATCCGTGACGCCGTCACCTACACCGAGCACACCAAGAGAAAGACCGTCACCGCCATGGACGTCGTGTACGCGCTTAAACGACAGGGACGCACTCTGTACGGCCTCGGAGGTTAAACGCGTTTATTCTGAAGGAAAACATTTGACCCAAAGGCTCTTTTAAGAGTCACTCACTGTCTCACTCGAAGAGTTAAATTTCAGAAGTAATAACATATTAAACGAATCGCTAATAATCAACGATTTATTATACTGGTGGTGAGGTGAACTGGTACTTTAACAAGTGTTGTGTTGCACAACTTCTCTCGATCGGAAAATAATCAGCATCATTATGGCATAACTATATTAACGTCAGCACGTGCAATGCATTGTGAATAACGTGTAAAATGATGTAATGCTTTCTGTACGAAATATTTGAGGTTCTTTGATGATACGATTAAGAACTTATTTCATAATGCAGAGTTAACACAGAAATAACGTTTTCTTTCAATAAACTCGAAAAAGAGCGGGAAGTGTCAACAAAGGAAACTCGCTTGCGGGAGGGTCACCTTCAAACAGGGCGGGAAAAGCTTTCATTGGCTCTCTATCCGACCCGTCAAACTATAAGCTGGCCAATAGACACATGTAATGGGTTTTGGCCGACGACGACACCGAATCAGAGCACGCGCCCGTGACGCAAACATTTGCATTCGGGAGTGAATAAAAACCCCTGTGCAATCTCTACCATATACATTTTCCGATTGATTTCAACTAAGGACCGTCATGCCTGAACCAGCCAAACCCGCGCCCAAGAAGGGCTATAAGAAGGCCGTCACCAAGACCGCCGTCAAGGGAGGAAAGAAGCGCAGAAAGTCCAGGAAGGAGAGTTACGCCATCTACGTGTACAAAGTCCTCAAGCAGGTCCACCCCGACACCGGCATCTCTTCCAAGGCGATGGGCATCATGAACTCTTTCGTTAACGACATCTTCGAGCGCATCGCCGGTGAGTCGTCTCGTCTCGCGCACTACAACAAGCGCTCCACCATCACGTCGAGAGAGATCCAGACCGCCGTGCGTCTGCTGCTGCCCGGTGAACTCGCCAAACACGCCGTGTCCGAGGGCACCAAAGCCGTCACCAAGTACACCAGCTCCAAGTAAAGCGCCGCTTTCATCCGCCGCACACAAAGGCTCTTTTAAGAGCCACCCATGACGTCACTAAAGAGAGATTCTTATATTAGATTGTTGTGTCGTCTTATTTTCGACATATTGGCTCCGTTAATAATTTCCTTTCAATTTATTTAACTTCAAACTTAGTTCATTTTAAGAGAGAAACTTTCAATAAAAGTCAGAACAAGCCACAGGCTGTTTTAAGCATGCAAACGTCGACTTACATTATTTTTATGCATTTGGCAGACACTAAACTTACAGTTCATCATCCTATACATTTATACATAGGTATGTGCAATACCCTGGTATCGAACCCACATATTATTCTTTTCGGATACATTTCTTCAAAAGTGAGAATTAGTTTATTTAAAAGCTATTTTCTTGACGTCAAAATTGTAAGAAGAGCCTAACATTGCATTGTTTCATTGAGTGGATTAGGAAAATGTTGTGGATTTACAGTGCTCAGCGTAAAGGAGGACACCCCCTTTGAAAAGTAACATTATAAACAATATCTCAATGAACAGAAAGAATCCAAAATGTTGAGAAGACTAAGATTAATATAACATCTGTTTAACTTCTAACAGAAAAGTAAGGTTGATAATATAACTTAGATTACACATTTTTCAGTTTAACTCAAAATAGGGTGATGCAAAAATGAGTACACCCCACAACAAAAACTACTACATCTAGTCCTTCATATGGCCTAAATTGATTTTTAATGACAGGACCAAGTCTTCTAGGCATGGAATGAACAAGTTGGTGACATTTTGCAACATTTATCTTTAAGAATCTTTAAGAATGACCTCTTTTAGAGACCGGATGCGTGATGGAGAGTGATGCTCAACTTCAGAATTCCCCAACTGTGTTCAATTGGGTTCAGATCAGGAGACACACTTGAGCACTGTATCACTTTCACTCGGTTCTTCTTCAGAAATCCAACAGTGGCCTTAGATGTGTGTTTAGGATCATTGTCAGGAGCAAGGGCACAGAGCGATGGTAGAATCTTCTCTTTCAGTACAGAGCAGTTCATCTGTGAATTCATGATGCCATCAATGAAATGCAGCTCCCTGACACTAGCAGCACTCATGCAGCCCTACATAAGGACACTGCCACCACCATGTTTCACTGTAGGCACCATACATTTTTCTTTGTATTCCTCACCTTGGCGATGCCATACAGCAGGGCTCCTCAAATCTTACCCTGGAGGGCCGGAGCACTGCAGAGTTTAGCTCCAGCCCTGATCAAACACACCTGAGCAAGCTAATCAAGCTGTTCAGTATCGCTAGAAAATCACAGGTGTGCAAGTTTGATCAGGGTTGGATCTAAACTCTGCAGTGCTCCGGCCCTCCAGGGTAAGATTTGAATAGCCCTGCCATACAGTTTTGAAGCCATCAGTTCAAAAACATTGATATTGGTCTCATCAATCAGAGTAGGCTTCAGGCTTTACTCCTGACTTCTTTCTTGGACGGCAATATGCATGCCATTCCTCTGCTCTGTACGCCGTATTGTGTCACGGGAAATAGTCACCCCGGTTTGGCTTTCTAGTTCTAAAGATAACTGCAGTGAACTTGCATGCCGTTTTCTTCAACCCTCACATGATCAGTATAATTGTGTTACGAATATTATATTGTTATCTAATTCAATTATTCAGTTATTCAATTTGCTTCTATTTATTAACACAACGTCACAATTACGTCACATCATAACCAAAGGGAAGCTGGAGGCGGCCAATACACACTAACATAGAGTCGGCTACGCAAAAAATAAAAATATCTTATTGTGTTGTTGAGAGGCAGAAGCTATTGCGGAGACACAGAAAAACACATTAACGCACATATAACGCACATGTCGCACATCAACCTGATCGCACCCAATTGCGTATAAATAACACGCTGTTGCAATACCGTAGTTGCGATTTTGCGTGCATATGATACGGCAAAGTTTGCTTGTACCTGGGTGGAGAGCAGCCATTTTTTAAAACGTACATGAAGAGGAAACACTGAAATAATTAAAATAATACTGTTAGGTTTAGGGTTTGGGTTAGGGTAGAGGTTATAATATGCATGGACGCTAACATTAGGTTTAGGGTTTGGGTTAGGGGACAGGGTAATGAGACAAATTGCTGTTTAATATGCAAACACGCTAATTGGCGTATCATATGCACGCAAAAAAAGGCTTATTTATGCACGCAAAATCGCAATTTGGCGTCCGTATTATACGGTAATGCACTGTGCGTGTTATTTATACGCAATTGGTGCTTCAACACAAATATTTCCAAATAATATTTTTTCTGTTTAGTGTTTTTAAAGAAGCAGAGCTTTGATTTAAATTCATATTCTCAAACAGCCACATGATTCAAAACTGTTTTCAAAATGTTGAATTACCCTTCAAACACGTTTACTAATGTATGTAGTGAAACAGATTAAAACGTCTTTATCTAAAAGCATTACATGTTCAGCTGCTACAGTCAACACACCTCACCAAACACAAACACACAAGATAAAACACACAGAATATAAACATTTAACTCACATTGTCACATGTCATTGTCTTAATCTGTAATCATTAGATTGTAGTTTAATAGATTGTCACGCTACTATCACTATAATATCATTAATAACACACATCTTCAAAGCTGAATTATAAGATCAATCAAGAATAACTAAATATATTTGACTGATAACAATATAATGAGACTAACTGAAGTTATTATAAACGTTTACATGTAATTGCAAATCTTATAAAACATGTATTTCAAAGTTTGTCTCAAGTACTGAAAATGACGTCTTTAAACACAACGACTGTGGCGTGATCGGTCAGAAGTCTGAACACACTTTCTGTTTCTCTTCATCTTCATGTTTTGGTGTGAAAACATTTCCATCAGGCTGCACTCTCCAGGTCACTGTTGTGTCATTGTGTACGCCCAAATCTGTCAGTTTCTGCTGAATCTACACAACACACACAATCATGACACACACTCTTACACTAACAAACATTGTTAAAGGGGTGCTGCAATGATGTGTCATGTATTCTGATTTCCTTACAATGTTAAATGTCTTGTCTTCTCACGCTGAACATGGTCAACTTATCAAAAACGAGTTTGGCATATTATGTAGTTTTCACTAGAGCCGAATAAAAACCATTTTATTGGACGTTTGTGCTTGGACTGCAGTCTGTTTTTCGGTCTAACAATATATATATATATATATTATTTAATTCATGTATATATATATATATATTTTGAATTATTTCATTATTTTGAAAAATGACAATAGAATTAAATAAATAATTTGTTGAATTTTGTTTTGTGTTCATTTTAATAAAAACAATTGTTGAATGGATCCTGTAGTTTTGTGGCATTTAAAGAAACCATAAGGTACACACTCCTCTCCTTGAACTGCCACCTTACCGTGGTGGAGGGGTTTGAGTACCCGAAAGACCCTAGGGAGCTATGTTGTCTGGGGCTATATGCCCCTGGTAGGGTCTCCCAAGGTAAACAGGTCCAAGGCGACGGGTCAGACCAAGAGCGGTTCAAATAACCCTTATGATGACGACACGTGACGTTCCCTGGCATGGCGCAACCGGGACCCCACCCTGGAGCCTGGTGGTTGGTGGTTGGGCCTTCCCCCATGGGGTCCGGCCGGGCTCAGGTCTCTGGAACCACACTCCTCGAGGGAGGATGGACTCTTCACCACTCTGGAGTTGCCCAGGGTGAGAGGCGGCGGGCTAGTGTGGGTTTGCTTATAGCCAGGTACCGACAGGCCAAGCGGACTGCAGCCCGGGTGGTTGGGGAGGCAAAAACTCGGGTCTGGGAGGAGTTCGGTGAGGCCATGGAGAAAGACTATCGGTCGGACTCGAAGAGATTCTTGCAAACCGTCCGGCACCTCAGGAGGGGGAAGCAGTGCCCTACAAATGCTGTTTACAGTGGAGGGAGGCAGCATTTGACCTCGACCGGGGATATCATCGGCAGGTGGAAGGAATACTTCGAGGACCTCCTAAATCCTGCCGTCACGTCTTCCATTGAGGAAGCAGAGGCCGAGGGCTCGGAGGCGGACTCACCCATCACCCGGGCTGAAGTCACCGAGGTAGACAAGAAACTCCTCGGTGGCAGGGCACTGGGGGTGGATGAGATCAGCCCTGAGTACCTCAAGTCTCTGGATGTTGTGGGGCTATCTTGGCTGACACGCCTCTGCAGCATCGCGTGGCGGTCAGGGACAGTGCCCTTGGACTGGCAGACTGGGGTGGTGGTCCCTCTTTTTAAGAAGGGGGACCGGAGGGTGTGCTCCAACTATCGGGGATCACATTTCTCAGCCTCCCCGGGAAAGTCTATGCCAGGGTACTGGAGAGGAGAATTCGGCCGATGGTAGAACCACGGACCCAGGAGGAACAGTGTGGTTTCCATCCCGGTCGTGGAACACTTGACCAGCTCTATACCCTCTCCAGGGTGCTGGAGGGTTCATGGGAGTTTGCCCAACCAATCCACATGTATTTGTGGATTTGGAGTAGGCATTCAACTGTGTCCCTCGCGGCATCTTGTGGAGGGTGCTCAGGGTGTATGGGATTCGGGACCCTTTGCTAAGGGCTATCCAGTCCCAGTACGACCAGAGCAGGAGCTTGGTTCGCATTGCCGGCAGTAAGTGAGACTTGTTCCCGGTGCATGTTGGACTCCTGCAGGGCTGCCCTTTGTCGCCGGTTATGTTCATAATTTGTATGGACAGAATTTCTAGGCGCAGCCAGGGGCCGGAGGGCGTCATGTTTGGGGACCACACAATTTCATCTCTGCTCTTTGCGGATGATGTCATCGTGCTGGCCCCATCAGACCAGGACCTTTAGCATGCACTGGGACGGCTTGCAGCCGAGTGTGAAGCGGCTGGGATGAGGAACAGCACCTCCAAATCTGAGGCCATGGTTCTCAGTCGGAAAAGGTTGGCTTGCTCACTTCAGGTAGGTGGAGAGTTCCTGCCTCAAGTGGAGGAGTTCAAGTGTCTGGGGGTCTTGTTCACGAGTGAGGCAAGGATGGAAAGGGAGATTGACATACGGATCAGTGCAGCTTCTGCAGTAATGCGGTCGCTGTACCGGTCTGTCGTGGTGAAGAAGGATGTGAGCCGCAAGGCGAAGCTCTCGATTTACCGGTCAATCTACGTTCCTACTCTCACCTATGGTCATGAGCTGTGGGTCATGACTGAAAGGACAAGATCCCGGATACAGGCGGCCGAAATGAGCTTTCTCCGCAGGGTGGCCGTGCGATCCCTTAGAGATAGGGTGAGAAGCTCGGTCACTCGGGAGGAGCTCAGAGTAGATCCGCTGCTTCTCCACATCGAGAGGGGCCAGCTGAGGTGGCTCGGGCATCTTTTCCGGATGTCCCCTGGACATCTTCCCGGGAAGGTTGTCCGGGCATGTCCCACCGGGAGAAGACCCCGGGGAAGAGGGACTATGTCTCCCGGCTGGCCTGGGAACGCCTCGTCGTCCCCCCGGAAGAGCTGGAGGAAGTGTCTAGGGAGAGGGAAGTCTGGGCATCCCTGCTTAGACTGCTGCCCCCGCGACCCGGCCCCGGACAAGCGGAAGAAAATGGATGGATGGCATTTGGTACACTAACATGTAGCGGTTGATCTACCTCAGGGTTCTTCAACACTCATGAATCTAACAGAGATGTCCAATCAAATGGAGGAAACTGAATGAGCTTTACTGTCCAATCAAATGAAGAAGGTGGGCATTTCTTTTGACAGAAGTCCAGCTGCAGGCCAACATTCACTCATTTAATAAGAGCAGGAGCCAAAAACATTATTACTTATAATTTAAGTGGCAGGACTAATGTTATTGACATTAATCACATTTGTAATCCACTCAACTCGTTCAAGCTCAGATATTCACAACTCAACAGCTATTCTATTTGCACTTTCATCTGACTCTCATTTGTTACGATAAATATGGTTTTAGTAAAACATAAACTAGCAGTTAGAGATGAACGATTTTTATCGTGTAAGAGTCCAGAGCTCAATTAAAGTGAACACTGATCACAATAATGGTGACATCAAATGAATCTTGTGTTCATTGTCACAAAGGGGTTTGTGGACAATTGTAATGTGGTCAATACACGCAATTGATGTGATCTCCTGTTTCTGACCATTTTTAGGTCAATTTAAGCTTCTCTGAATAAGTCATATTTAGTGTTTAATTATTCAATATTTATCGTTCATAACTGTTGTCGGTTATATTAACTAATATTACTCAATTTTTATAATTAATTAATGTTGAGAAATATTGAGTAGACTTAATCTAATTTATTTTAGTGTGTCATTACTCATAGCTGATAAATGAAGGTATTCTTCACTTAAAAACATAGAATAAAATCTACTCACTGTAATTGTGTGAAAATTTTTTCCCTCATTATATTGAGTAGATTCAGTAAGTTTGCATATAGTTTACTTTGCTACCTAATAAATGTGAGTATAATTTTACTGATTTGCATGAGTAATATTTACTAACACTCAAGAATTTTTTTCAGTGTAGGGTGAATGGCGGACAATCAGCAAAATATCAAACTTTCCTGCAAAACCGATAACAATTCATTCTAAATAACGAAAGTCAGTTTTTGAAAAAGCAGAGACGGGAAAACGTCTGGATCATGAAAGAGGAAAATTTGGTTCAGCATTTACACGATGGAAACATCTGTCGGCCGATGATAATGATCTCTTTCTTTTGGACAGGTATGTATATTTATTGGATTTAGTTTGTAATTCTTTACATGGATTTACAAAATACATTCATGTGTTTGGAGGATTTGTGGCTTTGGACGGCAAAACGCATAGAGAGCAGGATTATTAATTCAGTGCTAGCTGGCTAAAATTAGCACCTTTACAAATCACCCACCCACCCCACATTTAACTCTATATTTGGTTGAACCTCCTTATTGAAACAGACCCTGGATTTGGCCTGGGATTCACATTGTTTGTTGTTAGTGGAGTGGATTTTAGGACTTAACTAAAAAGGAATTGCAAATACATTTCTATTTGTTTGTGCAAAAAAATAGCAATTCCCCATATGCTATTTCACTTCCTCTTGCATCGCATAGTAAGCTTGTCATTTTAAGACTTAATCGCAATCCATTTGCATTTCCTCTCACTTGTACAGATACCTGTCAATAAATGGCGGGGTGGGCTTATGTATGGGGCGTGTTTGTATCCGGAAGTGAAGCCATTCACCGTCTTAGTGGTGGCAGTCAGTCCAACACCAAGGTCACACCGTCAGGGCGACACAGGTTATGGCTAAAGGGATTTAGCTGCAGCTAAAAGCCAAAAGAACAATAAAAGAACAAACGAAGATCAGATGCAAAGTTTCCTATAGGGATAATCTCGACAATAAATCACAATTGCGCTACTTAAGTTTAAATGTCAAACAGTTGAACACAAACTGCGGTCTGGTGATCTCAATGACGTACCAGTAAAAGTCATATTGAAGCAGTGTGGATTCATCATAATTACATTCAATTCTCAGGTTTGTGCATCACCAGATGGGCTCATTCACTACATGTTGAGGAAAACTTTGTTCGGAAATGAAATGAATGTTTAAATACTGAAACATCTCCATCGAGTAATTTGTAAATGACAGCTACTTCTGTGTCCAGCAAACTCACTTAAACAATGCAGCACAAGTTTGTCTTTACCTCACTATGTTATGAGACAAAAAATAAGATGTAGAATTCACGTACTTGTGTCATTTATTATTAACTTATTATATGCATAATTAACAAAAATTATGCAGCATGCTTTTTATTCATAAAAAAGTGAACATGTTTTGTTGTGGTTTACAACACATATTCATTGTGATGCAGCATACGGTCACAGTCAATTCACGAGTTCGCCGATGCAAATAATAGAGTAGTTTTGAGTGTATACATATTTGGCGTGCTGTCGGGGTGAGGACTCTGAATCCGGCATTAGCCTGAACCAGGAACCTTTTGTTTTGGTGACAGGAGCATCCAGTACACAGAATCCGCATCAACACACAGAGACCATTAAACAATACAAAACAGTTACACACATGATTTAAATAAGGGCCTATTTGTATAAAAAAATAAGAAATACAATACAATAAACATAAGAGTAAAGCTATGTGTGTATGTAAATATGTACAAGTAAAAAATAAGAATAGACTATTTGTCATGAATCTCACAGTGGAGACATGGCGTGGGAACCCAAGTGCAGGCAGACACAGACGTTATGATGTAACAGATATTTTATTTTAACAAATAAACACTAAACAAAACATGCAAAACAAAGACCCACGGTGGGGTAAAACAAGACAGGAATATATATAACTTTAACAAGGACAAGAACACTGACTAACTAACCTATAAAACAAACACTGGTAACAAACACTAGACTAAACTCACTTAGACACGGGTAACAGGAACAAGGTAAGACGAATGGTAACAGGAACATGAACAGCATACATCAACAATGCACGAGTAACGAGACAAAGAAACATGAGGACTCTTCATAGGGAATACAGACAAAGGATAGTTAACGAGTAACAGGTGCTGGGGATTAGCACTGAGGAGAGGCTGACGAGGAACGAGATGTAGAAAACAATGACGAGACACGAGAAAGAATCATTCAATCTCACATAAAACCATAGGTTATGCCATGATTCCACTTGAGACAGGAATAAAACATGACATGGTAGTGGAACCATGACATAAGCCCCCCCTTTAAATGAACACCTCCAGGTGTTAATCAAGGGGTAACTAACAAGACAAGACTGACTGGGAAACAGACAAAAACCAGACAGACAAGGAGAACATGACAAGAGGCATACATGACAAGATAACGAATGGGTTGGGGTGGGATAATAAAAATAACAGACATGGGAGGGGGGGTGGGGGCAGACAAGAAAACGTGGGAAGTCCAGAAGGGGTAGGGCTGGGTGGGGAAGTTCCAGCCCTTGGGGACGCGCCAGGGCGCGGAGCCCCAGGAGGCTTGACAGGGGTAGTCCTGGGGGGAACTCTCCTAGGCCCCTGCAGGACTGCTGGGCTGGACCGCGGCTGGAATGCCAGGCTGGACCAGGACTAGAAAACCGACTGGATCGTCGCTGGACAGGGTTGGATGCTGGCGGCTGGGCAGCCGGACTTGACGACGGCTGGGCAGCCGGACTTGACGGCGGCTGGGCAGCGGGACTTGGCGGCGGCTGGGCAGCCGGACTTGACGGCGGCTGGGCAGCCGGACTTGACGGCGGCTGGGCAGCCGGACTTGACGGCGGCTGGGCAGCCGGACTTGACGGCGGCTGGGCAGCCGGACTTGACGGCGGCTGGGCAGCGTTCTGTGCCGGTCGGAATACCGGACTTGACGGTGGCTGGGCAGCGCTCTCTGGCGGCTGGGCAGCCCTCTGTGGTGGCGGCTGGGCAGCGCTCTCTGGCGGCTGCTGGACCAGCCTGGGTTCCGGTGTCTGGAGAGAATCTGTGGCCGGGCTGGACGCTCGGACCGTCACCTCCCCACAGCGCCCCCCCAAAAAATATTTGGGGTTTGACACCACCGGACTTGGGACCTCCGGACTGGGGAACTCCGGACTCGGGAACTCCGGACTCGGGAACCCCGGAACTGTTGCCGGTTGCTGCACTGGGCGGCAGGACAGCAACTTCGGCCTGGGACGTCCTCGACGTGGCCCTTTCCTCCCTCTACGGTCGGTCAGGCCCACGGCTGACTTAGCTGGGCAAGTCAGGGACCGAGGGAGTACCGGGAAGGAGGATTCCCGCGACGTCGTCCTCGAGTCTCTAGCCACCCACTCATCTCGGACTCCACCAGAAGATTCGGCGGCCGAGGGGCTCGAGCCAGAGGGTACTGAGTCCCCCAGAGCAGCGGCGGCCAGGACGAGACCCTCCGCAGCGCTCGACCGTGGGGTGAAAGTCCCATGTGGAACCCCACCCCCGGGATCGCTCCGGTTGGCCACGTACCTGACCATGTCCGCAAACCCTAAGGGAGCCAGCAGCCTCTTCTTCGACAGTGTGAGGCGCCGGGTGAGGCAGCAGTTGAAGATCGTCTTCAATCTCACATAAAACCATAGGTTATGCCATGATTCCACTTGAGACAGGAATAAAACATGACATGGTAGTGGAACCATGACACTATTGTAGTAAAAGGTGTGTTATATACGGCAAGATGAAATATAATTTATAGAAAAAGTTGTATAAAAAAATAGATAGTGTATTATCAGAAGGATATTCAGAAGCACTTTATTAATTAATTAGTTAATTGCACGTAAAAAAACAAAAACATTTAACTGTTGAAGAGGTAGATGGCCTGAGGGAAGAAGCTTTTTTTATTGTCTGGTTGTTTTGGTGCTCAGTGCTCTGTAGCGCCGACCAGACGGCAGCATTGTGAAGAGATGAAGACATAGAGATGACTCTATGACTGCTGAGTAAAACTGTTTTTATAGAGTTTTGGTAGGTTGAACTTATTCAGCTGAAGTAAGAAGCCCAGAGCCCAGAGTTCCAGTGCGAGTTATTTCCAATTATTAAAATGAAAAACTGCATCGTTTCCAACACCAATTGTGAGTACAGTTGTAATAATTTACAAAACGGCATGCGTTAACTTCACTCCTTATGTGTTTAGCTGTATTACTTTCCTACTGTAGCTACCTAAGTTCCAGTCGACGGTAAATGACGTCACTCCCCGATACAAACACGCCCCGTTGAATAAGCCCACCCCTGACATTGATTGACAGGTTTCTGTACAAGTCAGAGGAAATTAAAATGCAAAAAGATTTGCGATTTCATTTGAGTTTTGGCAGGCTTAACACTCGCTCCAGAGGAAGTGAAATAGCATATGGGGAATTGCAATTACGATTTAAATATCGCAGGGTCGTAACTCGTAAGACAGAGGTAATTCATTCGCAAATAAACTTTCCTTTTCCTTTTTGAAATGTGGCAGACATTATACATTTGCATAAATGTAAATGCAAACGGTGTGCATCTGCAATTGAATTATGTCACAATTTTGTCACAAATAAATAGAAAACGCATTTGCAATCCCTTTTTAGTTAAGTCCACAAAATCATTCCATAGTTTTTGTTGTTTATTGTTTGATTCAAAAGAGACAGTTTACATTTATAAACATCCATGGATTTAAATTTACCCAAATTAGCCAGAAGACTAGTTATCATTGGCTGTCCCTTTGCCAGATGTTCTTAAGCCAAGTAACTAAAAAGAAAATACAACAAATCAATAATAATTAATATCCACCTTAACATAACACCAAATTCAGTTAATAATAAAGACAATACATATATATATTAAAACATACATGATATTATAATCAATAGTATATGAATAAAAAATATAACTGTATCACTTCATTGTTAACATTTTGAAATATACAGAAGCAATATCTTAAAAGGAGGAGCTAAACCCAATATGATCATAAAAACCAAAACATTTTTTTAAACATAATAAGAATTTCCCTAAGCAAGTCATACTTACATAAAATGTGACAATGATGATCCAAAATATGAAGTGCTTGTTCATATAACAGATTAAGGGTTTTATAACTACAGTATATTTAATCGACCAGCTTTTCATACGTTAAGAGGTATGAGAAAGAATCATGAAGTGAAAATATATCTTTACAGTTTTGTTTAATAATATAAACTGTATCAAATTAAACTAACTTGCTCACCCTTTCTAAAACCTTTGGTTGCAAAACATTAACAGGGATCCAAATGTATAACTAAATACTTAAATTCTGATACAACTTGTGATTTATTTCCCAAAATAAAAGCCTTCTGCCATATACCGGCACAATTTCCTATGGGTATGATTATACATACATACATATACATTTGCTGACTGGCTTACTACTAAGTTATGCAAAGTGTGCACTTTAGTTAATATAAACAGGTAAACAATAGAAGATAAACATATACATTTAGTCATTTATCAGACGCTTTTATCCAAAGCGATTTACAAAGAGTTTAGGGATTAATAAGCTATATGTCATACATGAGCAATAAAACAATACGTGCTGAAACAAAGATACTGGTTTCAACAAAAACTAGACCACTACCTGTTGAGAGGAAGAGAGAGGGTTTGTTTTCGTTTGTCTGTATTCACAGAAGAGATCAGTTTTAGTAATGTTTTGAATGTTGTGAGAGATGTTGTTGACCGGACCAAGTTAGGAAGAATGTTCCACCAGGGAGAAGTTGTGAATGAGCAGGCAAGTACACTTCTTTGTCTTTTGATTCAGAATATTAAACTCAACCACGGTGACAATCATCAGAATGAAAACTTCATGCTACAATGCATGCTGGGTAACATCATAGTTCAAAACTCATATATGACTCCCAGCATGCATTGCAGGATGAAGCTTCATAGTTGATTCTTACCATTGTTGAGGTTCATACACCGAGTCATCATATATTTCTGTCTCTAAATGTTTATCTTCAGATATATTTTAGAATAAAGTTTTAATTTCCTTTTGTCTCAAAGCAGCTGGATCTCAGTCTACTGTCACACAAATTGACATTGTTCTCACCAACATTCACCCATGATTAAATCTCCGTCAAGAACTCTAAATTTCTCAATACAACACATGAGCTCTATACAGGAAACTCAGAGGAAGAGAAGTCAAACACTGTAGAGTCAAGAGCTCAACTAAAGCAAACACTCTTCATCATAATGATGACTTCAAATGACAAACCAGTCACATCTAAAACTCTAAGATCACAGTTTGAGCACACAGTGAGTTTGTGTGAGGTTATATTTTTAGATCTCATCGTGAGTATTCTGAAAGCTGATGGTGACGTCACTGTGATAACACTGTGACATTGTCATGTGTTGGCTGGGTATACAACTGCTATATTAAACAATACTGTAGCAACCCTCTCTCTCTCTCTCTCTCTCTCTCTCTCTTTACTTTTTAAGCAATTCTTATCTTTCCTTTCACCAAGCTTTACTGAACAGAAGCACTTGTTTTTTTCACATCTGATGATTTCTCATTCTTCTCAATTTGACTTCGGGATTTCACTCGGAGGATTCTCATCATAGGTGTACTTTAAGTCAGGGCAGTACAATATTGATTCTACACCAAGACTCAGCTTGTACTGCCAGACGAATATATGTGTGTACGGTGGAACATCCTGTGATATTTTTTCTTCTATTTCCGTCTCTTCATTCAAGTTTTCCTTCTCAACTTTCATATATGAACCTCCGTATTCCACGTCCAAGGAGATCTGGGCGTTTGCAATCAACATTGCGAGTGCATTAAGTTTGACGTTGGCTGACAACTTCACATTCCAGTTGTGCGTGATCTTCGTCAACGTCTCCTTACTGTATCCCACTTTTTTCTTTAAACTTCTCTCAAATTTCATTGGTTCGCTGGTGTCATTATCTAGAGATGTTACTTTCTCCCACGTGCCAACGACTGCACCTGTAGTTATCGACAGACCACCAGGCAGAAAGTCCAAAATATCCTTGTGAACAGAAGCAAACCACTCTCTATTGCCGCTGCTGAAGTTTGACGCTTTGATGAATTCGACTCCCCATTGTTTAGTCATTCTCATCATGTAAAAGTGGAATGTCCTGCCCCAATAATACAGACCGTCACTGAATTTATCATTCAGAGGGTATTCCTGAAAATCTGGAGAAGTGAGGTTTGATGTTGTCTTGTAAATGTTTTTGTCTTTGAAAATGATGTAAAACTTTCCCGTGAAAGAGAAATAGAAGTCTCCATTATGGTAGTTGGGGTCAATTTGTTTACGTTCACGTCCGCTGTCTGTTGACAGATCTTTGACTCTGCGGTAGGAAGTACCTTTAATGATGTAAATAGAGTCATTAATATGACCGACATAATGGTCTCCTACGCAGGAGGGGTGCAGATCACAAAGCGCGAGGTTGGAAGCATCTTTTAAATCAGTTGTCTTCAAATAGCAGCCGAGATCAGAACGAATTATGTAGCAGTTGTAGCGTATTCCACAGATATCCACACCTTTCATTTTGTTCCCGGGAACGAGGCTCTTCATTGTGCCTAAACCTGCAACACAAAATAACAGACAATGAGTGCTTTAATCTTATTGGATGCTGCTTTTGAAGGCCTTCTCTAGATCCGACTCTAGTATAAACATTTGTGAAAAAAGCAATGTTTACATCATGTAGATCCAAGAGACAAAACTCTCAAATTCCTGATGAACTGGCAGTGGTACACCTTGTAAATATATATTATATTTGGCCTTTCTCATCGAGTGCTTGTATTTTCAGTATTAAACGTGCACCACACGTTTGTCTGTTTACTTTCAATACAGTAATCACAACTTTACATTGTGTCATTTTACATAGATACTCTGATGTGCAAAACCTCATCAAGAAGTTTATATTACTGGCGTGTCATTGAAAACTAAAAGCAACCATGGGTAAAGAAACGACGTACGTATTGAACTGTGGGTGAGCTGTATTGTTAACTGATATTAATGGATGATTTAGTTAACATTAATTGCTTGTCAGTACATTGAGCAGATTCTATGTAATGAAATCTAGATGGTGAGCTCAGCCATCACATGATAACAATGGAAGTCACCCATAAGAAATGTTTTGTCCTCAGAACTTTCTCAAAACGTGCCCGCTGGTGTCAAATAAATTCCAAGATCATTCCGATATGGTAAGGATATGGAGTGTTGTCAAATGGTTGCAACCAAAACCTGTTCACTTTCGCAACAGCGAAACTGACAGGAAGTGGCGGTACGTCGTCTTGACACAAGCCAGCCTGCCAGCCGAAAAGAAGAATGCAAACTCTTGCAAATTTTTTTGACCACACCACTTGAAAACCACCGTACAGTTCTTGTGACGTGCACACAAAATCCTGCCTCTTCACCCTGGACACAGCTCTTCGCGGCAGCCTCGTTGACTTTAACCAAATATTGAAAAACATATCAACAAGTTCTATCCCTCCCCGAGTACACCAAAAGTACACCTGTCATGGTAAATGTGAACATAACCAACTGGTGTTGGAAGGGAACCATTTGAAACCACTGTGATGTTATCATTTGAATCACTGCTCTTGTTTGGATTAAGTCTGATGCTCTTGATCCTGAAAGAACATTATAAGATCATGGAGTCTGATTGTATTTTAATATCTAGAAAGATGTGTGGAAGATGGTTGTATGTTTATAAAAACACATTTTAGAATCACACAGACATCAAGAATCAGTGTATCAATGCAATGGTGAGAAACAACCAACTAATTCAGATAAACGGATCAACCTCAATGCATGCTGGGATGTTGAGATTCATGCACTAATTCTTCATGTCTTTATATATTTAATTGTTTCGTTTTTCACAAATCTTTGTAGACTGCAAAATATAATTAAACATACAGATGTTATGACGTTCTTTGAGGATCAGCAGCACAGCAGTTCCTTCAGATGTAAACATGGTACTAATCTCACTGACCACCAACCAACACCATTGATTAGATTATCATTTCATCACAAATGTCAAAGGTCAGGAGCCTAACTCAAGGAAACACTGATCACCATGATGTCAGCTATGTACGATCTTAAAACATACAAATAGGGACAATTTGAATATTTTTAACCATATTTATTTTTTAAATATCTAACTTTTGTTAGCTGGGTTGTAATTTCCGGTTGTAGTTGTTGTGTTTCTATGGGTATATTATTTTTTTGTAGTTTGATGATGTTTGTTAACAGCACTAATGACTCAATAATCACTATATTAATAATTAACTAAATACAAATTCTGTCAAACTGCAGCACAGAAAGGTGTTGGTTTTGGGATAAATCTGGGCCAGAATTGAAATGAACTGTTGTTTATATTTGAGTCAGCTCTGCTTTTTTTTGTTTTTATGTTTTTTACATGTGGCATAGCTTTGGCATGCCTGCGGCCCAAATCTGGCAAACAAGAGCAGAACGCCCAAGTGCCATCATTCCACGCAGTATGTGAGCCAGATGAGTTGGTATTGAGGACTAATATATGGGCCAGATTTGGGCTGCAATAATGTTTTATCTGGCAGATTTCCATCTGAAGTCGTTGCTGCTGTGACTCTTGTTCTACAACAGCCTCGGGGTCCGATTCAGGATCATAAAGCTCGATCACACTGTAAGTTATAGTTTCCCTCTTTATTTACCAGGGTATGAAAACATGCTGGATATTGACATTAAGATTTCAAAACATTTTGGCCTGAAAGGACTTAAAGATAGAGATCTTCTGTAAATTAGAATATGTTGGACGTGACCGAAAGTTTATTTTGAGGTGTAAATATATTCATGTAATTGCATTGTATGACGTCATCTTGTATTTCATAATATTCAAGTACAAATATATTCTATTTTATAGTATAAAAAGTAAGAAACTAAAACTAATTTAGATAAATTAAATGCATCATGCATAAGCTGAAGTTAGTTGTTTACCTTTGAATTTTTTTTTTTTATTTTATTATTCTTTTTTATTAATACTTTTGTATTAAATTACATTTTGAATGTAATTTGGCAATGTAGTGTATTAAATGGGTTAACTATTCACAAATATTATTCTAAGCAATTTCCGCAATACATTCTTTTTCCTTAAAAGGAAACAAATAAGTTTTTAATCTTAAGAGACCTGTTTTATTTTATCTTGTATACTTAGTATTGATCTTTAATAAAGAAAAGTATTTATTATCCGAGTATTATTATTGGTTAAGTATTATTAACTGGTGGACTGTTATGCAAAGGCTATACGTCTTATAGGCTATACGTCCTCTATATATATCTTTAGCTCCGCCAACGACGCGCACACGGGAGCTCTGCTTTTGCGTAAACAATCGTACAGCTGCATCTGTCTTCTTTAAATGTGAGAAAACTTTTCAGAGAAATGAAGAATGCAGAACTACTCTACAGGTGCTCAGGATTCATACATAAGCTTTACAGATACTGCTTCAGTTACCACACCTTTAAGAATGCCGTTCTTTTAGGAGCCATCTCTCTACGCAGATCTGACGCCTTAACCATTTTCAAAACTCTTTGCATTTCTTTAAGATTGTTTTTAACACATTGAAATCTGTGATAACGAAAACGGGCTTTCTGGCATAAGCTTGTGTGGTTTTGTTCATTAAAGCACGAAAGAGAACGTAATACTGTAAATATTCTGAGAGATTTACTGACCGTTGAACACCAGACGAGGCCGCGGTCGCGTTTTGCATCATCCCACAGCTAAAAACTGTCTATCTACAATGAACGCTGCAAGCCACTGTTTCAAATCACGCTCGAGTGGTTTAAAAGCCTTTACATGAATAAGAGCGTTATTATATAATGTAACGCTAGACAAACACATGCTGCGTTAATCTGAAAAAAAATAATCGCATGAGTTAACGCGTTAACGTTTATAGTGCTAATTTAATATAATATGTATGATGAAAACACTTTAAAACATAGATTAAACTTCACTTTACAGGCTTCAATTTACAGGTTTTATTAATATTGCTGTTTAGCATTCTGATATTTTTAGTGTATTTGGTGAAACCCTAATAAATCAATGCAATTTATTTGTCAATCAGGAGTTCTTTCTTTAACTTCCCTGTTTCTCGATATATCTTTGAATATGTTGAATATTTTTGAAACACAGTGTGTTAGATGTCATATTGCCATATTCATAAGTGGTCATTATTAGAAGCTTCCTTACCTGGTGAGTGTTCAGTACAGCACTGGATCTGATGATGAGCTCTTCAGTCTGAGAGAGAGAGAGATGCACTCATCTACCAGACCAGCTTTAAATAGAACTCCAAAGAGGGCTGCAAACCTCAAGACACACCCACAGAACTGAATCACAGATGTTAAATGTGTGTTGTGAGATGTACATATGAATATTATACACTTAAACTTGACACTGACTCAGGGTTGAATCTTCAGTTTGATGTGATAAATGTTGAATTGTTCTTGATATTAATAAATCAATAAAAATAATTTGGCGGATACAATGGATAAGAATGGAAAAGATGAGAAAATCTTTATCCTGTCAATCACAAATCCAACACTTGGTCTACAAAGCTCAACGATGAGGGTACTTCTGCTGCCTTTATGGACGCTCAGAAATTCGATAAGTCCCACTTCATCCCTGAAGTAATGTCTGGAAATAATAACATTGAACATTATTTAAGTATTAAGGACCATTCCATAACTTATTTCTGAGGGAATTATCGATTTTCCGAGAGCACCTGTAGTCAGCAAAAATATATAAATATTTATGCTTCAACGTTTGCAGAGTGTCATTGTTGAGATTGACACGATGCTGATTCCCAGCATGCATGATAATATTTTGTTCATTGTCATCATTGCTAATATTTGATGTCTGTGTGACAGTTGACAAAGATCTACTGTTTTTAAAGACAACACTATTTTTATACTTCACAGAGTCTTTTAGGAATCAGGTAACCTCAGAAGAAGAATACTTTATTCTTTTGAAGCATTGCACAAAATCTGTCTGATAAAAGTCTTGCAGTGACTTCATGAAAAATGATAACTCTTAAATGTAATGAGTTCACCCATAAATGATAAGAGAGAGATTAGTTGTTGGTTTCCATTATTCTTTCACAGGGACTCATGAAATTGATGATCCATTGACAATGTCTTCATGTTGTTCTCATGAGCTTGAGTTAACTTTGACTTCATTTCAGGAGGGTGATGAAACCTTTTCTTTACAGTTGAAGGAATGTTTGTGTCAAATGTGAAGTATGTACTGTATGTGTATTTTTGACATGCTGTCAGCTTGTAAAGCGTATAATTTTCAGTCCTCCCATTGTTTGCATTTCTTCATGTTACTTATTTTTTTTTAACTTACGTTTAAATCTTCATATTAATGCGGTTTGTTGAATTTAAAACAAATCTGCATGCTGAAAATTGACAAATCAACAGTTTTTAACATTAATTTAGTGGTTTCTGTCTACTGTTTGGAATACATTCATATAATCTACCCACAGCTGCACGGCTGACCTTTCCTCTCCAATTGATCCATCTGTGTTCTTTTTCTAAACAATGAAATTCTTTATCAAAATTTAACAAACTTTGTAACATTTGTTTTGTATTTTCCATATTACATTTTTCAATTTAACATGTGCACCAAGGGTAACACTACACAATCGGATGGTATTTGTTAACAGTTAGTTTATGCATTAACTGACATGAACTAACAGTGAACAATACTTCTAAAGCATGGGTCTTCAAACGGGGGTCCGCAGTGGAACTGCAAGGGTTCCGCTTATTCCCTCACAGGCAACTTTCTGTTAAACATGTGAAGCATGGGTAGCCTATAGAAATATTACAGCCAACGTGTTCTCTTTAAGCTGCGCACGTGCACGACCGCATGCCGTCTCATTGAAGCTCCTGAACATTGCAATTTTAACCTCAGTGCGGACACAAGCATCCATTCAGTAGAAGCGATAGAAGAAACATTACATCTGCATAAAACCGATAGGGCCTAAATCAAACAAGAACTTTCTCTCTCTGCGCATTCTCCCTTCTGATAAATGACATCAAAGGAGTTGCTTGCAAATAAAGTGCATTCTCATATATTTCATATAACTTATTTTGAAATATGTTGATGCTGTAAAGCGATAATTTGACAGGCAAATGACACCACGCCGTTTCTGCATTCTAAACTCTGAGAGAACTATCGTACTTGTTTGAAATCAATGAAACTCACACCGTGTACTGATGGTGCACGTCAAACAAGTTTCCCCAAAATAATGCGGCACGTTGCTCTTAGTTTGATATGATGTTCTGCAGAATAAAACTTGTGAATTTTCCTGTAAAGAAAGACAACAGAGCTCAGAATGATAAAATAGCAGAGAAGCAGAAGAAATCAAAGAATGAAACTTAATAAAACGGAATGATTTTACAACAGAACGCAGAAGATCTGCACTGATTTCTATTGCATCCAGAGACAAACACTATCTCTACTAGAATAGCCTTTGTGCCAGTAACCAGATTAACCAGCGTCAGTCTTCTCAGTGAAGTCTTAATAAAATCTAAGGTTCAGGACAAGTAAACGTTTAACTGTCCATGTCACAGTAAAATGAAAATGTTAGTGTGAAAATTCCTTTAAATAATCGAACAATATATATTAACAATAAAATAACATACAGAAAACTATGTGCGTGCAACAATAACGTGCATAATAGTGCTAATGTAATCTCTTAACACAATATTGCTGTGACAATAAGGGTTATTTCTATTTAAATATCTCTGTTTACACATTTAGTTTACGGGGGTCCCTGCTCCATGCATCTCTCATCGAAGGGGTCCTTTCCCTGAAAACGTTAAAGACCACTTGCTGTGTCGCTTTCTCCCTCTTTCTAGAAAAGTAGGGAGTTAGCACCCCTCATTTTGGCACGCTTGACATGCGTCAAGATTTAAATAACAAACAAGAGTAAACCACCGATTGTGATATTCACCAATGCAAACTACAAAATGCTGAAATCATATTGTTTAAGTGTTTACTGTCAATGTGATGAGGCAGAAACATTTCTAGACCTTCACTAGTTCATGCTATAGCGCATGACTTTAATGAATTGTTTATAGGTTAAAATTCTTCTGAATCTTATATTCAGTTTTTATATCATTCTAATTTTACATATATACAATAAAAAAGCAAATCTGCGTCTTTCATAAATTATGTATATGTCTGGAGGTACAGTTCACTCAAACATGGAACATTTGTTATCACTCGCTGACCTTTGTTTCATTCAAACCCAAATGATCTTTTATGAAGCATAGATTGTATTTCAACCTGGAAATATATTTAAAATAAACATAAAAAAACAGACATTGTTTTAGCTTTTGTAATGTAATTTGCACTCCAAACGTCCTAGAATGCACGTGTGTAGATCAAGAAAGTCAACATTTTTCATAAAAAATTAAAACCCACCTCAGAATTTCAAAAATCCTGTTTATGGCCCTGCTTACGCAATGAAAGCAATTACAAGAGAAAAAGAACAAAATGTACAAGTGTATTACTACTGAGCAAATGACAGAGAAATCTCATTTCAGAAACCCTCCGGGGCCTGTGAGCTTAAGTAGAAGGAGAATAAATAAGACCACGCTTGCCCGAAAAACTTTTATTTCAGCATTTACTTAAACATTATTAAATTCAAACATTGTCATTGTTAACATGAGTAAATGCACCATGAATTAACATAAACTAGGATTAATAAATCCTGAAGAATTCTATTGTTCACTGTTAGTTCTTTTTATTTAAAGTATTTACTACTGTGAACAAACAGCAACGTATGTGAAGTGTTACAGTACCAAGATCAGATCATCTCCTCTCTTACTTTATTGTGAATTCAAATCCTAACACGGTTGACCACTTTATTTATTTTTTACTTCAGCCAAAAAATATATTCTGTCATCATTTACTCATCATCATGTCATTTCCAACCTGTATAAATGACTTTGATCAGATTAACACAGAGGAGGACATTTGAAGAATGTTAGTCATATTCAGTTCTACAACATCATTGACTATCATAGTAGGAACAATTAAATGGTAATCAAAGATCCCCAGAAAAGTTTGTTTTTCTAAACGCTTCCAAATATCTCATTTTGTGTTTAACAGAAGTATAAAAAATGTGATAAAAAGAATCCTTCTATGGTAGTGGAGGATGTCCCAGAACTGAAAATTACTAACATTCCTGCAAATGTGTTTCTCTGTTTTCATCAGAACAAAGAAATGTTTACAGGTCTGAAACAATCTGAGGGTGAATAAACAATGACAGAATTTGTATTTTGCCTTTTATACAGCCAGTCTTACACTAATAATATGAATTATCTCCAACACTTAGACCGTCAATAAACTGCATTTGATTGGATTTTCATGTGCATTTCCATTGCAACAAAACTATAATTGCTCACAATAACTACGCATCAAAACATCCAACATATCCCAATTGACATATGATCGACCTTCAACGTTGAAATGTGGTTGAAATAATGGGCGTGGTGCGTTGAAGCCACTTGTAAGTAAACGCCCACTGGTTTGATTGGATTGCAGTTTGCATGGTTGAAGCTTTCTGTGAATTTGTTGGAGACGAAACGAAATGTTACACATTAGCACCATTTACAGTTTTCACACGGCATCAGTATTATCTGAAGACCTCCTGTGATTTATAAATGACCTCCACACATCTGTATTTCATATGACGCAATCGCACAGGATGATTTTACTCAAATTTACTGACTTGTTTTCCAAATGTGATGGCAAGGCTTTACAGTATGTATAGTTTGTATACCCTATTGTGTAAGTTGTAGGCCCGTGATCGTGAACCGGACAAAAGATCACCGCAATTGCAGGTCTCGAATGTTATGAGAGTTCCCTTGATAAATAAACAAACAAGAGCTTCCCGGTAACTTATGGATATACCTAAATAATACCAAAACACTTCTAAACAGCCTCCAATATTCACAAACAGTGGATAAAACCTTGAAAAAAATCAAAGACAACCTCTGCAATTGACTAGAGGTCCCCAGGAAATAATAATCAAATAGTAAGCAAATAGCGCTCAACACACATCGAGCGATCTCAAACAAAGTCATAGTGACGTATAGTGGAAAAATGATTTACTCACATAAGATTGCTGCGCCATTCCTATCAGATCCAACATTGACGGCACAGCACTGCTTTTTAACCTTTTTGCCTTGTTCAGGAAGGAATCCTTGGAGAATTGAAACGAACAAACGGTCCATATTTTTCCCTTATGAGCTGTAACCTCTTTAAAATTAAACTTTAACAGATCATAGCTAATATTGAAATCTGAAGGAAGGTTATGCAGCGACTGTATCCTTCCATGACCAGGCATGGCACAATATTAGGCTATCTTTAACGGCATGTTTGTTTATCGCTGGTTCGCATCTGGTTCTGCGCCACATGCGTTACTTTAGAATTGCCATGTGCAAACCAGTGGGCGGGGCTAGAGAAGTAGTTGTTGATATTCTTTCAGTGTAGAGGCGGTGTTAATCCTAACAATGTCGTCATAGATATGTGCATTCCAGAGCCTGGTGTTCGGTGGGCCTGGTGTCAATAACAGGTGTAATCTCAGCAACAAGGGTGTTTTCAATTCTGACACTTACATGATGTTCGCGTGAATACGATTCCCTCTTGTATAACAAAAGTTCTGGGCAAAATTTAGATTTTAATTCATGCCTCAGTGTAAAAGTCTGCTGTATTTACAATGATGGGCGACACGAAAAGCCTTCACACAGCAATCTGCCATTGTCACTCAGCTTTTGTCCTCATATGCATTCATAAATACCTGCAGACTCTGTGCTGACTGATTATGGCTCACTGATGCGAATGTGGATGGACACGACAGGAGTACAGTACTGTTCTATATCATTAAGCTATAACTGACAAACTAACAACACTGCTGTGAAATATCAAACTTATTGTGTACTTGTGAAATATTTTTATATTGCTATCGGTTTGTGACATCGGCGAAGTTATTGAGTACGGATCGAGTCATTTAATGTAATTATCGCCCAATTAAGATCTGTGTCCGATCGATCAAAGCATTCCTAAAAGACATACTTCAAAAACTATTTAGAGTCAAGCTGTTTTATTTTCCTTTTATATAGTTTCTTATTGACCAACATTCCCAATTTTTCTGATGCATGTCCTTACATTAATTATATATGTTAGTGTTAATTTAGTGTTATTTTGCTTCTACTTGAATTATTCAAAACTTATTTAAAACTGCCAGGGTTTTGAAAGCAAAGGTTTTGTGAAAAAATGGAAGACTTCTGTAAAATGAACTGTTCAAATTATTTAATGGTTAGTTTAGTAAGTTGTTCTGTGTTGTCATCATTCTGGTTAGATTTCAGTTGTAATGTGCATTATTTTTCAAAACAAAGCAGCTGATATTGCCTTAGCGACAGCAAAAAGCTATTGGACTGTCGTGTCGCTTTAACCCCAAAATGGCTAATTTTGCAATAGAACGTTGTATTGACTTTCACTTCTTGTCAATATAGTTATTTAACGTGGCCATTGAAATAGATGACGAAGGAGCGTGGCTAAATTATGTCAATTCCAAACAGAAGGTGGGATTTATGTCAGGTGATTGACTGGGCCATTCAAGCAGCTTGATTTTCTTTCTTTGAAACCACTTCATTGTGTCCTTGGCCTTGTGTTTGGGATCATTGTCTTGCTGAAATGTCCACCCTAATTTCATTTTCAGTTTTCTGGTAGATGACAGCAGATTTTTATCCAAAATGTCCCGGTACATTTCTCCATTCATCCTGCCTTCAATAATATGAAGTCTGCCAGTACCCCTTGCTGAAAAGCAGCCCCAAACCATGATGCTTTCACCCCCAAACTTAACTGTTGGTATGGTGTTCTTGGGGTGGTGGGCAGTGCCATTTCTTCTCCAAACATGGTGCGTAGAATGACTGCCAAAAAGTTCAATTTTGCTTTCATCTGACCATACTATAGTCTCCCAATAATCCACAGGCGTCTCCAAATGCTCTTTCTCAAACTTTAACCGAGCCTCAACATGCCTTTTTCAGCAATGGAGTCTTGCGTGGTGAGCGTGCATGGATGCCATGGCGGTTCATTTCATTGCTTATAGTTTTCTTTGAAACAACAGTACCTGCTGATGCAAGGTCTTCCTGAAGTTCTGCCCGAGTGGTTCTTGGCCCTTTGAGAACTCTCCTGAATATTCTTTGGACTCCTTGGACAGGGATCTTTTGTGGAGCACCTGATCGTGGCCAGTTTATGGTGAACTGATGCTCTTTCCATTTCCAAGAAAATGGCCCCCACAGTGCTCACAGGAACATTCAGCATTCTGGAAATCCGCCTATAACCATTCAATGCTTTTCAACGATAAGGTTACGAAGATCTACAGAGAGTTCTTTGCTTTTACTCATCATGAAGTCTTTCCTGTGTGCCTCCTATGTAATGAGAAGCCTTTATAGGCCATCAATTAGGACTAAAGCAGCTGATGTCAATTAGTACTGATAGGGGCAGGGTTTCTCTCTCAATACTGACAGATTTCAGGTGATCTCCTGGCTTTCTATGCCATTTTGTACCTTGTTACCTTGTAATACTTATTCCCTGTGTCATTTCACTTTATTTATTATGACTGAACTTGTATACTTAAATGTTCTGATTACTTTGTATGAATTCAATTTTTGGCTTCATGGCTACATCTGGTGGAAATTTTGTGTCAAAAGCCCACTTAGAAATCCTCTTACTGATAAAAATGCTGATGTGTCAAATTCTTATTTTCCCTGCAGTATTTGTTCGAATGAGCAAAAGAAAAAAGGCAAGACAAGAACTCATATTCTGTTGCGCCTGCGCTGTCTGACGTTCTTTTCCTTTTCAAGAGATGTTATGAGTGCAGGATTATTAACAAACATTATTTTATGAAATCCTACGGCACATTGTACTTGAGTACTTTAAAGCCCTGACATATGGTGTCGTAAATAGACGCGACACGGGATAACATATACGGTTGAAAGTAAAAGTATGTGAACCCTTTGGGCTTACTTGGATTTCTTCATAAATTGGTCATAAAATGTGTTCTGATCTTCATCTAAGTCACAACAATAGAGAAACACAGTCTGCTTAAACTAATACCGCACAAAAATTATACGTTTTCATGTTTTTATTGAACACAACATGTAAACATTCATAGTGCAGGGTGGAAAAAGTATGTGAACCTTTGGGTTTAATAACTGGTTGACCCTCCTTTGGCAGCAATAACCTCAACCAAACGTTTCCCATAGTTGCAGATCGGACCTGCACAACGGTCAGGAGAAATTTTGGACCATTCCTCTTTACAAAAGTGTTTCAGTTCAGCAATATTCTTGGGATGTCTGGTGTGAATCGCTCTCTTGAGGTCATGCCACAGCATCTCAATCGGGTTGAGGTCAGGACTCTGACTGGGCCACTCCAGAAGGCGCATTTTCTTCTGTTGAAGCCATTCTGTTGTTGATTTACTTCTATGCTTTGAGTCGTTGTCCTGTTGCATCGTCCATCCTCTGTTAAGCTTCAGTTGGCGGACAGATGGTCTTAAGTTTTCCTGCAAAATGTCTTGATAAACTTTGGAATTCATTTTTCCATCGATGACAGTAATCCGTGCAGGGCCTGAGGCAGCAAAGCAGCCCCAAACCACGATGCCCCCTCCACCATATTTCACAGTTGGGATGAGGTTTTGATGTTGGTGTGCTGTGCCTTCTGTTCTCCACACATAGCATTATGTGTTCTTTCCAAACAACTCAATTTTGGTTTCATCTGTCCACAGAATGTTTTGCCAGTAGTGCTGTTCTTCAAACGTGCTGCAATGTTTTTTTGGACAGCCGTGGCTTCCTCCGTGGTGTCCTCCCATGAAGTCCATTCTTGTTTAATGTTTTCCTTATTGTAGATTTGTCAACAAAAATGTTAGCATGTGCCAGAGATTTCTGTAAGTGTTTAGCTGACACTCTAGGATTCTTCTTCACCTCATTGAGCATTCTGCGCTGTGCTCTTGCAGTCATCTTTACAGGACGACCACGCCTAGGGAGTGTAGCAACAGTGCTGAACTTTCTCCATTTGTAGACAATCTGTCTTACCATGGACACATGGACATCAAGGCTTTTAGATATACTTTTGTAGCCCTTTCCAGCTTTATGTAAGTCAACAATTCTTGATCATAGGTCTTCTGAGAGCTCTTTTGTGCGAGGCATGGTTCACATCAGACAACGCTTCTTCAGAACAGCAAACTCAAAACTGGTGTGTGTTTTTTATTGGACAGGCCAGCTTTAATCAACACATCCAATCTCATCACATTGATTGGACCCCAGGTTGGCTGACTCCTGGCTCCAATTAGCTCTTGGAGAAGTCATTAGCCTAGGGTTTCACATACTTTTTCCACCCTGCACTATGAATGTTTACATGTTGTGTTCAATAAAAACATGAAAACGTATAAGGTTTGTGCGGTATTAGCTTAAGCAGACTGTGTTTCTCTATTGTTGTGACTTAGATGAAGATCAGAACACATTTTATGAACAATTTATGAAGAAATCCAAGTAAGCCCAACGGGTTCACATACTTTTTCTTTCAACTGTATCTTTTCTAAGTTTGTCGAGTTTATGTCCTGACGTAAGATACGCAACTAGCATCAGTGGGGCTTAGGGCTGTAGTCAAGTCCACTGTTGTCGAGTCCAAGATCAGGAGTAGTCGAGACCGAGTCCAAAGAGGTTCGAGTTCAAGTCAAGTCCAAGTCCAAAGAGGTTCGAGTTCAAGTCAAGTCCAAGTCCAGAAAGGTTTGAGTCCAAGTCAAGCCCAATTGAGATAGTCAAGAAAGAGACAGAAAAAAAATCATGACTACAAGACCACATACTGAACCTTGATCATTTATGTGATGCAAGACAAAGCATGTCTTCTATTTGAAGATAATCATTTTCATTATTGTTTGCTATGATCAAAAAGCAGATCAAATAAGGTCATTTTACTTACTTTAGGTAAGGTACTAAAGTCACAAAGAAGTGTAACTTCACATTTTTTTAATGAAATTTTACTATTTTATTTTGCCAATAGAAATTGTAACAAATAACCAGCAAACGCTTGTATATGTTCCCATTCTTCAACTTATAACTTAGTGTCCCCCAATGTGACCTAAAATGAAACCACTTTTTTAGGAACTTTTTAATCAGCTCTTCTTACAGCAAGGCTGTACATCAATAAACACCTTTGTGTGTGCGTGTGTGTGTGTGTAAGTGTGCGTGTGTGGGTCCGCCAGTGTGTGTGCGAACTTTGATAGAGGAGCCGCCAGACAGAGCAGAGGCTCCACGGCTCGTCTAAAAGCACGTTCGGTGCCCATTCTTATATAACATGTTCATATCGCAATGACAATAAAAATATTGTCAATCTTATCTTCAAGCCCTACTTTCTAAACGTATAGAAATACTAAAACTGTGAAGTTAACTCTCTTAACTCTCTTTGTGAGGCCTTTGCACGTGTCTTATGAAATCGGATGTTGTCTCACAGGTTTCGGGGAAAGTTTTGTTGCAAAGTTTCCTTTTAAGCGCATGGTCTATGAATTCATTATGGTTTGTAAAACCAATTGTATTGTGCTGCTGCTCACTGACATCGTGCCTGATGAATGATTGATGTTCTCTGGTTCTCTGGAATCGTTCATTTGAACCGGTTCTTTCTTTTTTGTGAACTGGTCGAAGCAGTTCAGCTGAATCGTTCACGTTTAAGCGTCTCCCCTAAACACTTTATGCACAAATAACTTCAGTTCTTTACTTTCTTACGTGTATGACAGTCCCGCGTACTTGAACCGATATACAGGAGTCATTTAGTATCACCAACAGCACACACTGAGCTGAACTGCTGTGTGAAGAGAGAACTTCTCGTTCTTGAGTTGAGTCTCCGCAACAGTTTTCCAATCGTTCGTTTTCTGATCACAAGAATATTGATCTATCAATGTTTTGATGGAGAAAATAAAACATATAATGCTGGACTCGGACGAGCACCCGACTAGAACATTTGTCAAGAACAATGACCAAGTCTGAAACAAGTCCGAGACCATAAAAAAACATCTCGAGTCAGGACTTGAGTACGACATCACTACAAACGACGCCTTTCGAATGTCACGTAAAGTTCAGGACCTGGTGGAACAGTACGCACCATCTGTCTAGTCCTAGTGTAGAGTAACGTTGGTGGCTTCATGGTTAGAGTCGAACCTCAATGCCTGCAGCAGGATAAGGATAGAGCGCTACGAAATCAACATCCTTGTAGGATTAATATGATATATGACTTAGTGACAATGCAGCAAGGGTTATGGTGTAAAGTTTTTTGAAAATGTAGAATGCCTTTTAATATGTATATGACCTTGGTCTTAATATATGTCTTATTTTTCAGGTAATGGAAGACGAAGAACAAACAGCGACTGTCTTTACAGACGGACAGGAAAAATGTAGAAACTGATCAAAGTCAAAGTCAACAGCAGGCACCGTTAGATAAAAAAATTTCAACTATTTATTTTATAAATAAGTAGTAGTCAAAGTATACACTGTTTTTTTGTTTTGTCCTATTATAGTCTCATTCAATAGATGCAACAACGACTGCTCGAGGAAAAGGCCCCTACAGTGACCATGAAGAGAACATAAAGAGACAAAGACGCTGTCCTTTTTATATAGAAAGTTACTTACAATATGTCAGTCCAAGATATAAAGTTTTATTTTAAATATGTTAGTGTTTGAAACTAATTTGTTGGAAATATGTTGTCTGTTTTAATGTTTAATTGATACGGTGAGCAGGTGAACACCAGGTCAGTACATGATCTATATGTTTTATTAATCTGAATACAAATGTTTAATTTGAAGTATTTTTATAAATATGAAATAACATGTTGATATGTTTCAGGGCAAGCTGAGTATAGTCATTTGCAATTAACATGTTAGAAACCTTTTCAGGCTTTGTTCTATTCAACAGTGTTTAACATGTGCTGTAATGAGATTCAATTATTTCTTTTATAAATAGTGTTTTAAAATGCATATAATGTAATTTATGTTTAAAGTTTATGTTTAACTATTGCACTGTAAACAATTAAACAATTACAGTTAAGAGAACAAATCAATAGTATTTGGACCGTATTCAGTAGTTGTCTGTTTGATTTATTTATAAAAAGTTTACAAATTGTGTTATTTTATATTTAAACTAAACAATTTTTCAATAACACACAGTTTTGTTAAATACACACAAATAACACATTGATGTATTTACTAAAGCAATACATTTGTGCGTTACATTTCATAACACATGTTCTGTGTCAAATTTGTGTTGCCCTGTGCACACTCGGAACACGTGAAATAAATAAGACATGTTGTGTTGTTTTTAACACATTTGTTTTAAGAGAGTAAGCTCATCTCAGACCCTTTTGTGTCTGATGATTTTTAGGTCAATTCTACCTTCTCTGAATAATATTTAAAATTGAATTATTCTTTTTGATTAGTTTTTATTCATTTTTAATTAAATAGACCTTATAGTCATTTTTATTCGATATTTGCATTTACTCAACTTTATTGTGTAACTTTTAAGCTCGCTATTTATTTCTAATAGGTTGTTTTAAATTAAAGAGAAATGCTTGTAATCTGTTGCCATAATTGTATTGAAAAAATCTGTCAGAAGCAATCTGTTGGATTTTATCCAACAACTATGCAATCCCACACATCATCCACCTGCTAGATGATTTTTTTAATATCTCCCCACAACTCTGTTCCAGCCTGGATGTCAGCATGGGACCAATTTATCTTGACCGCAAAACACATTCCCGGATCAAAACACCAAATAGCTGACTCTCTCTCCCGCTTTGCTTTTCAGAAGTTCAGGCAGCTGGCACCAAAAGCGGATCAACACCCCACCCAAGTATCTCCCTAATCAGAACTAATATTCCCCTAAACCACCTGCTGAAGCCCCTCCTCCACATCTCTCTCAGCCATATAATCCACTCATTCTCCCCCAGGACCCTACAATCTTACCTCACAGCTTGGAAATGTTCCACACAAGATACATCCTAACATTCCCAGATTTCTCAATGCTAGCCATCACCTCATTCATCTCCCACCTAAACACTTCAAAAAACCTCCAAGCCGATTCCATAAAGGATACCTATGCAAATTACAATTACCTTTGGGATCACCTTCATCCCAAATAGCCAGCGCACAGACCTCCATGCTAATCAAAGGCATCCAAAGAGCCCACCCCTCCCACCAGGACCCCAGAAAACCCATAACAATCGAAATACTAACTAAGTGCATAAACACTCTCTGCCATGGCTACCACTCCACCCACACCGCCCACACTCTGGATGCTATGTTCACATTATGTTTACACTTTCTTTGGTTTTCTCAGATGTTCACAAACTCACCATCACATCCATATTTAATCCAGATATCCTTACTTCATTAAACAGAGTAAAACAGACCAAACAAAGAGAGGCCATCTAATCTACATTTCTCCAACCATACCAAACCCTCCAAGCCTACCTTCAGCTCAGAAGCACACAAACCCTAATCCCCTCTGACCCTCTTTTCGTAGACGACCCACCACTCGTTTCTGGTTCCAGAAACACCTCAAATTAGTCCTGATTCAATCCGGAATCCCAACCCACAACTATTCCAGCCACTCCCTCAGAATCGGAGCAGCCACAACAGCGGCCCAAAAAGTACTCTCCCAACACCAAATCCAAACACTCGATCGCTGATCTTCAGAAGCCTTCAAGAGCTACATTCGTTCCGATCGTTCCCACATTAAAGAAGCACACCGAACCCTAATCAACCAAAATCGGTAATGCCAGTCCGCTCCCTACCCTCCACACATATCAGCAGCTCACTGCCGCAGCAGCGTGGCCCCAGCATGGGCCTTAATCGTATTTCCCACCACCACAGCAGGGGCCTTTACCTGTATTTCACACTGCTGCAGCAGTGCCACCCCAGCAGGGGGCTTTACCTGTATTTCACACTTCTGTGGCGGCGATGCTCCAGCAGGGGCCTTTTTCTGTATTTCACACTGCGGCAGCAGTGCCACCACAGCAGGGGCCTTTACCTGTATTTCACACTGCCTTACCAGTGTCGCCCCAGCAGGGGCCTTTACCCGTATTTTCCACTACTGCAAAAGTGCTGCCCCAGCAGGGGCCTTTATCTGAATTCCCACTGCCGCAGCAGTGCCTCCCCAGCAGGGGCCCCCATCCGCATTTCCCACGACCACAGCAGTATCCGTACCCCACAGATGCCCACAGAAACCAACCCCCTTCCAGAGGCCCCAGCCGGGACTCTACTCCAAGTGAAAGCCAGCAACTCACCTCCACAAGCTCTGCTATATTTGGGGGGCAAATAACACCCAGCCTTGGCTGCTGTCCTGCGCTAGTTGCATTTTTGGGGGGAAGCGCTCGGGCAAACACAGAGATCGGAGCCCTCGCCCCAGACAGCACGCCAAATATGCATACTAAATTCTCATCTTAACTACACTGCCGCCCATTTAATTACTTGCTAAGGTGAACTTGTGAAATGATGTTTTATTAACAAAGTTCGGGAGTAGCAAATAATTACGCAGCTGCCCAGCATTAGCAATCACGCCACCTATCCTACCAAACCAGTGCGAGCTATATAAATAGTGAAATCGTCTTACCTCTTCCACACAACATTTTCGCCTCATCCCACCTTTACCTCGACTCCTCACCATTAACCCTCTTTTCTACCCGAAAAGGGGGGGGAAGCACTCAGGGCTCGGGCAAACACCGAGATCAGAGCCCTCTCCTTGGACAGCACGCCAAATACGCATACTAAATCCTCAGCTTAACTACACTGCCACCCATTTAATTATTTGCTAAGGTAAACTCGTGAAAACATCAAATATATCGAGAGTAACATCACCAATTCTAAACATAAGATGGAGATAAATTTTAAACATTTTAATACTTACAGTTAAAGCTTAAATGAAAGATTAAAAGGATGATGAATAGATGGACGAGACCTACATGTACTGTGTGGCTTTCAGCATCAACTCCGACAGCAAGATGGCTGCTATTAAAGTCTGAGGTCATTCACTATGACAATTTCAAACATGAAAGGAATGGCATTGGAAGTGAACTTCATTGAAAACAGCAAACAACGTATCCAGTCTTTTTATGGTTTAAGAACGTTCCTAGCTATTAAGAGTCATCATCATGGTGATCAGTGTTTCCTTGAGTTGTCTCTTGTCACACATATGTGGGATGTATTGATGTGTTGTTATTGTGAGCAATTATAGATTTGTTGAAATTGAAATGTACATGAAAATCCAATCAAATGCAGTTTGTTAACAATTTAAGTGTTGATGATAATTCATATTTTGAGTATTAGACGGCCGTAAATTCAGTCTCATTCTTTCTACTGAAGCTCACAGGCCCCGGAGTGCTTCTGAAATGTGTTTTCTCTGTCATTTGCTCAGTTGTGATGCTCTTGTACATTTTGTTCTCTCGCTGTTGTAATTGACGTCATTGCGTAAGCAGGGCCATAAACAGGATTTTTGAAACACAGAGGTGGGTTTTATTTTTTTATGAAAAACGTTGACTTTCTTGATCTACACGTGCATTTTAGGGCGTTTGGAGTGCAATTTACACAAAGGTCAGCGAGTGATAACAAATGTTCCATGTTTGAGTGAACTGTCCCTCCAGACATATACATCAGTTATGAAAGTTATAATAATATATATGAAAAAATAGAATAATATAAATTTATCTAATAATAAGATTGAGAATTTAATGAAAAGTGATGCATTTGAAATATTTGCTAATAATAATGTAGTTTTACCTACAGTCAACCTATAAACACAACCGAGTCATAAAAACCATGTGGTTCTAGGACATCCTCCACTACCATAGAAGGATCCTTTATATCACATCTTTATTATACTTCTGTTGAACACAAAATCAGATATTTGGAAGAGTTTAAGAAAACAAACTTTTCTGGGGATCTTTTACTACCATTTAATTGTTCCTACTATGATAGTCAATGATGTTGCAGAACTGAATACGACTAACATTCTTCAAATGTCCTCCTCTGTGTTAATCTGATCAAAGTCATTTATACAGGTTGGAAATGACATGATGATGAGTAAATGATGACAGAATATATTTTTTGGCTCAAGTAAAAAATAAATAAAGTGGTCAACCGTGTTAGGATTTGAATTCACAATAAAGTAAGAGAGGAGATGATCTGCTCTTGGTACTGTAACACTTCACATACGTTGCTGTTTGTTCACAGTAGTAAATACTTTAAATTAAAAGAACTAACAGTGAACAATAGAATTCTTCAGTATTTATTAATCCTTGTTTATGTTAATTCATGGTGCATTTACTCATGTTAACAATGACAATGTTTGAATTTAATAATGTTTAAGTAAATGCTGAAATAAACATGAACTAAGATAAATAAAGCGTGGTCTTATTTCTTCTGCTTCTACTGAAGCTCACAGGCCCCGGAGGGTTTCTGAAATGTGTTTTCTCGGTCATGTTTCTAATGTACATTTCGTTATTTTTCTGTTGTAATTGCTTTCATTGCGTAAGCAGGGCCGTAAACCGGATTTTTGAAATTCTGAGGTAGGATTTTTTTTTTTTTGAAAATTGTGGACTTTGAAAATTGAGGACGTTTGGAGTGCAAATTACATTACAAAGGCTAAAACAATGTCTGTTTATTCATGTTTGTTTTAAATTTATTTCCAGGTTGATACAATCTATGCTTCATAAAAGATCATTTGGGTTTGAATGACACAAAGGTCAGCGAGTGAACTGTCCCTCCAGACATATACATCAGTTATGAAAGATGCAGACACTTTCTTTAATGATATATATGAAAAAATAGAATAATATGAATTCATTTAATAATAAGATTGATAATTTAATGAAAAGTGATGCATTTGAAATATCTGCTAATAATAATGTAGTTTTAATAGATTACCCACAAGCTATAAACACACCTGAGTCAATAAAGTCATGCGGTATAGCATGAACTAGTGAAGGTCTGGTAATGTTTTTCCTCGTCACATTGACAGTAAACACGTAAACAATATGATTTCAGCATTTTGTAGTTTGCATTGGTGAATATCACAATCGGTGGTTTACTCTTGTTCGTTATTTAAATCTTGACGCATGTTAAGCGTGTCAAAATCAGGAAAGAGGGAGAAAGCGACACAGCAAGTGTTCTTTAACGTTTACAGGGCAAGGACCCCTTAGATGAGAGATGCATGGAGCAGGGACCCCCGTAAACAAAATGTGTAAACAGAGATATTTAAATAGAAATAACCCTTATTGTCACAGCAATATTGTGTTAAGAGATTAAATTAGCACTATTATGCACGTTATTGTTGCACGTACATAGTTTTCTGTATGTTATTTTATTGTTAATATATATTGTTTGATTATTTTAATGAATTTTCACACTCATACATTTTCATATTACTGTGACATGGACAGTTAAACGTTTATTTGTCCTGAACCTTAGATTTTATTAAGACTTCACTGAGAAGACTGACGCTGGTTAATCTGGTTACTGGCACAAAGGCTATTCTAGTAGAGATAGTGTTTGTCTCTGGATGCAAAAGAAATCAGTGCAGATCTTCTGTGTTCTGTTGTTAAATCATTCCGTTTTATTAAGTTTCATTATTTGATTTATTCTGCCTCTCTACTATTTTATCATTCTGAGCTCTGTTGTCTTTCCCGTGGATCAGCATTGTTGTGCCTGTTACAGGAAAATTCACAAGTTTTATTCTGCAGAACATCATATCAAACTAAGAGCAACGTGCCACATTATTTTGGGGAAACTTGTTTGACGTGCACCATCAGTACACGGTGTGAGTTTCAATGATTTTAAACACGTACGATAGTTCTGTCAGAGTTTAGAATGCAGAAGCGGTGTGGTGTCATTTTCCTGTCAGACAAAAGCGCTTTATAGCTTAAACAAATTTCAACAGAAGCTATATGAAATATGTAAGAATGCACTTTATTTGCACGCAACTCCTTTCATGCGTAGTTTGTTGAAGAAATGCCAACAATGGAAGGACTGAAAATTATACGCTTAACAAGCTGACAGCATGTCAAAGATACTTACTACACATACAGTACATACTTCACATTTGACACAAACATTCCTTCAACTGTAAAGAAAAGGTTTCATCACCCTCCTGAAATTAAGTCAATGTTAACTCAAGCTCATGAAAACAACATGAAGACATTGTCAATGGATCATCAATTTCATGAGTCCCTGTGAAAGAATAATGGAAACCAACAACTAATCTCTCTCTTATCATTTATGGGTGAACTCATTACATTTAAGAGTTATCATTTTTCATGAAGTCACTGCATGACTTTTATCAGACAGATTTTGTGCAATGGTTCAAAAGAATAAAGTATTCTTCTTCTGAGGTTACCTGATTCCTAAAAGACTCTGTGAAGTATAAAAATAGTGTTGTCTTTAAAAACAGTAGATCTTTGTCAACTGTCACACAGATATCAAATATTAGCAATGATGACAATGAACAAAATATTATCATGCATGCTGGGAATCAGCATCGTGTCAATCTCAACAATGACACTCAGCATACGTTGAAGCATAAATATTTATATTTCTTTGCTGACTTTATGTTCTCTCGGAAAATCGATAATTCCCTCAGAAATAAGTTATGGAATGGTCCTTAATACTTAAATAATGTTTCAATGTTACTATATCCAGACATTACATCCGGGATGAAGTGGGACTTGAATTTCTGAGCGTCCATAAAGGCAGCAGAAGTACCATCATCGTTGAGCTTTGGAGAACAAGTGTTGGATTTGTGATTGACAGGATAAAGATTTTCTCATCTTTTCCATTCTTATCCATTGTATCCGCCAAATTATTTTTATTGATTTATTAATATCAAGAACAATTCAACATTTATCACATCAAACTGAAGATTCAACCCTGAGTCAGTGTCAAGTTTAAGTGTATAATATTCATATGTACATCTCACAACACACATTTAACATCTGTGATTCAGTTCTGTGGGTGTGTCTTGAGGTTTGCAGCCCTCTTTGGAGTTCTATTTAAAGCTGGTCTGGTAGATGAGTGCATCTCTCTCTCTCTCAGACTGAAGAGCTCATCATCAGATCCAGTGCTGTACTGAACACTCACCAGGTAAGGAAGCTTCTAATAATGACCACTTATGAATATGGCAATATGACATCTAACACACTGTGTTTCAAAAATATTCAACATATTCAAAGATATATCGAGAAACAGGGAAGTTAAAGAAAGAACTCCTGATTGACAAATAAATTGCATTGATTTATTAGGGTTTCACCAAATACACTAAAAATATCAGAATGCTAAACAGCAATATTAATAAAACCTGTAAATTGAAGCCTGTAAAGTGAAGTTTAATCTATGTTTTAAAGTGTTTTCATCATACATATTATATTAAATTAGCGCTATAAACGTTAACTCATGCGATTAATTTTTTTCAGATTAACACAGAATCTGTTTGTCTAGCGTTACATTATATAATAACGCTCTTATTCATGTAAAAGCTTTTAAACCACTCGAGCGTGATTTGAAACAGTGGCTTGCAGCGTTCATTGTAGATAGAAAGCTGTTAGCTGTGGGATGATGCAAAACGCGACCGCGGCCTCGTCTGGTGTTCAACGGTCAGTAAATCTCTCAGAGTATTTACAGTATTACGTTCTCTTTCGTGCTTTAATGAACAACACCACACAAGCTTATGCCAGAAAGCCCGTTTTCGTTATCACAGATTTCAATGTGTTAAAAACAATCTTAAAGAAATGCAAAGAGTTTTGAAAATGGTTAAGGCGTCAGATCTGCGTAGAGAGATGGCTCCTAAAAGAACGGCATTCTTAAAGGTGTGGTAACTGAAGCAGTATCTGTAAAGCTTATGTATGAATCCTGAGCACCTGTAGAGTAGTTCTGCATTCTTCATTTCTCTGAAAAGTTTTCTCACATTTAAAGAAGACAGATGCAGCTGTACGATTGTTTACGCAAAAGCAGAGCTCCCGTGTGCGCGTCGTTGGCGGAGCTAAAGCTTTCGATTATTTTGAGAAATTGTGTGTTCTTCTGATTTTTCCGTCGATTAATCGGGTATTCAGATAATAAATAGTTTTCTTTATTAAAGATCAATACTAAGTATACAAGAGAAAATAAAACAGGTCTCTTAAGATTAAAAACTTATTTGTTTCCTTTTAAGGAAAAAGAATGTATTGCGGAAATTGCTTAGAATAATATTTGTGAATAGTTAACCCATTTAATACACTACATTGCCAAATTACATTCAAAATGTAATTTAATACAAAAGTATTAATAAAAAAGAATAATAAAATAAAAATAGTAATTTCAAAGGTAAACAACTAACTTCAGCTTATACATGATGCATTTAATTTATCTAAATTAGTTTTAGTTTCTTACTTTTTATACTATAAAATAGAATATATTTGTACTTGAATATCATGAAATACAAGATGACGTCATAATATGCAATTACATGAATATATTTACACCGCAAAATAAACTTTCGGTCACGTCCAACATATTCTAATTTACAGAAGATCTCTATCTTTAAGTCCTTTCAGGCCAAAATGTTTTGAAATCTTAATGTCAATATCCAGCATGTTTTCATACCCTGGTAAATAAAGAGGGAAACTATAACTTACAGTGTGATCGAGCTTTATGATCCTGAATCGGACCCCGAGGCTGTTGTAGAAAAAGAGTCACAGCAGCAACGACTTCAGATGGAAATCTGCCAGATAAAACATTATTGCAGCCCAAATCTGGCCCATATATTAGTCCTCAATACCAACTCATCTGGCTCACATACTGCGTGGAATGATGGCACTTGGGCGGTCTGCTCTTGTTTGCCAGATTTGGGCCGCAGGCATGCCAAAGCTATGCCACATGTAAAAAAACATAAAAACAAAATAAAGCAGAGCTGACTCAAATATGAAGAAAATTTCATTTCAATACTGGCCCAGATTTATCCCAAAACCAACACCTTTCTGTGCTGCAGTTTGACAGAATTTGTATTGAGTTAATTATTTATATAGTGATTATTGAGTCATTAGTGCTGTTAACAAACATCATCAAACTACAAAAAAATAATATACCCATAGAAACACAACAACTACAACCGGAAATTACAACCCAGCTAACAAAAGTTAGATATTTAAAAAATAAATATGGTTAAAAATATTCAAATTGTCCCTATTTGTATGTTTTAAGATCGTACATAGCTGACATCATGGTGATCAGTGTTTCCTTGAGTTAGGCTCCTGACCTTTGACATTTGTGATGAAATGATAATCTAATCAATGGTGTTGGTTGGTGGTCAGTGAGATTAGTACCATGTTTACATCTGAAGGAACTGCTGTGCTGCTGATCCTCAAAGAACGTCATAACATCTGCATGTTTAATTATATTTTGCAGTCTACAAAGATTTGTGAAAAACGAAACAATTAAATATATAAAGACATGAAGAATTAGTGCATGAATCTCAACATCCCAGCATGCATTGAGGTTGATCCGTTTATCTGAATTAGTTGGTTGTTTCTCACCATTGCATTGATACACTGATTCTTGATGTCTGTGTGATTCTAAAATGTGTTTTTATAAACATACAATCAGACTCCATGATCTTATAATGTTCTTTCAGGATCAAGAGCATCAGACTTAATCCAAACAAGAGCAGTGATTCAAATGATAACATCACAGTGGTTTCAAATGGTTCCCTTCCAACACCAGTTGGTTATGTTCACATTTGCCATGACAGGTGTACTTTTGGTGTACTCGGGGAGGGATAGAACTTGTTGATATGTTTTTCAATATTTGGTTAAAGTCAACGAGGCTTCCGCGAAGAGCTGTGTCCAGGGTGAAGAGGCAGGATTTTGTGTGCACGTCACAAGAACTGTACGGTGGTTTTCAAGTGGTGTGGTCAAAAAAATTTGCAAGAGTTTGCATTCTTCTTTTCGGCTGGCAGGCTGGCTTGTGTCAAGACGACGTACCGCCACTTCCTGTCAGTTTCGCTGTTGCGAAAGTGAACAGGTTTTGGTTGCAACCATTTGACAACACTCCATATCCTTACCATATCGGAATGATCTTGGAATTTATTTGACACCAGCGGGCACGTTTTGAGAAAGTTCTGAGGACAAAACATTTCTTATGGGTGACTTCCATTGTTATCATGTGATGGCTGAGCTCACCATCTAGATTTCATTACATAGAATCTGCTCAATGTACTGACAAGCAATTAATGTTAACTAAATCATCCATTAATATCAGTTAACAATACAGCTCACCCACAGTTCAATACGTACGTCGTTTCTTTACCCATGGTTGCTTTTAGTTTTCAATGACACGCCAGTAATATAAACTTCTTGATGAGGTTTTGCACATCAGTGTATCTATGTAAAATGACACAATGTAAAGTTGTGATTACTGTATTGAATGTAAACAGACAAACATGTGGTGCACGTTTAATACTGAAAATACAAGCACTCGATGAGAAAGGCCAAATATAATATATATTTACAAGGTGTACCACTGCCAGTTCATCAGGAATTTGAGAGTTTTGTCTCTTGGATCTACATGATGTAAACATTGCTTTTTTCACAAATGTTTATACTAGAGTCGGATCTAGAGAAGGCCTTCAAAACCAGCATCCAATAAGATTAAAGCACTCATTGTCTGTTATTTTGTGTTGCAGGTTTAGGCACAATGAAGAGCCTCGTTCCCGGGAACAAAATGAAAGGTGTGGATATCTGTGGAATACGCTACAACTGCTACATAATTCGTTCTGATCTCGGCTGCTATTTGAAGACAACTGATTTAAAAGATGCTTCCAACCTCGCGCTTTGTGATCTGCACCCCTCCTGCGTAGGAGACCATTATGTCGGTCATATTAATGACTCTATTTACATCATTAAAGGTACTTCCTACCGCAGAGTCAAAGATCTGTCAACAGACAGCGGACGTGAACGTAAACAAATTGACCCCAACTACCATAATGGAGACTTCTATTTCTCTTTCACGGGAAAGTTTTACATCATTTTCAAAGACAAAAACATTTACAAGACAACATCAAACCTCACTTCTCCAGATTTTCAGGAATACCCTCTGAATGATAAATTCAGTGACGGTCTGTATTATTGGGGCAGGACATTCCACTTTTACATGATGAGAATGACTAAACAATGGGGAGTCGAATTCATCAAAGCGTCAAACTTCAGCAGCGGCAATAGAGAGTGGTTTGCTTCTGTTCACAAAGATATTTTGGACTTTCTGCCTGGTGGTCTGTCGATAACTACAGGTGCAGTCGTTGGCACGTGGGAGAAAGTAACATCTCTAGATAATGACACCAGCGAACCAATGAAATTTGAGAGAAGTTTAAAGAAAAAAGTGGGATACAGTAAGGAGACGTTGACGAAGATCACGCACAACTGGAATGTGAAGTTGTCAGCCAAACCTAATGTACTCGCAATGTTGATTGCAAATGCCCAGATCTCCTTGGACGTAGAATACGGCGGTTCAATTGAGAAGGTTGAGAAGGCAAACTTGAATGAAGAGACGGAAATAGAAGAAAAAATATCACAGGATGTTCCACCGTACACACATATATTCGTCTGGCAGTACAAGCTGAGTCTTGGTGTAGAATCAATATTGTACTGCCCTGACTTAAAGTACACCTATGATGAGAATCCTCCGAGTGAAATCCCGAAGTCAAATTGAGAAGAATGAGAAATCATCAGATGTGAAAAAAACAAGTGCTTCTGTTCAGTAAAGCTTGGTGAAAGGAAAGATAAGAATTGCTTAAAAAGTAGAGAGAGAGAGAGAGAGAGAGAGAGAGAGAGAGAGGGTTGCTACAGTATTGTTTAATATAGCAGTTGTATACCCAGCCAACACATGACAATGTCACGGTGATATCACAGTGACGTCACCATCAGCTTTCAGAATACTCACTGATGAGATCAAAATGTAACCTCACACAAACTCACTGTGTGCTCAAACTGTGATCTTAGAGTTTTAGATGTGACTGGTTTGTCATTTGAAGTCATCATTATGATGAAGAGTGTTTGCTTTAGTTGAGCTCTTGACTCTACAGTGTTTGACTTCTCTTCCTCTGAGTTTCCTGTATAGAGCTCATGTGTTGTATTGAGAAAATTAGAGTTCTTGACGGAGATTTAATCATGGGTGAATGTTGGTGAGAACAATGTCAATTTGTGTGACAGTAGACTGAGATCCAGCTGCTTTGAGACAAAAGGAAATTAAAACTTTATTCTAAAATATATCTGAAGATAAACATTTAGAGACAGAAATATATGATGACTCGGTGTATGAACCTCAACAATGGTAAGAATCAACTATGAAGCTTCATCCTGCAATGCATGCTGGGAGTCATATATGAGTTTTGAACTATGATGTTACCCAGCATGCATTGTAGCATGAAGTTTTCATTCTGATGATTGTCACCGTGGTTGAGTTTAATATTCTGAATCAAAAGACAAAGAAGTGTACTTGCCTGCTCATTCACAACTTCTCCCTGGTGGAACATTCTTCCTAACTTGGTCCGGTCAACAACATCTCTCACAACATTCAAAACATTACTAAAACTGATCTCTTCTGTGAATACAGACAAATGAAAACAAACCCTCTCTCTTCCTCTCAACAGGTAGTGGTCTAGTTTTTGTTGAAACCAGTATCTTTGTATCAGCACGTATTGTTTTATTGCTCATGTATGACATATAGCTTATTAATCCCTAAACTCTTTGTAAATCGCTTTGGATAAAAGCATCTGATAAATGACTAAATGTATATGTTTATCTTCTATTGTTTACCTGTTTATATTAACTAAAGTGCACACTTTGCATAACTTAGTAGTAAGACAGTCAGCAAATGTATATGTATGTATGTATAATCATACCCAAAGGAAATTGTGCCGGTATATGGCAGAAGGCTTTTATTTTGGGAAATAAATCACAAGTTGTATCAGAATTTAAGTATTTAGTTATACATTTGGATCCCTGTTAATGTTTTACAACAAAAGGTTTTAGAAAGGGTGAGCAAGTTAGTTTAATTTGATACAGTTTATATTATTAAACAAAACTGTAAAGATATATTTTCACTTCATGATTTTTTCTCATACCTCTTAACGTATGAAAAGCTGGTCGATTAAATATACTGTAGTTATAAAACCCTTAATCTGTTATATGAACAAGCACTTCATATTTTGGATCATCATTGTCACATTTTATGTAAGTATGACTTGCTTAGGGAAATTCTTATTACGTTTAAAAAAATGTTTTGGTTTTTATGATCATATTGGGTTTAGCTCCTCCTTTTAAGATATTGCTTCTGTATATTTCAAAATGTTAACAATGAAGTGATACAGTTATATTTTTTATTCATATACTATTGATTATAATATCATGTATGTTTTAATATATATATGTATTGTCTTTATTATTAACTGAATTTGGTGTTATGTTAAGGTGGATATTAATTATTATTGATTTGTTGTATTTTCTTTTTAGTTACTTGGCTTAAGAACATCTGTTGTTTATAAATGTAAACTGTCTCTTTTGAATCAAACAATAAACAACAAAAACTATGGAATGATTTTGTGGACTTAACTAAAAAGGGATTGCAAATGCGTTTTCTATTTATTTGTGACAAAATTGTGACATAATTCAATTGCAGATGCACACCGTTTGCATTTACATTTATGCAAATGTATAATGTCTGCCACATTTCAAAAAGGAAAAGGAAAGTTTATTTGCGAATGAATTACCTCTGTCTTACGAGTAACGACCCTGCGATATTTAAATCGCAATTGCAATTCCCCATATGCTATTTCACTTCCTCTGGAGCGAGTGTTAAGCCTGCCAAAACTCAAATGAAATCGCAAATCTTTTTGCATTTTAATTTCCTCTGACTTGTACAGAAACCTGTCAATCAATGTCAGGGGTGGGCTTATTCAACGGGGCGTGTTTGTATCGGGAAGTGACGTCACTCAGCGTCGACTGGAACTTAAGTAGCTACAGTAGGAAAGTAATACAGCTAAACACATAAGGAGTGAAGTTAACACATGCCGTTTTGTAAATTATTATTATTATTATAAAAACTCTACTCACAATTGGTGTTGGAAACGATGCAGTTTTTCATTTTAATAATTGGAAATAACTCGCGCTGGAACTCTGGGCTCACAGCGGCATCACTTAACATGTGAAACTGTGGTGCAGGATGGGTAATCCTCACCTTCTGCAACATTCTTCTACTAAGGACCTGAAGTGGGATAATCACATTGGCTCTATCGCTAAAAAAGCCCAGCAGATGTTCTACTTCTTACTTCAGCTGAATAAGTTCAACCTACCAAAACTCTATAAAAACAGTTTTACTCAGCAGTCATAGAGTCTGTCCTCTGCACATCCATCACTGTCTGGTTTGCCTCAGCCACAAAGTCAGACATCATAAGACTACAGAGGACGGTTCGGACTGCTTAGAAGATCATTGGTGCTCCCCTGCCCAATGAACTGTATTCATCCAGAAAAGGTGTGAGGAAAAGGGCTCAGAAAATCAACCTCACATCCATGCCATCATCTCTTCACAATGCTGCCATCTGGTCGGCGCTACAGAGCACTGAGCACCAAAACAACCAGACAATAAAAATAGCTTCTTCCCTCAGGCCATCTACCTCTCCAACAGTTAAATGTTTTTTTTTACGTGCAATTAACTAATTAATTAATAAAGTGCAATTTTAAATATATCCTGCAGATATTACACTATCTATTTTGATGCAACTTTTTCTCTAAATTATATTTCATCTTGCTGTATATAACACACCTTTTACTACGATAGTCTATTCTTATTTTTTACTTGTACATATTTACATACACACATAACTTTACTCTCTATAGCTTTACTCTTATGTTTATTGTATTGTATTTCTTAATTTTTTATACACATAGGGCCTTATTTAAATCATGTGTGTAACTGTTTTGTATTGTTTAATGGTCTCTGTGTGTTGATGCTGATTCTGTGTACTGGATGCTCCTGTCACCAAAACAAAAGGTTCCTGGTTGAGGCTAATGCTGGATTCAGAGTCCTCACCCCGACAGCACGCCAAATATACACTCAAAACTACTCTATTATTTGCATCAGCGAACTCGTGAATTGACTGTGACCGTATGCTGCATCACAATGAATATGTGTTGTAAACCACAACAAAAAATGTTCACTTTTTTATGAATAAAAAGCATGCTGCATAATTTTTGTTAATTATGCATATAATAAGTTAATAATAAATGACACAAGTACGTGAATTCTACATCTCATTTTTTGTCTAATAACATAGTGAGGTAAAGACAAACTTGTGCTGCATTGTTTAAGTGAGTTTGCTGGACACAGAAGTTATTCATGTCGGCACAAATGATGTTAGACTCCGTTAGACTCCGTCAATCGGAGATCACTAAAGATAATATTAAAGAGGTGTGTGAGCTCGCAAAAACGATGTCGGACACTGTAATATTCTCTGGCCCCCTTACTGCTTACCGTGGTGATGAGATTTATAGCAGATTATCATCACTAAATGGCTGTTGTCTGAGTGGTGCCTGCAGAATAATATATATTTTATAAATAACTGGAAGAGTTTTGAGGGCAGACCTGACCTGTTGAAACGAGATGGTCTCCATCCCTCCTGGGATGGGGTTTCCCTCCTCTCTAGAAATTTGGCACACAGTCTTAATAATGCTAAAGTCTGACTACCTAGGGCCCAGGTCAGGAAGGAGACAGAATGGCTTAACCAACTGTCTGCTTGCCGTCTCGCGTTACAGAATACACAAAATATTCAACATGTAATAATCCCTTTTTACAAACAACATAAAATAGAGACTGTGTCTGTCCCCCGGATTAACAAACATAAGATAATGCGTAAACCTCTTGAAAGTAATTTAATAAACGTTAAACAAATCAAACATGAACAAAATACAGATAATCAGCTGTTACGACTCGGATTGCTTAATATTAGATCTCTCTCTAATAAAGCACTTTTTGTTAACGATTTGATAACCGATCATAAAATAGACATGCTCTGTTTGACAGAAACATGGCTAAAGCCAGATGATTTTATTACTCTAAATGAATCCGTTCCCCATGATTATTACTATAAACACGAGCCTCGTCTAAAAGGTAGAGGGGGAGGTGTCGCTGCACTTTACAAGAATTCTTTTATTACCTCTCAGAAGTCTAATTTTAAATACAATTCTTTTGAAGTCATGGTACTTCACGTATCGACACCTAATAATAAGGACAAAACATTTTTAAAATTTATTCTAGCTATTGTATATAGGCCTCCAGGGCACCACACAGATTTTATTAAAGATTTTGGTGGGTTCTTATCAGGACTAGTACTGGCCGCAGATAGAGTCCTTGTCGTCGGTGACTTTATCATCCATGTAGATAATGATACAGATGCCTTGGGACTGGCTTTCAAAGACACTCTTAACTCCATGGGCGTTAGTCAACATGTGTCAGGACCCACTCACCTTCGTAATCATACTTTAGATTTAGTACTATTTTACGGTATAAATGTGGACGATGTTAAAATCGTTCAGCAGAGTGAAGATATTTCGGATCATTATCTGATATTATGTTTGCTTCAATGGCCTACGGCTGCAAATCAAACTCCTTGTTACAAATATGGTAGAACGATTACTTCAACTACCAAAAATGCGTTTCTCGATAATCTGCCTGAATTGTCTAAAATATCTAGCATGAGTAATAACGTTGACGATTTTGACACTACTATTGAAAATTTTAACTCTACTTTCTCGGAAATATTAGACACAGTTGCTCCTCTGCGTTTAAAGAAAATTAAAAATAGCAGCCCAACACCGTGGTATAATGAACACACTCAGACTCTAAAAAAAGCATCCCGTAAAATGGAGCGCAACTTTAAGAAAACTAAATTAGAGGTATTTCGTACGGCATGGAAGGATAGTACTCGAAAATACAGGAATGCCAGAAAAACGTCTAGTTCCGCCTACTTTTCATCACTAATAGAAGAAAACCATCACAACCCTAGGTTCTTATTTAACACCGTGGCTAAATTAACAAAAAATAAGTCGTCATCGACGTCAGATTCTGATTATCAGCATAACAGTGATGAATTTATGAACTACTTCACGAGTAAAATCCAAGATATAAGAGAAAAAATTATAACAATGCAACCTGTAGTGAAATCTGCTGAACAAACTAACTACAGCACCCCTAAGGAGAAATTGCAATTATTTTCTACAGTAGATCACGATGAACTCTCTAAAATCATTAGATCATCCAAATCAACAACATGCGTGCTAGACCATACAACTACAAAACTACTGAAAGAAATGCTCCCAGAAATTATAGATCCTCTTCTTAGTATTATTAACTCATCTCTGACATTAGGACATGTGCCTAAAGCATTTAAGGTGGCTGTTATAAGGCCTCTTTTAAAAAAAACCAAACTCGACCCAAGAGAACTAGGGAATTACAGGCCTATATCGAATTTACCTTTTATATCTAAAGTTCTGGAAAAAGTAGCTTCAACTCAATTATGCTCCTTCCTCCAAAGGAATGACATTAATGATGAATTCCATTCTGGATTTCGAGCATGTCACAGTACAGAGACTGCTTTGATCAGAGTTACAAATGATCTGCTTTAAGCGTCTGACCATGACTGTATTCCTATATTGGTGCTGCTAGACCTTAGTGCTGCATTTGACACCATTGACCAGAGCATACTCCTAGACAGACTCGAAAATTACGTCGGCATTAATGTAATAGCATTGAAAAGGTTTAAGTTTTTTTTATCTGACCATTTTCAATTTGTAGCAATATAAAAAATGAGGTGTCCCGCAAATCGCAAGTCCAGTACGGTGTACCACAGGGCTCAGTCTTATGGCCTCTGCTCTTCGCATTATATATGCTACCTCTAGGAGATATAAAAACCAACACATAATTAGCTTTCACTGTTATGCTGATGACACTCAACTTTACATTTCCTCGAAGCCTCATGAAACCCAGCAGTTCCATCGAATAAAGGAATGCATAGTTGATTAAAAAACTGGATGAGTAACAATTTTTTACTACTAAACTCGGACAAAACAGAAGTGTTACTCACTTGACCCAAAACCGCTATGCGTAACAACCAAGAATACAGCTTAACTATTGATGGATGCTCCATAAAATCCTGTCGTCAGCTAAGAATCTTGGTGTTGTATTCGATAGTACTCTGTCATTCGAGAGCCATGTCGCCAACACCTGTAAAATTGCATTTTCCCATTTTAAGAATATATCTAAACTACGTCATATGCTGTCACTGTCAGATGCAGAAAAATTAATTCATGCATTCATGACATCAAGACTAGATTCCTGTAATGCACTTTTAGGTGGTTGCCCTGCAGGCCTATTTCAAAAACTGCAACTGGTTCAAAACGCTGCAGCTCGAGTTTCAAAAAAGTATGAGCATATAACCCCCGTGCTGTCAACCTTGCACTGGTTACCTATAAAGCATCGCATTAACTTTAAGATCTTGTTTATTACCTATAAAGCCCTACATGGTCTAGCGCCGCAGTATTTGAATGAACTTCTATTGTATTACAATCCTCCACGTGCATTACGCTCTCAGTCGTCCTGTCAGTTGGTAATACCTAGAATTTCAAAATCAAGTGCAGGTGGTAGATCCTTTTCTTATCTAGCGCATAAACTTTGGAATATTCTTCCCTGCACTGTTCGGGAGGCAGACACACTCTGTCAGTTTAAATCTAGACTAAAGACGCATCTTTTTAATCTACATACACTACACTTCCATAATATTAATCCTCAGAGGATCCAGGCTGCATTATTTAGATCAACCGAACACATCCAACAACAAATGATGTACTTGTTGCATCAAAGAGTGCAGAACAGTACTCTTCTCTCAGCCAGTCTTGTCTCTTTGTTCCAAGGTTACCATAGGATGCAGTTCATGCCCTGGCTAAACTGAGAATAGGAAGTGATGAACTGACAAGAGCTGAGATGATAGAGCTGGATAAAGGACGCGGCAACTTGACACGATTTTTCACACTTCAAATAACACTTCAGATAACACTTCAAATGCTATTAGATTGTTAATGATAATCTTAAATCTATTATTTACCTTATTAGTAAGTTTATTTATTTTTTATTTTGCCTTGTTGTGCAAGCACTGTTGAGCTTGTGCAGAGGCAGCAGCTTTTGCCAGAGGGGAACTGGAATCCCCTGGTCGGGCCAGGGGTTGAGTTTTTTTTTCTTGATTGGAGTTTTGGGTTCCTCGCCACCGTTTGCATATTGTTTTGCACTATTTGCCTGGCCGGGGGGGGGCTGCTTTAGAATTTAGAAGTTAAACATAATTAATATTGCATATAAGAGTTTATAGTCCGTTTAATATTTGGATTATATGTTACGTTACAGTTGTCTCTGTTATTTAAGAACATTACACAACCTGTAACTGAAGTGTACGGGTGGAGACTGCCGTGCTCGGGCCATTCGCCTAGCCCAGTGGTTCTTAACCTGGGTTCGATCGAACCCCAGGGGTTCGGTGAGTCAGTCTCAGGGGTTCGGCGGAGGTCAAGACACTAGAGATGCGCGGATGAGCTAAAATGTCAACTGCATCCGCTGCTTCAAATACATTTTCCACCCGCCACCCGCCTGCAGGTAAAATTTTCTCTGATATAGATATCCGCACCCGACCCGGACCCGATCATCACTTTAATTACTCAATACTTTTTCTAGCACTGTCTTTGTCTGTAAATGCTTAAATCTAATCTTTCGATTTAGCACACACATGATGTTCCATAAAAGTTACCAACCAGTCTTATCGCTTTCATATACATTTAGTGCGTCACAGTAGTTGCATATCACAAACCCAGCACTTTATTCTACCTTGTTAAAAACCACTTCGCTAAAACGCTCCCACACGGTACTTTTCTTTCCTATCTTTTGTTTTGTTTTTAATTCTCCCTTTTTAAATTTCTCTCGTGAATGTTGTATTTTAAGAGTTTAAGTTATATTTAAGCACGTCATCTAAACCAATGAATTAGTTCTTAGTTCTACTGAAGCCTTGCAAACGCAGCAGTCATTTTTAAAACCTCTTTAGTTCACATTTGTACATTTTTATAAATCCTTAAGAATTGTGGCTTTTATAAACTTGATGCAACCAGATTTTTGTACATTAGGTAATCAAGCATTGTTTTAATATTTCATTGTTTGTATTCTATTTCAACATTTCAATGTTTGCTTCAGTTTATCATTTGAATCCATATGACACAACGCGTTGGGACCCCCGCTGAAGTACTTTATCCAAATCCTCCACATCCATTCTTTCTACCAATTCTGTGATTTTCCTCAAAATATTACGAGTTTAATCTCGTATCACTACGAGTTTATTCTCGTAACATTTCGACTTTATTCTCGTAACATTTCTAATTCATTCTCGAAATCTTGGATTTTTTATTTTTAACGTGGCACAAAGACGCCGTCGTAGCCTCTATTTCTGCTGACACGCGCGCATTTCTTTTAAATTACTGCAAATATGCACCTGATTAAGAATGCGTTTAAAACATATTCGTATTTTTCGAGAAATTTTTCGCAGCGCCCGCGGATTTAACCGCCATCCGCGCATCACTACAAGACACACACCCGACTCATATGATTCGTGATGACACGCCCCGCTTGGCCATCATTGGCTGCAGGTGATCACGCAACATCGCTTTGCCTATCTGTGCTGCAGGGAATATGGTGCGCCCAGTAATCGACTTGTGACTGTCGTGATGGTACGTCGTGTGATTTCTTTCCTAATATTTTAATCCCTTCATACTAACTATGTCGAGCAAAAAAAGAAAGTGGGCGGACGAATATGTACAATATGGATTCACATGTATAACATAACTTGATGGGAGTCAGCGTCCTAACTGCATGATTTGTAATGCCAAGTTGAGCAATTCTAGTCTATCACCGGCAAAACTAAGAGAACACTTCCTTAAACTGCATGGAGATGGAACGCATTTCTGAACTGGTCTCTGAAAGGCAACAGCAGCATTCACACTGATTTGCAGTATATATTCATTATCATGTTTTAATGGTTTTGTTCTTTGAACACAGTGATGTTGATGCACGGTTCATTTTGTGCACCAGTAAAATATATACCTATGTTTTGAATTTTTAAAAAAATCATATTTTATTTTTCCAATTAAGAAGGGTTCGGTGAATGCGCATATGAAACTGGTGGGGTTCATTACCTCCAACAAGGTTAAGAACCACTGGCCTAGCCCCTTGCCGTTTTAAAGTAATCTCGAAGAAGATAGTTTCTCAAGATCAAACCCCCCTCTGTCACTCAACACAACGTCGAGAGACCGACTAAAGGGGAACTTGTCTTTATATTTTAGCTTTTATCAATACAAAAAAAAACATTCTGCATTCACATCGATCAAACAAAACAACATTTTAACCTGAAAATTACAAATTATATGACACAAAGAGATAAATGAGTAAAAATTTTTGAAATTAATTTAGAAATAAATGGTATTGTAGCAAAGCTGTTTGATGTGTAAAATAAGATCCTGTCGCCTTCTAGTGGTTAAAAATGCTGAAGCCGAAAAACACCAAAATCAACATTAAGTCTTCATCAGTGCAGTTTTCCCTCAATGTTAAAGGAGACATGAATTAAAATCACAATTTTAACCCAAGCTTTTGTCATATAAGAGAGAATTGTATTCACGCAAACATTATGCTACTGATAGAACTGAAAACGGCCTTGTTACTGATATACATCTTTCATTGACACAAGGCCCAGTGACAGTGAAAGTTCTGGATTGCACCTATCATTGATTCTAAGATATTAATTTAAGGGGGGGTCAGCCCCCAATAAAGGTATAATAGTAATAAAATCAATATTATAAAAAAACTTTTATCCTCCCTAACAGGGTAGGATGGTAAACGTATTGCAGCATTCTACTGGAATGCACTGATGCGTATAACATTTGAGAACTGAACAAGCCAAATACAAGTCTACCCCGTCACACACAAACACACCGACACACACCCGTTTACTGTATAAACGCACAAAAAGTGCCTTGCTACCATGAGTTCCTCAGTCTTTAGATCAATGTTGTAGTGGGGTGGCAGACAGGAAGTTTTCAGACGTCAGACTACATGCTTGAATGCTGTAACAGGGTGGAAGGATGACACGACAAGAGAACTCAATTTGAATTCCCCTTGAGGGGGTTTTATTTCCAAACAGTAGTGAAGTGATTGTAGTGCCTGTGTTCTCTCTTCCGTGCTCGTCTTTGTCATGTCCAGGTGGGGTGTCCGTGCAGTACTCTGGGCGGTGCTGACCGTCACACGCTGTTTTGTGGAACGGAATAAAGAGAGTGTTAGAAGTAGTCTCATGGAGAGGTTTCTCTCCATCTTCTGGTGAGCCTGCGACTTATAATCGGTGGCAGCTGTGACCGATCAGCCCGTGACGAGAGTGAACAGGTGTTCCTGGTCGGTTTCCAGAGCAACAATGCCTATGAGCAATGTTGCATTTACTGCGAAAAAACCCTTCTACAATTCAGTGTCCAATCTGTACAGACATGGATATATTAACTTTGTTTTGAGTTGTTTGTCATCTGTGCTGATTCCCCTATGAGCACCGCAAGTTGATTTAACAACAAAATCATCAATTTTTTGTCTTCTGTCTCTGCCCAGAAAGTTTCTCCTCAAATAGGATGTGATAAACTTCACACAGTGTCTTTACTCTGGCACACAAACCTGCAGCAGTGGAATCCCTGTGTTTTTCTTTTAGGGAGTCACACACAGAATCTTTGTATGCTAATGCTTGGGGAAGATCAAAGTGTTTATGAAAGCCTGCAACTACACATCGGAAATCCTTGAAAAGAGTCGAGAAATACACAAATGAGAATTTGCTGATTTTTGTTTTCAATCACACTGCAGTAGCCGTGTTGATGGCAGACACATTGTCAAGCACAGCATTCACTGTGTGGAAGATTTTCTAGTATGCAAAAGAACTCTGTGGCCTCAGTCATCCCTCTGCAGGTGTGGCACAAGACAAGTTTCAGCTCATTGGCATAACAATGGACATATATAGCCTCAGGATTCCTCTCCCTGAGAAGAGATTGAACTCCTCCAGCTGCTCCACTCATGACGTCTGCCCCATCGTATGTCTGAGAAACACACTTCAATTGAGCAATTCCTTCTTCTTGTGATTTCCTCTCTAAAGCTTCTGTTATTGACCTCAAAACTACTCATCTCTGTCAGGGATATGAATCTCTCTTTAACTGTTCCCTCAGTGACATATCTCACACAGATAGCTGTTTGTTCAGTGTGTCCATCTCTGGCCTTATCTGCCATAATAGCAAACATGTTTGACTCGAGTATTTCTGTGATAGTCGTTGATCTCACCTCTCTTGAGCAGGAATCTATCATTTCATTCTGACGGACAGAGGAGAGGTAGGTTCTGTTTGATGGGGACGGCAATTTTGCATGAAAGGATCAAACTTCAGTAAAAGCCCCATTCATTCCATGAAGTTGCCCTTATTATGTCTATCTGCTGTTTCATTTTGACCCCTGAATGGAAGCCCTTGCTGACATGCAGGTCACAGCCACAATACGTTGCATATACTCTCTTCTTTATCTAATTATTCACTATTTGATGCTTCAATCTGCTGTACAGGATTTCCTCGTAATGCCATGAAACTTGACAATACAATCCTTGTGGGATTGAGTCCCCTCATGTTTGTGAAATTTGTTGAGTGCCTTTTGCCAGTTCTTGTATCAACTGCTCACAAATACATCATGCTTCAAGTTTTTACCAAAGACACGACAAGCAAAGCAGTATGAAGAATCTTTCTTCTCTGAATACACGAGCCAAGCAAAAGTCTGAAACCAGTTTGGCTGGAATTATCTTTCTTGTAAGCCAAAGTTCTCCATGGTGTTATCTTTGGCTGTTTTGGGCCTGTGTCCTTTTCACCGAAGTCAAACTGATCTGAAGGTAGATCTGCTGTATGCAGCGTAATGTATTTGTCTATATGTCTATTTCTATTTATAAAAAACAACAATTTTGCAACTTCTCTAAATCAAAGTGACTTACAAATTCCTCATACTGTAAGGATAGTACATGTATTTCTCAATGAGGGAGATTATAAATAAACCAATACAATATTAAAAACAAAAAACACAATGTTTCTATCTTTGTCAATCACTCTGATATAAAGATAAAATGAGTGCATTGAATGCTGTCTGTCACTGTCTTTAACCATTTCTGTGCAGGGCTGTGAAACTGTATGGTAGTTAATGCCACATGTACTGTATTGAAAGTTAAGTTTTCAAATAAAAACAGCAGCAACATGATTGTTTTATAAAGTAGAGACTACACTCAAAAAAAATGATTCTTTTGTTTAACATGATTCAATCATGCAATTTGTTCGACATGTTTGAGTCATGTTTTCTCAACATGAAATGAACATGTAGCAAGAACATAAATGAATCGAGTAACATCAACATGAAATGAACATGTTAAGCCTCTTTGGGAGGAGCGGAACTGTGCCGTGCCGCCATTTTGTTATGAATTTAAAGGTGACTGAGGCGAAAACAAAATGAAAACATTAAAACAAATATTTTACGGGGGCTGATTAGCAATGTAAGGGGGGCTTAAAGCCCCCTAAAAATGGCCTGGCAATGCCACTGGTTCCCAAAATCACAACGCATGAGTTTCACATTCAAGTTTCTCTCATTGTGAGCATGATTGTCATTTGTATATATTTAAAACAATGAACTCCAGCTGAGACTCAGCTCACTTGCTAGGAGAAGAATAGCGTTGACAAGATGCATGAACACTTGTCCAGTTTCGTCTGGAATGCGTTCTAAACCACCTCCTCAAGTGGTTTGACAGACAGGATTAAATTCTGTCTTGAAAGGTTTTTGGAGAGCATATACCTGGTCTTTTCGCAATTGGATGGCCAGATTGATTGATCTTAAAGGAAACAATAAAATAACGTTATTAACCGGTTAAATGCAATTGCAAATGAGTGTTTCTGTTTAGAAAGATTAAACTTGATTAAATTGTATCAAGACTCCCGTGAGATCATGACTCCCCTGTTTTTCCCTACGAAGGATATGTGCTGGACGGTCTTTATAGATAGGAACCCATCACAAAGCAGCATCCTAAGTGAATGAACCAATCAGAAGCAGGGGAATCAAAACCTCACGGGGAGTCATTTTGTGTGTTTCATGGGATTATTTAGCCGGGCTGGTAAGTGAAAAAAGGGGAATAACTAGTGTGGATAAAAAGAGTCCAATATTATTCTGTTTCTTGACGACTGTATGTTGTGCCTGAAGTCGTCATGAGGTGAATTGCACATTCATGAGTGTCTAACTGGTCTGGAAAAGCGTCAGGCCAGAACCGGAGCTAGAAACTGACAGCCTATGGTGCTGGTCATATGTAACGCTAATAAACATTATTTCAAGCACTTAAAGAAAATTGACTTAGTGAAAGTCAAGAGTCAAAATTCAATGGTTTCTATTTGCTCTCTTGCTATCTGGTTATGTATTGGAAACAGGGTTCTAATATGTAAATATATCAAACCTGATATGCAATTTAAATTAACCAGGCAAAACACTTGAAGCCAGTGAAGAAAGAACAGGACATTTTTCTTAATCAAATGATCTGCAGGACTCATGGGTTGTTTCATGCAGGGCCGGTGCCAAGAGCAGACATGTATTACAGCATGAAGCTGTACCACAAGACATTCCAAACATTTTAATGAAATAACTGCAAAATGATGGATCTTCATTTTCTTTGTTTCAATAAATGTATTTTAAAACACCTTTTGTGTGGTTTAATAAAGTCACTGTGCCTCTGGTCCTTTGCAGCTGGCAGTACGTGCCAAGATTAGAGGAGAGTGAACAAAGCTTTTATAGTCAAATACGATTTTACTTCAAATAACAAACAACAGCTTTCCCCAACTTAGGTTTCTGCGAATGCTTAGAAACCTAAAAGGAAAAAGTAAATCAAAAACTTATACTTCCCTCATTGCCTTTGCCAAAAACGTGATTAATGCAAAGAAAAGGAACTATTGCATGCCCGCTGGTCAAGTAGTTTAAAAGAAATCTTGACATTCATTTTATATATATTCAACTTAAACGATAACATTTATAAGGCCCAATGTGGTACAGCCTCACACAGCCTTAAAATAATGTAACCAGTCACGGCCAACTCCAAATATACATTTAAATCAGTACAATGCATCAGTTGGGATACTAACTAGCTTGTCATGACTGTTTCACAAGAGCACAGACCCTTTGTTTGCACATCTGATTTCAAAACCACGTTTGTCACGGTTTGCGTGGCAAGAACCCAAATGCAGGCACACACAGGCAGGACGAGAAGGTAGGGGTAACAAAGGGTATTTTATTAAACAAGGAACACTATAAAAAAAGGCAAAACAAAACCCACTATGGGGAAAACAAGACAGGGTAAATTATTAACAAATACAAGGACACTCACTGACTAAAACTGCAAAAAACAAACACTTGATGAAAACACTGACTACACTTACTAAGACAGGGGAACAGAAACCAGGAACATTAAAAAGAGGTACGAGGTACGAGGTACGAGGTACGAGGTACGAGGTACGAGGTACGAGGTACGAGGTACGAGGTACGAGGTACGAGAAAAACACAGCTTACAACGAGACAACCAGCACAGGACAATGAACACAAGGATGTTTTAAAGGGAGAGGAACCAAGAGGGAACAGGTGCAGGGGATAAACAATCAAGGAAAGCTGATCAACACAAAATAGGAAAAAGGAGGGTAGAAACAATGACGCGACTTGGGGAGAGTATGGAAGGCCACAAGGTCAAAAACATCTCTCCCCACATGAAACAAAGGATTCTGTATGATTCCACCTCTAAACCAAGAAATACCTGACAAGGAGAGGTGAAACCATGACAACGTTAGTGATAAGGTGCGGATGGCAGGAACACATACTCTAAACCTGTCACTGGGTATTTGGCACTACACAACAAAAGACACATAAGCACAGAGAGAACCAGTGGTCCACATGTGAACCAGATTGAGGTATATTTAGATTGATTTATTTATAAAACCTTTAACTTTTGATTTTTCAATGTTGACAAAGACATTTTTTTGGAACATATCTTTGGTTGAGGGGTGCTTTCTCAAGAACATTAACCCAGAATGCAGTGTTTAATGCAAATTTCTACACTATGTTACTTTGTTCATTTAATTGAGAAAAGTTTGAACCGTTTATCGGGCAAGTTAGCATATTTGGTACCTTAATCGACCAATCACAACAACGTTTTGATGCCTCTCCGTGAGCTTGTGTAAGCGCATCGACATCAATAGAGATCACTCTACATCACAAACAGTGACATGTGACCAAACAGGAGTTGCCAGCGTTTCAAACTTCAAGGTTACCCCGGAATTTGTGAAACCCGAATCTGCGCCCCTACCTACTCCCACACATACTTAGGGGTCATTCCAAAAAATGTGTGCCTTTTGCGGTGTTTGTTTCTATGTGTAGGTTAATAAACTTTAATCAATCTGTATCATTGAGCAAGATTATGATGTTTTGAGTTATTCCTTGAACACTCAATACTTGATTGAAGTCGTTTTCAAGTTTGGGTAGACATTAAGGCTACAAAACTCCTGGATAATTTGACACTAATACTATGTGATCTTTCATCAATGTTACATCAAGATAAAGTCATCAAATATTATTTGAAATACTTAATCTTAAGGATAAGGTTTTTGGGCTGCCCCTTGCTATATTTCTTCCTTATTATTTGCATATTGAAAGCAGATTTTCAAATTGTTTCAAGTATAGTCTCATTTTTACCAGTGTTTTGTCAAAAGTATGTAAAGTTTTATATAAATAGTCAGAAATGAAAATGCATCAGGGCAGTTCCAACGTTATGGATGTGACATTTTTCAATATAGAAAATGCTCAAAGAATGAATTTGTTACGAACATATTGACCCATCTGTTTATAAGACTCTTTTGATGGAGTCTAAACATAAAAAAGTCAGTCTATGAACTAAGGTTCTGTAGCGGAGTAGGCGGGGCGAGACTGTGGTTCGAGATCAGGAGCATATAAGAGAATGAGTGACCGGACCGGGCCCGAACATGTTTTACGTTTGTATTTATGTTCTTGTGATTGTATTTATTTTTTGTTCACTGGCGGTCGGCCGTGATTTAATATTAAAACATTATTTAAATGTCTGCCGGTTCCCGCCTCCTTCCTTCCTTTTAATGAACCTGTCTACAGGTTCTTTTTCTTAAAAAGTAGACGGAACCTTCGCTCTCTCTCCCCTAGCACACTCTCTGCTAGAGTGACATCCTCTCTTCCCTCCAACTTTGCTTCTCTAGATGCTGACACTGCCACCGACACCTTATGCTCAACACTTACATCTTGTCTAGATAACCTTTGTCCTCTGTCCTCCAGACCGGCTCGTGCCACTCCCCGCTGCCCCTGGCTGTCTGACATCATCCGTGAACAACGTAGTACACTCAGGGCTGCTGAAAGGAAATGGCGCAAGACCAAGAACCCTGCTGACCTAGGGGACTACCAGTCACTACTCTGCCAAGACCGAACTACTCGTGTTTCCGGCACACCCCACGGTCCATCACGAATTCAACATCCATCTTGGCAATACCACAATCACCCATTCCAAAATAGCAAGGAACCTCGGAGTCATATTTGATGAACAGCTGTCCTTCAATGATCACATTACAAAGACAACACGGTCATGCCGATATGCCTTATTCATCATTAGAAAGATCAGACCCTATCTCACGCAGCATGCGGCACAACTCCTTGTCCAGGCCCTGGTAATCTCAAGGTTGGACTACTGCAATGCTCTCCTTGCTGGTCTTCCTGCAAAGGCTATCAAACCACTTCAGCTGGTTCAGAACGCAGCAGCACGCCTCGTCTTCCAACAGCCCAAAAGGGCTCACGTGACTCCCCTTTTCATCTCTCTTCACTGGCTACCGGTTGCAGCCCGTATCAGATTCAAGTCACTAATGCTTGCCTACAGGACTATCACTGGATCTGCACCGGCTTACTTCCACACTCTCCTGCACTCCTACACTCCCTACACGTGGTCTAGCTTTTGTTGAAACCAATAACTTTGTATTGGCACCTAATGTATTATGGCTCCTGTATGAACTATCGCTTATTGCTCCTAATCTCTTTGTAAGCCGCTTTGGATAAAAGCGTCTGGTAAATGTCTAAATGTAAAATGTATATGTAAATAAACATGTGTTATGATGTGACAAAAAAGGGAAGCGTTTTTTGGGAGATGACAAACCTTTATACAACAGGATTTCTGTGTAAGAAAATGCACAATCCTGAAGCAATAATACCCAATGATTGGAGAAGGGATGTGTCTTTATAGAACATGAAATAGTAACTTCATTTTCATGTGTTCATTTATGAGGAATATGAAGCGTTATGGATGTGACATCCTGAAAATGGCTCTTACCTGACTATGAAAAATCATGCACTAAAAATTTAATAAATGCTTTTTAAATTTGAAAAGCGATCGCACATGGGTATTTCAACATCAATACGTTAATATCTGTGCTGTTACCATAGTAAAAAACTTTATTTTGTCTTGATAAAGTTGACATTTTCACAGAATTGCACATCATGTGATGGCGCCTTGATGTGAATATGTGAGCAATCAATTGCATCTACTACATTTGGCAGGTTTGCAATAGCAAAGATTCTTTGCTTCACCTCCAACTAATGGACCAAGTTATAGGGGAATTGTATATATTGGGGCATGCGCCATATGATTCATATTATCTTCATTCTCGGCATGTAAGCATCTGCTACATCTAGCAAAAGCGCTAAATCAGTCATCGGAAATGTTCCGTGTTATGCCTGACTTTGGCTATTTTATAGAAAACCATTTACGTAATAATTCAGGGGCCAATAGTGACATCGCTATTGAAAGAAATTCATTATTTGATTAAAGATTAACGTTTGCAGAAACTATTACTGGGGTTCATAATAAAAATAAAAACAGTACATTATTCCTGTATAGATTATTACTTATATGTATATATTATTTGACAGAAAAATGCTTTGTAACATGTACGTGATGTGGTGAATTAAAATGCAGCCCTTATTAATGAGTGAAATTTAGGGATGTTTAAAGCACCATTTACACGTGGCTGGGAGTATGTGTAGATTCCTTTCGTGCCAGATAACATTTACGTCTAAACGACTTTACAAGCGATTTACACAAATAATCATTCTGCTCGTGTTTCATGAATGAAGCCGATTGACTTCTATCAACTCACCTTTATAACACACAAAGTCCTCATTGTTATTGCGAGACACTGTATTCAAGTGTCCATCATCCCACCGGCCTTTATACATTGTGAAGATTGTCGTGTAGGGAAAACATACTGCCACGATCTGAAGGCGGAGTCAGTGTTATCTGACCACTCCCACGAGTCTCTGAACAGACCAATCCAGACAGATGTGTGAGGATTATTAATGATGTTCTGGATCAGTTGATTGTCAGTCTGGTTCCTATTTAAGGTTCCTATATATTTAAGTAACACACCACATCAACCTCTGCTGTGTCTCTTATTATCTTGTGTTCGCTGGCTGACACACATCACACATGCAAATAAGAGAACACACACCTTGTTTTTCCCATTTGAGTGAGCGAATATACAAATAAGCAGGATGTGAAGTATGAAAATAAGTCTTTCTAGAGAAATAACCAAAAGATGGGAGGTGTTGAAGATCAGATGTAATATAATGACACATGAACACACAGAGAGAGAGAAACAGCAGCAGATTCAGGAGAGAAACACACAAGAGATGAAGAGTAAGAACTATTTACATTTTCATTCTTATTAAAATCATTCTTTTGAAATGAATCTGTTTTTGTGAATTGATCTGAAAATAACTTTTAATGAAACTTTATCAATAACTGATTTTCTGAAGAGATACAGTAGTGATAGAAATGTTGACTTTTAACTTCATTGACTTTTATACATGACAGAAACTAAGCAAACTTTTATGTCATACTCACAGATTTATTTGATTTTAAATTTGCAAATGAATTTATGTTGAATGACAAAATTGTGAACAAACAGAAGTTTAACATTTGAGCTTTTCAATGTGATTCTTCCTCAGAAATGGCTCAGATTCTGTATTTCAGTCTTCTTGTCATTGGTGAGTTTTGTGTTTCTGGTTTTACGTTTGATTTAAATGTCAGGAGAATTGACACCAGAGTTCTCCGTCTGTCTATAAATAAATTTTCTATTAAAGAAAAATAGCCATTTTATAGTAATTACTTTATTAAATATATCCACCCCCAAGGAAAGGTGATGTGTCCAAAAGACGTCTTTTCTGCGTCTTTGATAGTGAAAATATGTCCCTTGAGGGCCAAAAGTGAAAGTTTTTTCTACGTCTAGTTATGACATCTTCTGAACGCTTAATATTGGGGACATCTGCACAGAGTAAAAACCACGCCCATAGCAACCAAACACATTAGCCTAGCAACCGTTTATACATCATAGAGAACATCATAGAGAAATGGGAGTTGGTTAGTTTCATTATTGGCTTAAAATGTCATCGCCCTGGTTCCCAGTTCCACGGTTTGCCACAAGGCACCACTCACATTTTGTACTGTAAATATATTTAAAATTATTATCAGATCTTTAATGTTTTGAAAGATATTTTAAAAATGTTTTTTAACTATTGTGAGTATATTTACTGAACAAAAATGAATTACGTTATTCTTTAAGATAATCAAAATATAGTAGAAACTTTGCTAAAGTGATTGTTTTGTAAAAGTATTTCCTTAATAATTATTAAAGGCATATTATTGTATTTATATCAGTACTGTGCACCCACCTCATACAATGACTGCAACAAAATGACTCCTAAAAATCTAATGTTACAAGACATAAATCAACAAGAGTAAAGTTTATCAGCTTTTACTTTTTTCATAAGGCTTCCCGAGGCTGGCGGTCCACATAGAGTGGAAATTTATCATGAAGTCAGCGACAACAAAGTCCCCTGTTTAGAAAGACCATAGGATTGTTCAGTTTTGCTGTCACTCAAAATGAATCTCTTATTGATTTACTATGACTTGGTCATTATTTCATCATCTAGACCTCTACATCATAGCAGACTGTTCACATGTTCAACCTCAGATTCAAATTCAGTTTCAAATTCTTGCTGTAAATAAAAACGTGGCATGCAAAGAGTGAGTGGTCTCAAAGCTACAGATGATGTCTGTCAAACGGTTGAACGAAACTTTATGTAGAAATTTGCCTCAAGAGTGTCACCACTGAACCCCAAGCAGCTCTGACTCTGGACATCCACCAATTTGTGTACTGGTCAGTTTCAACAACGGTTCTTACCTGGTTGAAGTCTGATTCTTGTTGTTACCGTGTGTTTGTTGGTGTTAGAGTCACTTAAATCCAGGAACTATCTGATCCTGGAGCTTGGCCCAATATTGACTCCCGCCGATGATATTACACTTGGGTTTTCATTGACTCAATTCCACACTGTGGAGAAACAGTCCCTCTTTCCTAATGCAGGCCAGTGACTGTGGGACTAAAATCCAGAAGCCCCAGTTCAGGCAGAAGAACAGGAACCTAAAAAATCTGCCTTTTGCAGGGCATTGAGTGAGACTCAACAAGAAGTTGAACCTAAAACATCTTTTATACAGACACATGGTTAGCAGAGTTCTCGCTGTAACAGCACAGTTATTCAGAGAAACCTCGCAGCTCCAGTTATAGTCTAACACATCTTTTCTTATTCTTTCACCGTGTATCATGAATTCATTTAAAATTAAATATAGGCCTACATCTATGCGTAATTATATGTATATTAGTGGTGGGCATAGATTATTTTTTTTAATCTAGATGAATCTAGATTTATTCCAAGATTAACCTAGATTAAAATGGCTCATTTGAATTCTGCCGAAGGCATTCAGAATATGTGTGCTACCCAAATATTGACTAAAAGTAAGTCTTTGAGAACGGGTTTCTCAAGCCAGGTGGCGCATTAGACCAGAGGCTCATCTCCTGTTTCCAAAATGCATCACAAACTGCTTGAGAAAGCTGTTCTACTATGATAATTGGTGATGAAAATTAAATTATGTTCAATAAGATGAACTTGTGTTTACTTCCGCATTAGCTAAGGGATGATTTGCATTTAGGTGGTACTTGAGACTGGAAGAGCTCCTACAGTACATTTACATTAAGTGATTTAGCAGACGCTTTTATCCAATGCGACTTACAAAGAGTGAGGGAGCAACAAGCGATATGTCATACAGGAGCCATAATACATAAGGTGCCAATACAAAGTTACTGGTTTCAACTAAAGCTAGACCACTACCTGTTGAGAGAAAGTGTTTTTTTAAACCAATTCCGCATTGCACAAGGTGCAAACAACCTTAGTCCTGTCGATGTTTCTATTGGGAAGCTTCTTAAAAATAAATATTCCCTTAGGAAACCCGGCGGCTTCATAGCTGCATCCAAGCACGTCACGTTTGATGCGGTAATTTCACAGTAACGTTATGTTGTGTTCAGACCAAACGCGAATGGCGTGTCAAGCGCGAGTGATTTATGTGTTAATGCAAAGAGCCAATAGACCTACTTGCTGCCCGAATCGCGCGAATGAAGCCCTGGTTATGAGATGATGAGGCGGCTTCTGCTTCCTCGAATGACGCGAGTTGAAAAATCTTGTTCTCGCCCCGTACAGTGCAGTTAAGCTGGTGCACATCCGCGCTAAAATATCAAGGTGAAAGTCATCATAGCTTGCGTAGTATAGACCCAGCTCCCAACCCAACTTTGAGAATAGATTAACAAAGGGTCCTAAGTATATAGCAACATTTTTTTTACCGCGCGATAAGAGTCTCACGCCGTTAACGGCCCACCACTAATGTATATAGTGAAAGTGTAAAGTGAAAGTGACCTATTTGTCAGGTATGGTGACCCATACCCGAAATGTGACCTCTGCATTTAACCCATCCAGTGATTAGTGAGCACACACACAGCAAGTGGTGAACACACGTACACCCGGAGCAGTGGGCAGCTATCACTGCAGCGCCAAGGGAGCGTGTAGAGGTAAGGTGTCTTGCTCAAGGTCACCGCAATCGTTACCCGCCGGCCCTGAGAATCGAACCAGCAACCTTCTGTTCACATGTCCGACTCTCTAACCACTAGGCCACGATTGCCCCGTAATATTACTGTAATATTATATATACTGAGATGAAACATGCATTTTGTCATTTTGTCTTAGAGAAAGAGAGAGAGAAAGAGAGAGAAAGAGAGATAGAGAGACAGAGAGAGATAGAGAAAATGAAATAAAGAGACTGGTGATTGCTGCATACGTGTGCTTTTAACTGTTCTTATCTTTTCTCTTCTTGCCTATTTAGAATAAATTTATGTACAAAAGTTTTGGTGAGGATGATTTGTTCGTCAAAGTGTGTTACCCATTTTACAGCAACATCATTTACTGTAATATAATATATTCACTCATCTAAAGGATTATAAAGAACACCTGTTCAATTTCTCATTAATGCAATTATGGTGGTGGTGTAATGGTGTGGGGGATGTTTTCTTGGCACACTTTAGGACCCTTAGTGACAATTGGTCATTGTTTAAATGCCACGGCCTACCTGAGCATTGTTTCTGACAATGTCCATCCCTCTATGACCACCATGTACCCATCCTCTGATGGCTACTTCCAGCAGGATAATGCACCATGTCACAAAGCTCCAATCATTTCAAATTGGTTTCTTGAACATGACAATGAGTTCACTGTACTAAAATGACCCCCACAGTCACCAGATCTCAACCCAATAGAGCATCTTTGGGATGTGGTGGAACGGGAGCTTTGTGCATCCCACAAATCTCCATCAACTGCAAGATGCTATCCTATCAATATGGGCCAACATTTCTAAAGAATGCTTTCAGCACCTTGTTGAATCAATGCCACGTAGAATTAAGACACTTCTGAAGGTGAAAGGGGATCAAACACAGTATTAGTATGGTGTTCCTAATAATCCTTTAGGTGAGTGTATTTGAATTTCGTGACATTCAAATCTATATATTTTTTAGGTAATGCATCTGGACTCCACTTTACTGTTTCTTTAACATGATTCTTTAACATGTAAATTCATAAGACTAAATAAATCAGTAGAAAATAACAAAATGTTACAATTAAAAAATAATTACAAATTTATTTGGCGGTAGTCTACCACTGTCTTTACGGTCCACCAGATTGCTATCCGAGGCCCACAGGTTGAATATCACTGCACTAGACAACAGGTGGGTTTTCTGAAGTTTAAGGACTTTGATGTCGTAACAGAAATTGATGCATTTTACAGTCTTTCATATAACGTATCTTTCCACCCTGAATGTTTTTGATGTCTTCTAAAGTAACACATAAACAAGTGAATGAGTTAAATCAGGGGCCCGTTTCAGAAAGGTTATTATTATCCCTGAAATGAGGGAAACTCTGTTTTTTCCATTTGTAAAAGACCACATCACTGACCCAACGACGGAATCCAATGGTGTGGTTGAAGGGATCTCGCGTTCTGCTTCTCCTCAGCGATTTCTGCATGAAGTTATTTAGGAACTGTTACAATTTAGTTCCATTTATATAACTCTATGGTTAAGACTGATCTGACTCCCAATTTTAATATAATATAAATTAACTTGTATGACATTTCAAATGTATCTGTTGATCAAAGCTAACTTATCTATAAATCTCCATACTTTAATATTTATTATTAATAGTTATTCTTTCGATTGGGACCTACAGTCGCACAGAGTCTCACGCAGGCCAGGTTCATGAATCTCACGGACACAAAACGGTCAGCTCTGAACTAGTCAGAGGTTGCCGAGTAAACAAATATACATTTACATTTAGGCATTTGGCAGACGCTTTTATCCAAAGCGACTTACATTGCTTTATCCTATACATTTTACATAGGTACTTGCAATCCCCTGGGATCGAACCCACAACCTTGCATTGTTAACGCAATGCTCTTACCACTGAGCTACAGGAAAGCTAATATCATTAATTTTGGCCGCGATATGCTTGTTCAGAAACAAAACAATAGTTATTTTAGTCACGATCATGCAACGTGCTAGGCCAGATGATAAGTGGAAATCTGTAACATGTGAGCTTTAGTAATGACCCATTTATGATATAAAGTCTAGTATAAACTAGTCCTTCCTATCCTGACACGTCGAATTTGCGGTAACAGAACAGGCAACTTTCAATCTACTGGTAATAACAGACTTTGAAGAATTCAGATAATATCAACAATTACAATTTATTATGCCAGGTAGGCACAACATTACTTAAAATCATAGAATGCACATGAATAGAAATTCCTAATTTACTAAGCAAGGATTATCAGCATAGTAAAAGAATTAAATAAAACCACAAAGTTTATCATACCTGGTAAAATCGAGACACACAGTTGTAGTGTGGGAAGTTCTGGTTACAGAAGCTTCCTTGAGTCTTTTCCCAATGCACCTTTTATACCCAAATGTTAAAAATAATCATGAATTCAATGGTCATTGTGAAATTTAGTTTAACTCGTGGCTTACGAGATCAACAAATGGGAGCCACTTTATCTGTGAACAGGATTCCCAGACAAAGCCAATCCTCTTAGAGGAGTGCAGGTAATGTCCTAAAGTTAAAAAAGCTTTAGTACACTCTTTGTTAGGTTTGAATGAACTAGACCCTTCCACCCATCACACCAAGACCTTTAAAACAATACCAAACATGATGATCAAATCTTCATAACATGACGAAACATTATAAACGCAATATGGAATGTGTAAGCACTTTGCTAATGATCAAGGCCTGAAGAGATGAAGGGGATGAGAGAGGTGTGATAAGAAGAGGGGTTCAGTTCATGGACATCAACCACTGATGGGAGGAAGGGATATCCTTCCTCAGGATCTAGCAACAAATGGGGTTTGATTGTTTTAAGTCATAGCCTGACAAACAACCTTAGTTCTGAGCACTTTTCCAGCTGCCTTACAATTTCAGAATGTGAGGTAACTCAAGCCCGTCTCTAAAAGAGAAGTAACTTATATGCTACTCACCGTAAGCAACCATAATAACTTTCTCTGTGAACCTAACCTGGTCGGAAGCAGGTTTCTTTGGTAAACCCAGAGTTTATTTCAATCTGCTACCTATTTAAAGAGCAAGTGGTGTAACTCATTCATTCATTAATACAGTCATTCATTGCACACATGTTGATGACACAGAGACCAGCTCAGTGAATTATATGTCATGTGTGCTTTTGTAGAGGATTCATGAACAGGCTGCATTCATTCATTGGGATGTACTTTGAATTCAGGAGAGCAATTTAGGACCCGACTGGAATTTAGTCATTATAGATAGATATATCAAAATATATCTTATCCATCCTTACATCAATAACATCAGCCACCGTATGTGATTCTCATCACAGCATCATTTTCTATGGAGGATAAGAAATGACTTAATAAAGTGCATGAATAAAGAAATTAATAAATACAGACATAAATGCAGAAATGAAGCAATAAAGGTAATAAACAATTGATTTTGACATGCTGCATTCCAACTCAAATCTCCTCATAACAGGGTTCGAACCGGCGATCAGTGTATCTTCACCCTACAGGTCTCATTTATTTAATTGATTTGTTTATTAGTAAATTTATCAATTTTTAATAATTTAAACTTCATTTCATTTCATTTAAACGTCATTTTCAGGACATCAGTAAATCCACTGTATGCAGAGCGGAAAGTGTTCCTCACTCTCAAGCGCTTTCTGCTGCCATGTTGATTTTTTGGTACTGTTGCCATGGTGAATTGTAGTATTGGAGCTCCATTGATGATGGCTTTTATAGTCATGGTGCAAGCCTTTAACCCAGGGTAAGCCTACCCAGAGTAAATTGAATTAACTCAAATCAGCTGTTCTGAAAACAAAAACTGAAAGTTTCTAACTTCTAAGTAAACCAACTCTGAGTTCAAGGTTTAACCTAGAGTAGATTGAACCTCCTTATTGAAACAGGCCCTAGTTTGAGTTAAGAAATCACTTCATTGTCTCATTAATGATGAACACCTGCTGTTAACATCCACAATCACTGAAATAATCCATCAACAGTAAGAAGTCACACTGATAGTGTTTCAATTAGTTGAGCTCTTATGTTAAAGTATGTGCTGACTGACTGTGTTCTGTCATTTATTTCAGGGTAACAAGTTGGAACTAGATGATATAATCATCAATCCTCTAAAAGCTTTTCATTTACATTAGCTTGCATTACAAACAAAGTTTTATTTTAGATACGGTTAAGTTAGTTTATTATTTAAACTGAACAACTGGTTCTCAAGAATGGAGATAAAACAACAGCAAAAATAAATGTTAAAAAAACAGTATGAGATGTGTTGCAACATGAAGCTTTACAGTTGACACCATTCTTGGTGGACTGGAGTGGTCTAAGACACATTATTTTTGCTAGCTGGGCTTGTTTTTAAAGGTAGCAACCGGTAGGGATAAAAGACTGAAAATGATTTTAAAATATCCACGAGTCACACTGTATGAAATCTGACTTGTAAATGAACTGAAATCTTCTATCAACAAAGGTGATGAAAAATGAGTCTTAAAACTTATATCCAACTCTGGGATATGACTTGTAGATCTTATAGATCTAAAATTTTAGTCCAGTTTCACGATATCTCTCTCTGTCAGGAATTTATTAAATGAGGAAATATCAACTCTGCTGTGAGTCAATACTATAACCCAGTGGTTCTCAACTCTGGCCCGCGAGATCCATTTTCCTGCAGAGTTTAGCCCCAACTCTGATATAACACCTGAAGAGTTTAATCAGTGACTTCAGGAACAGACGCGTTCAACTTAATGTTGGGCTGCACAGATTGTTTGGCATATCGCAATAAAAAGTACAGCGAGAGCGATTCAAATCTGTACCGAGCAATCTGCAGTTTAATTGCTCTTGCGGTACTTCTGTCATACGCTGATAGATTTGCGCAGCGCCGCATTAAGATGAACGCATCTATTCCTAAAGAAGCTGATTAGCTTGTTCACATGTTTTATATCAGAGTTCGGGCTAAACTCGGCAGGAAAATGGATCTCGAGGGCCAGAGTTAAGAACTGTCTGCTATAACCCAAACATCAGGGAGATACAAAGCTGAAGGGAAGAACACCAGGCAGGAGACGAAGTGATGTTAAATAAACTGAAAAAAGATTTATTTAATAATCTGAATTGTGCTTTATTGCTCAGTGTAACTCTGTCATACTTCGTCTTACTGGAAACAGATTCAATACGTGTTTTTAACCATACAAACATTGCGTCAGTAAATGATGATTGTGTGTTGTCACCACACTCCTGCTTCGATCAGCTCTGAGTGAATGTGTCTGAATAAAAACTCTCTCTTTCAGCTCTCTGTTCATTATCTGAATGCTCTCAGCGCCGCTATCACTATATAAACATGAAGATGAACTGGAATGAAGCTCAGAGATACTGCAGAGAGAACTACAAAGATCTGGCCACAGTCAACAACATCAATGACATGAACGAGCTGATGAAGACTGTGAACAACAATCAGGTGTATGTCTGGATTGGACTGAAGAGAACAGATGGTTATAAATGGAAGTGGTCTCTGGGTGATCCTGTCAAATATCTGAACTGGGAAACTGTATCATCGACGGACACACATAACTGTACTGTTATGAGAAATGAAAAATGGCTTCAGCAGGACTGTAATGTGCCGTCACAGTTCATCTGCTACAATGGTGAGTGACAGCAAACCTTCACTTAACATCACATGATCATAATAAAACAATAATAAACATCACAGTTAAGACACAGAACACATGAAGTACTGCTATGGTTTAGGTAATTTATGTTTCCTTAATTCCTCTGTTGTTAGTTTCGTCTTAAATGTCTTAAATCATTCGTTCGGAGACAAAAAAATCTGACATAGCAAACAGAGCTCACATTGTGTGTTTATGTTTGTCTAAAATCCACGGATTGCGCACCTGAGATCTCAGTGGAATAACGTGGATTTAAGAGCTTGTCGTTGACAAGTTATAATGTTACACTAAAATCTGAACGGCTCAATTTCTCACATGCTTGCAGGCAAAGGCACAACAAAACAAACTTGATGGGGTTCTCATTTTTCACGTTTTCTGGGTTGCTAGATGCACCGATTATAGCACTTAAACACAGAACAAGTGGGGTTTTAATATGATGTCTCCTTTTAAAGTCTTGCCTCAAGTTTGAACGGATGTATATAAAAAACGTAATAACATGAACTAATGATTTTTGGCAAACATTACTAATGGAAACTTGACCAAATTAAAATGATTTTTAAATTTAACTAAAGCTGTTCAGTTTCAACCTGTGTGTAAACTAAAACCCTTAAATAAAACAGGCTTCTGTTTTCTGTTTCATACAAATTCAAGACCAGAGCCTCCACTCTCATATTTATTATAGTTTGTTTCGGCACCTTCAGATTCACAAATGAAGCACTCCTCAAAACGTTCGGAAGAAAAGAGTTTCTGAAGATTCACGTCTAGACTGTTAGTGAATGAAAATCATGAGACTTGAATCTTTATTTTCTTCAACAGACAACAGTAAATCATACATCATTGACACTTCTACTAAAACATGGAGAAAAGCTCAGAGTTTCTGCAGACAGTTTCATACTGATCTGATCACTGTGAGGAACCAGACTGACAATCAACTGATCCACAACATCATTAATAATCCTGAGAGATCTGTCTGGATTGGTCTGTTCAGAGACTCGTGGGAGTGGTCAGATAACACTGACTCCGCCTTCAGATACTGGAGGTCTGGTCAACCTGATAATTCTGGTGGTTCTGAAGATTGTACACAGGTGATAATGTGGGATCAGGGTCAATGGAATGATGTACCCTGCAGAAACGCTTACACTTTTGTGTCATGAAGGTGAGTTAATAAAAGTCAATGTGTGTGTTTGATGACAGAAGTTTCTTCATGATGAAACTGATCTTAGTTCAGTCTCAGTGTTTGTGTTTTGTTCTCATGTTCAGTTCTTTGTGTGTTCAGATGAGCTGATATTGATCCAGAAGAATCTAAGCTGGACTGAAGCTGTGAGATACTGCAGAGAGAATCATGTGGATCTGGTTTCAGTTGATTCACAGGAGATTCAGCTCATGGTGACTGAAGTTCTTCATCAGGCCTCGACTGCTGAGGTGTGGATGGGGTTACACTATTACTGTCTCATGAATCTCTGGATCTGGGTACGAGGAGAGGTCGTCTGCTATCAGAATTGGACTCCAGGGGTTCAGATTCAACTGAAGGACTGCAGCGGTGAACACAGAGCTGGAGCGCTTCAGTCTGGAGGAGATCATCTCTGGATCAGTCTTCCTCGATCTCACAAACTCAACTTCATCTGTACAAGGAAAGAGGCATAAATATCTGTTTTTTTCGTTTTGTTGCTTAGCAATAGGGAACATCTAAGTGCAAACTACAAATACATACTTGCATCAAACTTTCATGACTCCCAGCATGCATTGCAGTTCATCTGTCTATCTGAATTAGTTTGATGATTGTCACTTTTGTTATTAGATTAGATTAGATTCATTATTCATTATTGTCATTACACATATACAAGTACAGTGTAACGAAATGTAGTTTAGGTCTAACCAGAAGTGCAATTAGCAAGTGCAGATATACAGTTTGAATAAATACAGAATACAATATTAGGAAAATACTATACAATGGGCATGTACTATGAAAATATGACAGTCGGTATGTACTATGGACAAGATAAACAGAAGGCTATATACTGTGAACATTAATGTACAGGAGGTTATGAGCAGATAACAATATAGACTATACAATAGTGCAAGTGACTTGAGTGTGCATTAGTTACAGACATTAGCTATTAAAGTTACAGTGCAGTAGATGAGTTGATGCGGTTATTAAAGGTACAGTGCAGTACATGAGTTAGTGCAGTTATTGAAGTTATAGTGCAATACATGAGTAGATGCAGTTATACATTTACAGTGCAGTAGATGAGTTAGTGCAGTTATTGAAGTTATAGTGCAGTTATGGTTTATTTGACAAGTGTTGGTGTCTAAGTGTGTCAGTAAGATATTCAGTTTTGTTTTCTCTTCATGCTGTCACAGCATCTTTGTATTTATCAACCAAAACATTTACATTAATATCAAGTTTCATAATTGTATTACTGTTTGATTCTTATGTTTGGCAAACTCTGTCTCTTAACTCAAGAGCTCAATTAAAGCAAACATTGATGACAATGGTGGTTCAACGTTCAACATTAAATGCAGGTACAAAAGTGATATTAATTAAATGCCATTATCACTGACAAACAAATAATTTCTTAGAGTTAACAGATGATAGTGATGTGTGTTTGTTTAATGCTTTAGCCCTTTCAACAATGAAAATGAACTAAAAAATGTAATCTGGTGAAGGTTGACTTTCATTCTGTATGTTGGATTCATGTAAAATAGAGACAGCATTTTCTCACCTGACTTTAACTTCATCTGTAATCATAACAGTTTTGGAAAATGTTTAGATTTATGAAATTAATTGGTGGCAGTCTAGATACTGACTTTCTGAATAAATGCAGAAAACAAGACTGGAATTAACTGAAGTCATTTGTTTTTATACAAACAGTGTTTTTCACCTATAACACAGGAAGATTTGATTAAACGTATTGCAACATCCAAACCGAAAACATGCTTATTAGACCCCATTCCAACTAAATGATTAAAAGAGTTACTACCTGTTGACAGGGGCGATTCTAGGATTTTCATTTTAGGGGGGCTTAGCCCCCAATAAGGGTATGATTAAAAAAATATTATTTGACTATTTGGGTAGGGTTGTATACTACTAGCCTTATTGCTATTCACTATTTCATTGTATTCCCTGTATTTCATATGGGAGTAGGAGTACTGACTGAGCCATATACAACACTGTAAACAAATTTTGAAACATTTGGATGTGAGAAGACTTCCTGATTCATTATTCACTGTACAAACACAAGTACACACGTTTAATTAAAATTAACAACATGAATTATCAATTTGCCACTTCTATAAATCAATTACCTAAAATAAAACACAAATCCCTTTACTCTACTCTTACTCTAATGTAACATGATTAACTTATTATTACTTAATACAAAAAAATCTATTTATTAAAACAAAACAAAATAACTCCACATGATGTTTCTCTCTCTCTGCCATTTGTTGCTTTCAAACAATGATGTGTATATTTAACCATTTCTGTGCATGATGGTAACATCATGTTATGCCGAGATACACCTTAATGTGTTTTAAATGTTAAAAAGTAAATTAAAATAAATCATGATCGTTTTCTAAAGTATGTTTGCATGGGTGTTAATCGCTTCATTTTTGTTGGAAAAAAAAAAAACTATCACAATGTGATAAGGTCTAAACGCAGTGAAGACGTACAGGTATTGAATGAGGAACCGAACCGTGTATTGGTCCAGTAACATTATGTAAACTGTAATTACAATAACTGCACCGATGCAGGTGTCATATCATAGCAATCTATCAATAAATGCACACACACACCTTGTACTCTGTGATGTTCGCTCCGCTCGGCGCCCCTGCGGATTGAATAACGCGCTGAATCCATGCAGACTTAGGTCAGGGGAGGAGCCGAAACTTGACGCATCACGCTGCCGTTTCAAATTAGTTTTTAAAGGGGACTGAAGCGATCACAAATCAATTAATCGAATAATTTTTAGGTGGCTGGGCAGAAGTTTAGGGGGGACTAAAGCTCCCTTAAAAAGGGCCTAGTGACGCCCCTGCCTGTTGCAATTGAGCCCATTTACAACATTATCAACTGGTCAATTAATCTAGGACAAGTCCCAGGACCTTTTAAAATGCCTGTAATTAAGCCTCTTATCAAAAAACAAACTTAGACCCCAACGAACTTGGAAGCTATAGACCGATTTCAAATCTCCCGTACTTGTGTAAAATACTAGAAAATGTAGTGTCAACTCAACTGTGTACCTTCCTACAAAATAATGACATGCACGAAAAGTTTCAGTCTGGCTTTAGACCGCATCATAGCATTGAAACTGCACTCGTTAGAATAACAAATGACCTTATAGCATCAGATAATGGTAACATTTCACTCTTAGTCCTGCTTGACCTTAGTGCTGCTTTCGATACTGTAGACCACAAAATACTATTAGATCGTTTACACAATTATACCGGTATTCAGTGCCAGGCACTACAGTGGTTCAGATCTTACTTAACAGACATATATCAATATGTCCATTTAAATGGGAAATTGTCAAATCTAACGCAAGTAAATTATGGATTACCTCAGGGATCGTTTTAGGACCCCTGCTTTTCTCCATATGCATTCTGCCCCTCGGCAACATTATTAGAAAACATGGAATTAGCTTCCACTGTTATGATGATATAGATGATACTCAGCTAAATATCTCATCAAGACCAGATGATTCCTTCAAACTATCCAAATTGGCAGAGTGCATCGAGTGTCACGGCAATGAAAACGGATGCAATTGCAAGTTAATAATTCCTTTAATAGAGCTTCCCGCCCGATAGTGTCAGATCTACATGAAAAGACTTCTCAAATGAGCAGCAGGAGAGAGGGTAACACCGGGACTTTGATGAGCAATGGTGTCCGTGGAGTCAACGTGGCTGAAGTGATGAGCGGGGAATTCCAGAACGGTAATCCATAGGAACAGACCGGCAACAGGAACAACGACAAGAATTCCAGAGCTGGTACCACAAAACATAGAGGACCCGAACAAACACCAGGACTCCAAACAACGATCTGACAAACATGAGACGAAAGACAAGGCGTTAAATAGACAAGTAGTAATAAGCCGCAGCTGCCGCTGATCAGTAATCAGCGGCGACGCCCACACAGAACAATCAGGTGATACACCCTGCAACCTACACACAGACAAAAAGATGACACCATAGATCTATGAACCGTGACATCGAGGACATAAAACATTGGATGACTGGTAATTTCCTTCTTTTAAACTCTAACAAAACTGAAATATTACTTATAGTACCAAAAACACGTAAACAGAATATCTCAGATTACAGCCTGCAAATTGAAGGCTGCACTGTTACTCAACAAATACAGTTAAAGACCTAGCCGTTATTGTTGAATACTAGCTGTTACTTGTATCCGTAGTTCCGAACATGTAGGACTTGGTGGCGTGTTCCATCAAAAACATCCTGTCCAACCTTGATATGGAAAGGGCCGAAACAGTCCATTACCGTGGACCAAAAGGGAGGTTTAAATAACCTAAGTTTGGAAGGTGGCAGATCTGACAGTCATGTATTTGCTATTAGTCCTCCATCACAGGTAACGTAATCAATTTAGCAACTGGACGTACATAGGTTTTACCATTGACAAGAATTTCAGCCACTCTAACTCGCCCATCCTGACTAGGTAAAAGGCATACTAGTCTACCAACGGGCCATGATGCTCTTGGGAGCTGGGAATCTATACCAAGTACAACGGTGGAATCGTTTTGTGTAGGATGTTCTTTATACCATTTCTGACGGAGCTGCTGACCTGGTAAGTAACGTCTGGTAAAAGAGGACCATAGCATAGCCAAGAGGCTTTGAATTTAGTACCCCTTCAATTTCTATAAGGACTGTCCTTAGGACTTCATCCGATACAGTGCGTTTACCAAGTACCACTCGAAGTGCCGATTTAACTGAACGAATCTCTCTCTCCCATGACCTCGACGCATGTGGCAGGGCATCCAGGCCATTAGTGACTACAAACCCAACCACTCCACCCCCATAGCCACAGATGCTGCCTTTCTGAACGAGCTTAATGACTTTTATGCACGCTTTGAGAGAGACAATAAGGAACCCGCCACCAGGCTCACACCTTCTATTGACCACCCAATCATCACACTAAACTCCACAGATGTTTACACTGCACTAAGCCGGATAAACGCACGCAAGGCTGCTGGTCCTGATGGCATCTCTGGTCGCGTACTCATGGCATGTGCGGAGCAGCTCGCTGGGGTCTTCACGGATATCTTTAACCTGTCCCTCGCCCAAGCAGTGGTTCCAGCTTGTTTCAAATCCCCCTCCATTGTGCCCATTCCAAAACATTCCAGCCCGACATGCCTAAATGACTACCGCCCTGTAGCACTCACACCCATTGTTATGAAGTGCTTTGAGCGGCTGGTCCTGTCACAACTAAAAAACTCTTTACCATCCACACTGGACCCATACCAATTTGCCTACCGTAACAACAGGAGCACAGATGATGCAGTGTCCATGGCGATGCACTCGGTGCTCACACATCTGGATAATAAGGACACTTATGCACGCATGCTGTTTGTAGACTTCAGCTCTGCATTCAATACCATCATCCCTTCCAAGCTAATCATCAAACTTGGAAACCTGACGAACAGGCCTCAGCTTGTTAGGTTAGGCCACATCTGCTCCACCACCATCACCCTCAGCACTGGTGTACCACAGGGCTGCGTACTGAGCCCCTTTCTCTACTCCCTTTTCACACACGACTGCAGACCTGTGAATGGACCTAACTCCTTCATCAAGTTTGCAGACGATACAACAGTGATTGGTCTCATCAGCAACAACGATGAGACTGCTTACAGGAAGGAAGTACGGCACCTGGCCACATGGTGCTCAAACAACAACCTGCTCCTTAACACCTCCAAGACAAAGGAGATCATTGTGGACTTCAGGAAGGCGAAAGGAGGCACACACGACCCCATCCACATTAACGGGACGGCTGTTGAACGTGTTTCCAGTTTTAAGTTCCTGGGGACCCATATTTCGGAGGACCTGTCCTGGACCACCAACACCTCATGCCTGGTCAAGAAGGCTCACCAGCGTCTCTCCTTTCTGAGGACACTGAAGAAGAACCAACTGTCTTCAACTATCCTGGTGAACTTCTATCGCTGCACGATAGAGAGCATCCTGACCAACTGTGTCACAGTCTGGTACGGGAACTGTTCTGTTGCTGAGCGCAAGGCACTGCAGCGGGTGGTGAAAACAGCCCAGCGCATCACAGGGACTACACTCTCTTCCATTGAGGACATCCAAAAGAAACGCTGTCTGCGTCGAGCTCGCAGCATTCTCAAGGTCTCCTCTCACCCCGCTCATAGACTATTTACTCTCCTGCTACTTCAGGTGCCTCCAGACAAGAACCAGCAGACTAGGAAACAGCTTTTTTCCCAGAGCTGTTTCATTATTGAACCCTGGCTCCCACTGATTCAACTACCCCTCATAACTTTAACTGTAATGCTGCTATTACATTGTTTACATTGCACTACAGGGCTGCCATGCATGACTGAACAGTACACACCAGTACTTCATGTATCTGCTCTATCGGACTGTTTACACACCCATAGCATCATTTGCCCTCTATACTGCTCACTTGCACACCAGGAATATTACACTGAATGCTCATTTGCACTAATGGACTACTCTTATAACTGCATTACCTCATCTACTGCACTGTAACTTTCATAACTGCATTACCTCATCTACTGCACTGTAACTTCAATAACTGCACCAACTTCTCTACTGCACTGAAACTCATCTATTGCATTACTCCATCTATTGCATAACTAACTGCATCTACTCATCTAATGCACTATAACTTCAATAACTGCACTAACTCATCTACTGCACTGTAACCTTAATAACCGCATTAACGCATCTACTGAACTGTAACTTCAATAACTGCATTAAGTCATCTACTGCACTGTAACTTCAATAACTGCACTAACTCATGTACTGCACTGTACCTTTAATAACCGCATCAACTCATCTACTGCAATGTAACTTTAATAGCTAATGTCTGTAACTAATGCACACTCAAGTCACTTGCACTATTGTATAGTCTATATTGTTATCTGCCCATTGTATAGTATTTTCCTAATATTGTATTCTGTATTTATTCACACTGTATATCCTGCACTTGCTAATTGCACTTCTGGTTAGACCTAAACTACATTTCGTTACACTGTACTTGTATATGTGTAATGACAATAAAGTTGAATCTAATCTAATCTAATCTAAATGTAACCAAGACAAGACGGTTGTAGAATCGGACCATAGGACAGTATTTGACATGGATAAGGTCAGTTCCTTATGTAGCAATTTAGAAAGTTGTGCACCTGTCAGAGCTGCACATAGTTCTAAACGTGGGATGGATATTGGTCTTTTTGGAGCAACTCTAGATCTTGCAATGACAAAGGAAGTGTGCACCTGGCCTTGCTCGGTCTCCATTCTCAGATAGGCCACAGACCCGTAAGCACATTCTGAAGCGTCACAGAATATATGTAGCTCTATAGAGGTAATTTGTTCTGATGGTAGAGGTAAGTAACAACGAGGAAATAAGATCAGTGATAGATCAGGAAACTCAGATTACCACGACATTCAAGCTCGTTGAATTGGGTCTGGCATAAGGGGATCATCCCAGTCACGAGGCTTTGACCAACATTGTTGCATGATGACTTTCGCTCGGGTTGTAAAAGGGGTTATATAACCCAAAGGGTCGTACTGTCTAGCCAGGCATCTATAAATATTAGTGATGGGTTTACGCTCCACATTTTGAGGTTGATAGCTTAGCGAATCAGAGGAACAATGCCAGCTCAGTCTTAAAGCTCCTTCCGTCTGGTCCGAATGATCTTTGTTGATCCAGAGTTCAGCTCTTTCGGATCTTGCTTCTTTGGGGAGATGTTCAACAACCTCAGGCCGATTACTTATCCACTGTCGAATTTCGAATCCTCCACTCATCAACAATGAACGCATTCTATCCAGATGGTTCCTGGCATCTTGCATGTTTGGAAAACTCTCTAAACAATTGTTCACATAGAACGCTTGGAGTAAAGAATTCAGGATGTCTTCATTTCCCTCTTGTTGGTTGCTGACATGTCGTTGCAATGCATAGATTGCACAGCATGGGCTACATGATGTTCCAAAAGGCAGAACTTGCCATTCATAAATATCAGGTACACTGGATCTCTGCATATTCCTCCACAGGAAGCGTAGGAGGGGACGATCATCTGGCAGCAGCCACACTTGGTGAAACATAGCTTTTATGTCACCACTAATTGCTATGGGGTACTGGCGGAACCGGAGTAGAACACCAAGTAGAGAAGAGCCTAATTGTGGGTCAGGAAGAAGCTGGTCATTCAATGACATAGATTTATATTGATAGGAACAATTGAGAACAATTCTTGGTTTTCCATTATGCTCTACAAGGTGATGAGGAATATACCATGATTCACTGGATGTATCCTGAGAGGGTTCCACTTTAGAAATGTAGCCAGATTTTACAGTTTAGCAATTTCTTGGTTATACATCTCAACAGACTCGGGATTCCTTTGGAGACGTCTTTCAACGCATTTGAGTGAAGGCATGACAGCACTTAGTGAAGATTGTAGTGGTGCAGCAGGTGCAATATGTAACAAAGGAGTAGCATATCTTTGCTCATTATCTACCTTGATTATTTTAGTCTTTGAGACCAATAATTCCATGGCGTCTTGATCCTGTTTGGATCTAGTTATGACCTTCTCATTCTTGAAAGGAAGAACGTCTAACTGCCATAATTTCTCCACATCATGGCGAAGTTCCTACAGTTGATTTACCATCGTGAAAAGACACTGCGGCTCATCATAGATTCAACCATTGATTGGCATTCAGCTTCGTCTTGGAGCCATGCAGAGAAATCTAGTAGATTATAACTTCTACCATCCAGGGTAGTACGGGCATAGTGGGCAAAGTTGGTCACATGTTCGGGGGTCAATTTACTGAGTAATTGCTGTACATGGGAAGTACACGACAATTCAGATCCAGCTTGGGCTTGACCCAAGGTCTGTAGCATATCTACTAAAGCTCTAAAATTAAGTGCAAAGCTACTAAATGCTCTGGTATCACCTGACCTCACGTTTGGTAGGGCTAGAAAGGACTTGATTTCTTTCAGAACCAGCTGATGGGGCTGCCCATATCTTTGTTGCAATGCCAAAAGAGCCATACTCTATGGTCTAGGGTCATTGACATAAGCTAGGGCCAAATCACGAGCAGATGAAAGTTTCAAATGATCTAACAAAATATTATATTTGTGATGTTCTGACTCATAGGGTGACAACAGGTTGGTTAAGGCTAACTGTAACATTACAAACTCTTGAGGGTCATCATTCATCAAGAATGGAAAGGAATGTCCCTGGACTCGAGGAGTTGGATGGAAATGACCAGATGGTGGAGCATAATATGGCTTTGAATATGGGTAAGGAAGTAGAACCGTATTCAACGGTGTTATAGACACAGCTGGTTGCATATAGGGAACAGGGTGTCCTATAACTGGGTTTCCTAGTGGATTTACATGATTTGGTTGACCGCGTGGACCTACATTAGCGGGCACACTAGAATTGGGTAGGGCTGCAGATGACTGCCATAAACCTGCCACTGTGTACTGCGGGGCGACATGCGGAGGACCATTGGGTAATTGAAATGATGTGGTTTGTAAGAAAGGAATAGTATTACTCTGCAAATGAGCACACAGTTGAGGGGACCTAAATTGTTGAGCCGATGATGATTGCATTTGAGTGGAGGGGTGATTAGTGATTTTAGAAATCAATGGGACTGTATGAGATTGCGTAACAAGACCTAATTGTGTTTGTGGGGAAAATGCTTGAGTATGTGAAGGTGGACTATGTAACATTGATGAAGGAGGAGGGGGCAGATAACTAGATCTACTCCATGAGAAGAATAAGGGAACCCAGGTACAATTTGACCCCAGGTTCTTATAGCTGTATAAAACAAAATAAATTTCAAAATTTCACACACCGTATGCTTTTGGTGATATTGTGGTCACAATAACATGCCTTAATTTCATAATATTCCCTATAATTTTATATTTTCTTTATAATATTCTTAAATCTAACGTAACATGGTATTGCGAGAACCACTGATTGTTCACATGACATGGGGGTGGGGGAATCAGAATTTTCGCGAGAACTTTGATATTTCCCTTGCCATGGGTGAGGGAAAACGTAATTCTTGCGAGAACTTTGATATTTTTCCCGTGCCATGGGTGGGTGAAAAACTAAATTATTGCGAGAACTTTTACTTTCTGGTTCCCATAACTTTCTGGGACGTTACTCTAACGTTATAGAAACTATGAAACTAACTTTTTTTCGTTAAAGATAACCAAAAACAAAACTGTGAGAATTTGGGTTTCCCACACATATTGTGTGAAATATATTGCAATGATTATTGTTCACAAATCATATTATGAGAAATGTTATAGAATAAATGAATATTGTACATGAATTATGTCTAACCTTACTTGAGTTCAAGCGCTGACCAAGTTAACAGAATGTTCAGAACATCATGCTGCATTTTGCTAAAAATACTTATGTACTTCTAAGAAGTTCTAAGAACAAGGAACTAACTTACTTGAATAATATTAATAGGTCAATGACATAGTTTCAATGACATAGTTACTTCCTCTTTTATGAATATAAATATTGGAACTATATTCAATAAACTTTGAACTCCGATTGAACTGCACATATGTGTCTGTGTTATTCTTGGTTCCCAGATCTGAAACTCTTTGTGTTACATCGATTAGACTCTCAACCTTAGAATATTAATACCTAGACCAGGGGACAAAAAGTAATATTCTTACAAAAACTAAAACAACTTTTTGGGAAAGAGACGTTCCCAGAACGTTTGCCTAAAATATTTTTCTCAGGTCCGTTTGGCCTCACTACACGTCAGTGAGGAATACATCCATGCTATGTTTTTATCCATCGCTTGTGTAATCTAATTAAAATAAGTAAAATAAATCATCACACACAATATGGAGGATGAAATCAATGCATTATATAATTATTTTCGCCTATTAATTCCGTTTTCATTAGTGAAGTAGCTGATTTGAACAGCGCAGTAGCCTATATCATTTAGAATAAAACTACACTGTGTGTAGGCCAACCTGAACATCAGACATTTTAGATATTTAAATAAAATAACCAATGACTTCAACAGAATATTTAAAGCAGGTTTTTTTGAGAATAAAGAATAAACATTTAATTATCTTCCGGCTAACATTATTCTTGTCTTACCTGCGCCGATCCGTCTTTACAGTTGTGTTCAAAATTATTCAACCCCACTGAAATTGATTGTTTTGGTCGGTTTGACATTGACTATGATCATTCAGTCATCCTGCTTACAATTAAATCAAAGAGGCACGTGTAGGTCAGACAAATATAACATAACATTTATAATGAAATAACCACAAATGTCTTTTCTGAGCTCACATCATTATCAGTTTTATTCAACCCCCAAGTGACATTCAATCTTAGTACTTAGTACAACATCCTTTTACAGTTATAACAGCTTTTAAACGTGAAGCATAGCTTGACACAAGTGTCTTGCAGCGATCTACGGGTATCTTCGCCCATTCATCATGGGCAAAAGCCTCCAGTTCAGTCACATTCTTAGGCTTGCGCACTGCAACTGCTTTCTTTAAGTCCCACCAGAGGTTCTCAATCGGATTTAAGTCTGGTGACTGCGATGGCCACTTCAAAATGTTCCAGCCTTTAATCTGCAACCATGCTCTAGTGAACTTGGAGGTATGCTTGGGATCATTGTCCTGTTGAAAGGTCCAACGTCTTCCAAGCCTCAGGTTTGTGACGGACTGCATCTCATTGTCATCCAATATCTCCTGGTACTGAAGAGAATTCATGGTACCTTGCACACGCTGAAGCTTCCCAGTACCTGCAGATGCAAAACAGCCCCAAAGCATGATTGACCCCCCGCCATGCTTCACAGTAGGCAAGGTGTTCTTTTCTTCATAGTCCTTGTTCTTCCTCCTCCAAACATAGCGTTGATCCATGGGCCCAAACAGTTCTAATTTTGTTTCATCAGTCCACAGAACACCATCCCAAAACTTCTGTGGTTTGTCCACATGACTTTTGGCATACTGCAGTCGACTCTTATTCTTTGGGGACAGCAAGGGGGTGCGCCTGGGAGTTCTGGCATGGAGGCCTTCATTACGCAGGGTACGCCGTATTGTCTGAGCAGAAACTTCAGTACCCACATCTGACAAATCTTTTCTCAGTTCCTCAGCAGTCACACAGGGACTTTTCTCCACTCTACGCTTCAGGTAACGCACAGCAGTCGAAGTCAGCATCTTCTTTCTGCCATGACCAGGTAGCGTTTCAACAGTGCCTTTGCCTTGAATTTGCGAATGATGCTTCCTATGGTGTCTCTTGGTATGTTTAACATCTTTGCAATCTTATAGCCATTGCCCTTCCTGTGAAGAGTAATCACCTGTTCTCTTGTCTTCCTGGACCATTCTCTTGACCTCACCATGTTTGTAACCACACCAGTAAATGTCTAGAAGGAGCTGAGTATCACAGTCATTTTAAAGCTGCCTAATTGGTGCTCCCTGATATCCACAGGTGTTTTCAATACCTGATTGAAAACACTTCATTGAACCTCTGTTCTTCAGAGTGGTAGTCTTTAAGGGGTTGAATAATTATGTCAATGAAGAATTCACAAAAGAAACATTTACTACTGTATTACAAAACTAATTAATGTCATTTTAGTTGCACACTGTAAAAAGTAATAACTGAATCTACTCAGTAAGCCTAGTTTCCTTAACTGATTTTTACAAATTTGTTGGTTTTACTTGATTATGCAGTGTTGTGTGAGCTTTTAGGTGAATGCAATAGTTAAACTAAACAACTTAAGTATACTGTACCTACTGTAACTCTCTCTATCTCCAAAAACTCAAACAAATGTGTATTCTGAATCTTCTCTTTTTTACAATCAAGAACCAAAACACCCAAATTATTTGCTTATTGCAAGCCCATCGTAATCAATCTAATCGTAATAATATATGTTGAATTGTTATAATAATGACCTAAACATATTTTTGTGTTGGCGGACTATGTTCGTGTGCGCATTCGCAATAGCGAAAGTGCGTTCTCCGCAGCACGGTTTGCCAATTGAAGACAGAGACGAAGAACTTCACATCGTGTTTTGAAACTGTCAGAACAAATAGGTAAGCTTTTGACCTGCTTATAAATCTATTTTTTAATCGTGTGTGCGGTCGTCATTATATTAACTCACGTTTTTTATGCGTATATATGAACAGGAAGTCTGACTTTAATTTCAGTAGTTTTCTTTCAGGCAAGGTTACTCTCTTACCGCCATTTATGACCAGTGCCTTACTAGCTAGGTTTAAAACGTCGACTTTTACCTAACATTTTTTAAGTACAGTTTGTTTAATCTGTCGTTAGTTTGTGTTCCACCATTATTATTATTATGTGAAAACCGCAAAGCTTTTCACTTGTCGAAACGTGCAAAAGAACAGTGTGATGCTCGATTTACGATTTTTCCATTAACAAACCATTAAATTACGCATTTCTTCGGAAGAGTTAAAATCATGGGGTGGAAATGTAAATTCTGCTTGTTTTCGTGTGAAAAGAGGGCTCAGCTGTTGAAACATTACAGATTAAAACATGGAGGCTACACTAGAACTACTCCAATCCCATGTCTCCACACAGATTGTCTGTGCTCATTTAAATCATTTAATTCTCTGATCGTGCATTTAACGAAAAATCATTCACATCAGGTGTATGGTAGCCAAGCACGTCCATGTGATGACACCCCTTTGATATTTCACTGCCTTATGTGCAGTTTGGAGGAGCCCCGCACAGAATCAATATTTTTGTCTCATTTAAGGCATCATCTCAAAAATCATGAAATGGTGCAGTGCACTTTTCAGAGCAATGTCTACTCTACATTTAATGTCCATAAATGTAGAGAGCATAGAACACCTGATCAGAGGCAGTTGAAGTCTTTTCCATGTTACTTCCAGTTTAGATAATGTGATGTTTAATCCAAACTTGCACATTCCCGTTAAAAGTGATTGCTTAATTTAATTTTTTTAGGTTCTGGTGGAGTTCAGCCGTATATCTGGCAAAAACCTGCAAAGGGAATTCTTTCAAGAACTTGACCATTTCCTTCAACGTTTCCTTGATATCTTCGAGGCCAAAGGGGGAGACATTGGCTGTAAACTCAAGAAGATTCCACAACAGGTTGACAATAATGTAAGATCCACAGTCATATCCCAGTTCTTTGGTTTTGCAGGTGTTGTGTTAATGCTATTAAACTTTACTTTGAATCATTTTCCAGAAATCTGACACCAATGAAAGGCAAAAGGCTGTTTCTTCATGGCCTCCCACTCCTCCTCGGAGAGGATCCCATTGATTTTTACAATACGGAAGTAGTTTTGTTAATAAACAATAAAAAAAGTTAAATATGGCATGAAGAAAAGAAAACAATTAAAAAGGAGACTATTGAAAAGATGGAAGGAGCTGGAAATTAAGACAGAAGAATAAAGTCACAACTGATGTGAAAGAAAGAAGTCAAAAGAAGGCAAGAAAGTAAAATATATGTAAGGCAAAAAGGAACGAAACAATTTATGTCGGAAAACAACGATTTATTATTTTAAAATGTGTAATGTTAATTGACTTTATTTTTGTTATGGTGTTTTTAGGAAAGTGATGATGAAGAAGGGTTGTCCAGCATTTCAATCGGCATTTTGTGTCAGTGATCCTTGAGGACTGTGAATCCATACTGTACTCACTAAACCTTGATGCCGCATCCATTGCCCTTATTTTGGAAGGTAAATATTGTAATGGATAACCTGGGAAATCTTCCCAAAGCCATGTGCATCCTCTTTGGGCTCATTTATGCTCTGAATTTAGAGTTTCCCCCAGTACTGAAGAACACTTTCCATTTCATCCAAAGGTTGCTTTTGACACTTGGCCACAAGTCTCAAAACTCTTCTACTGCAGTTATGTAACTGCCATGACAGAGCATTTTCATTGTTCATGATTAACCACTTTAAGTTACAAAAATGGTACAGCACAACTGAAAATGTATTTTATTTCCTGTTGGAAAACTTACTTAAAAGGACAGTTCACCCACATATTTAAATTCTTATATAATTTTCTCACCCTCAGACTGTTCCAAACCTATGTAAATTAATTTGTTCTGCTTAACACAAAATAATATATTTGGAAGATTGTCAGAAACTGAGCAGATCTCATCCCGACTCCTATAGTGTTTATTTTCCCTACTATGACAGTAAATTGGGGATGCGATTTGTTTTGTAACTTACATTCTTCCAAATATCTTTCTCTGTGTTCATCAGAACAAAGAAATTAATACAGGTTTGGAACAATCTGAGGGTGGGTAAATGATGACAGAATTTACATTGGTAAGTGAGCTTTCACTTTAATGTTAATGTTAAACATGCTTAATGTTTAGTGGTTGGTTTTAGTAACATTTTAGATGTTTTTTGATGTTTGATAAAGAGAACAAAAAATGTGTTCTTTACTAAAATACTTTGTCTTTAATGTGCCTCAGTACTTCATTTTACCTCTGTGAAGAGGGGACAGCGATTTTTCTTTCTTTCTAAAGTGTAGTGGAAAATGTACTTTGTTTCTTGTTTCGAACCTGACAGTTTGATTAATGTGAAGTGTGTTTTTGACAAGATATATTTTTGTTAGACAAGACAAGAAAATAAACTGTACTTAATTAGTTTACAGAGTAGTCTACTTTGTTTCCAAATTTGCATTATACCTCTTTATAAAAAAGTTACATTTGTGAAAAGGGTAGACTGATCTATTTTGCAATGGAGAACAGTATGTGCATTTTTGTTAAAATCATGTCAAGCCTCAAGTATGGACTTGAATAACTGTTGTTTTATTCAAATAAATGACCCTGTTTTTGAACCAACAATCTATTCTCTGTCTTTGTTTTAACAACTCAGTGTTTTGAGTACAATTTGCTTGAGAAGTTTAAGGTAATCACTTTCCACACATTTTTCTAGTAATGTGAACAAGCAGACATGTTAAATTAACTTTTTTATTTGAGTTATCTCTACTAAGCCTAACTCAAAGATTTAAGTCAACTGAACTTGTTATTCTGAGTTGTAATTACTTAGGTTTTCATGTAGCTTTTGCAAATAAATAAGTTAACTCTACAAAGTTGTTGTAGCTTCTCCAACTCAGAAATGATGAATGAATTTACTTGGAAATTCTGAGGTAATCACTTTCCACAGGTTTTCTAAGTAAACTCAACTTATTACTTTTTACAGTGCATATGGTTCTTTAAGAAGTCCTTGTAGGATTTCATTCTGAATACAATAACAAATGTACACTAAATTCCCTAAAACCATTTACAGCACTGGGGGTTGAATAATTTTGAACACAACTGTAGATATAACAATCAAAAGCACTGAGTTTCAATCCTTACATCATGGTCTATTGATTTAAATGTTAAATGAATCAAAAATCTCGAAAATATAAGTTTACTCTCATTTTTTTTTTTTTAAATAAATAAACCGCTAAACTAATGTGTTAGTTGGTGAGGTAAAACGAAATGACCACTTAATTTTTAAATGACGGGAGTTAGGGGGGACTAGTTTATTATTTTCAGCCATAAAAGGGCACATTTATTAATTTAATTTAGTCAGTATAACACGTGTTAACGTTATCTTATATTTTCTGTATTGCACATGTCAATGACGTTAACCAGACATGAGAACCAAAAGAGAACCACAAGGGAACATTATTTGCTGGTTAATTTCTGGTTGCAGAATAATAACAAAAAAGAACCATCAGTGGACGTTATTTTCTGGTTGCAAAAGCACAAAAAGGAACCAAAAATAACGTTAGAGGAACGTTCTATTTTTTCTGGGAAGGAAGATGTTACGTCCACACCTGACACGGTGTCGACGAGAAACCACAAACGACACTAAACGCATTAGAACCCATTAAAATTTCAAATTTTGTCCTCTCTGAATGAGGCGCGGTGCGACGCGACAAATCCATTAAGCACACGCTGGTTGTCATGTTGCGTCGCGTCTGTCTCGTCCGGTGTGGACACAGTGTTAGGCACTTTAAAACGCTATTAAATAATTCGGCTATATCATCTTCATTGCAACTTGCTCAAGCAAGCAAAGCACAAAAAAACGTTAAAGCTATTATCGCTCCCCACATAGCAAAAGACTCCGGGGCGGATCCGCATTCAAGTTATGGAAAGCCAAAGTATCCATAAACGCCTGGTAGGGCGTCTTCTTGCACAGTGGCGCGTCAAAAGCGTACGTTTTGACCGCAAACGCGCGTCATTGACGTGTGATTTTCCATGTAAACGCACGTTCTCGACGTGCGCTTCGAGTTGTCGGGAAACGCGTGTCGAAAACGTGCGCTTTTTGTATCAAAACGCGCGTCCTTGACGTGTGATTTGCTATTGAAAACGCGCGTTCTCGGCGTGCGCTTGGGAGCTACCGAAAACGCACGCTTTGAGTGCGCGTTTTAACCTGCCAAAAACGCGCGTTTTCGACGCCCGTTTTTGGACGGATAAACGCACGTTATGAACGTGTAGTCAGGTCAACAAAGCATGCAGTGAAAACGTGTATTTCAAGTGTCCAAACAGGCGAAAAGAACGTGCTCTCTTCATGTCGAAAGCGTGTGCTCATTTTTTAGCGATTCAGTGTGTCATGTTTTGTCCGCTAGGTGGCGTAAGGACTCTTGTTGAAGACAACCAAAATAACATGGAATTATCGAGGACAACTGAGTGTAATGATGTGAGTTATTATAATAAACGGAAAGTGGATCATGATTGTTCAGTTATTATAAGTGTAATTTAGCTCCACAAAAAAGACAGAGCCTAATGAGGCGCCGTATTGAGTTTAAATCAAACTGCGCTTATGAATACATATTTAACAGCGTGCATACACATATATACATTCCTCAGATTGACATGTATTCTTTTGGATGTTCAAGCAAACACATATGAAAAACATGTGCGCACTTATGAGAAATCCATACCAATACATCTTATGTTAGTAATGCATGCATATACACTTTTTCGCGCAAACATATAAATTCGATGCGTGAAAACACACATACAATACTCGCACATACATATAAACTCTGCGGACACACACGTCTATGCGTATATACACATCTTTTAAACACTCGCACATACTGTACATACAAAATATGACAAGCTTTAGTTTGCATGCATAGTGTTTTCATTTATGGATGTGCGTGATATTTTCAGTGTAAACGGAAGGTAATTCAGTGTAAACGGAAGTCTTCTTCATTTAGATCAACATGAATCTGAGAGCGATAATAGCTTTAACGTTTATTAGTGCTTTGCTTGCTTTTGCAGGTTGAAATGAAGATGATATAGCCGATTTCTTTAATAGCGTTTTAAAGTGCCAAACACCGTGTCCAATTTCAATTTTTTGAAATTATAATGGGTTCTAATGCGTTTCTAATGTCTTTTGTGGTGTCGCGTGATTTTTTTGCAACCAGAAAATAACGTTCCCAGAACGTTGCAGGCTGTTTTTTTAATTACCAGAAAATAACGTTCCCTGATGGTTCTTTTTTAATGGTAAAAATATTCAAAGCTGCTAAATGTCAGTGACATGTGCAATACAGAAAATATAAGATGGCATTAACACATGTTATACTGACCAAATTAAATGAATAAATGAACTCTTTAATGGCTGAAAATAATAAACCAGTTAAGCTAAATGAAAATACAATTATATAAATGCATGTGTATTTCTTAAGTGTGGTTGTCTGTGTTACTGTGTCTGCGCTCGAGCACGTGCTTTCCGCGCACTCCCGCCATTTAAAAATAAGTGGTCATTTTACCTCACTCACTAACACATTAGTTTAGCGGTTTATTAATTCATTTAAAAAAACATCCCCCATTTGAGAGTAAACTTATATTTTCGTGGTTTTCGATTTATTTGACATCTAAATCAACAGACCATGATTTAAGGACTAAAATTCGGGGCTTTTGATTGTTATTTCTAAAGACTTAGCCGCGCAATACTTCTCTGTTGAGACAAGAATATTGTTAGCGTGAAGATAATTAAATGTTTATTCTTTATTCTCAAAGAAATCTGCTATAAATATTCTGTTGAAGTCATTGGTTATTTTATTTAAATATCTAAAATGTCTGGTGTTGAGGTTGGCCAACACACAGTGTACTTTTATTATAAATTATATATACTGCGCTGTTTAAATCAGCTACTTCAGTAATGAGAACGGAATTAATAGGCGAAAAGAATTATATAATGCATTGATTTCATCCTCCATGTGTGTGATGATTTATTTTACTTATTTTAATTAGATTAGACAAGCGATGGATAAATGGATGTATTCATTACTGACATGTTGTTAGGCCAAACGGACCCGAGAAAAATATTTTAGGCTAACGATGCTTTTGGGAAACGCAGCCCTGGTCTCTTTCCCAGAAAGATTTTGGTTATCTTAACGGAAATAAAACGTTAGGTTCACGGTTTCTATAACGTTAGATTAACGTCCCAGAACGTTATGGGAACCAAAAACTAACATTCTATTAACGTAAAGAAACTTTCCAGGAGAACCAAAAACGAACCTTAGAAAATAACGTTATGGGAACCAAAAACTAACGTTAGGGGAACGTTGGGAACCAAAAATTGTTAGCTGGGTTGCACAAGCAAAGTACTTATAAACGTCAAGGCAATTATCTCCCTCAGATTAAAGGTGATCTAAATGAAGAAGACTTCCATTTACACTGAAATGCCTTTTGTTTACACTGAGAAGTTCACCCACATATGACATATGTATGTATGCATTACTAACATAAGATGTATTGGTATGGATTTCACATTAGTGCGCACATGTTTTTCATATGTGTTTGCTTGAAAATCCAAAAGTATACATGTGACCAATGTATATATGTGTATGCACGCTTTTAAATATTCATAAGGGCAGTTTTATTTAAACCCAATACGACGCCTCACAGAGCCCGTCTTGCGTATGAAACATGAAACTTTTCTCTAAAACGGGCTTGGGGATAGCCAATGGATAAATATCTTTAATCAAACCCAACACTTTTTGTAATAGTTGTGAGGTCCAAATGTATAAGCCACATTTACCACATTTCTCCCTGAGATTCAGCCTCTTTGCTGTGGTGCTTCGGCTCATTATAAAATAATATTATAATGCAATGCGGTGGTTAATGCCATTTAACACAACACTCTAACATAAGATAGAATGCGAGTCGCTTGTTACATATGGTTCTCACGAGCAGGCGAGTATAATAATTGATAAAACATATATTAATTTTTATATTCTCACAATAATTACACATGTTCTTTATAAAATATTGAGAACATATTATGAAATGTTCGACAATCGAACATCCTTGCAGCATCTTTATATATTTTATTTTGGGAGGTGCGTTTGGAATATTCATAATCCACACATCAAACCACTTTGGAAATCCTAAAGGAAATTGTAACGTTAACTTCTAGTTCATTGATTAGATTAACCCAATTTAAAGCGATTTCTTCATCAGTCTGCTGTCCTGTGAAACTCCTCTTTGATAGATTTGTGACCAGAAAACAATACAATCGCTGAGAGAGCGTGAGAGCGAGGTACAGTTTCCTCCGCATATACATCACAATTACAATGTTCTCTGCATCCACTATGTTATATATGGATATAAATAAGTAAAACAATAAAAAATGTAAGTAAATATAAATAAACATAACAATATATATATATATATATATATATACACATTCATATATACAAATAAATATGGAGACGTGGAAAAATCCTCTCCCGACGTAAATTTCACTCCCTAAGAATTAATGCAGCCATACTCATCTAGGATCCAGTATAAAAAGCCATGCCAGTCCGTGTCTGCATGATGAAATGTTCAATAAATGAATGTACAAACAATTTCTAGACATGTAAAAGAATAAAAAACGAATAAAAGTGAATTTTTTATTTTGAAAATCATTTGACAAATCTTGTTTGCGTTTTCTCTCCACAGTTTTACTTGTTTTAAGTACCCTAAACTCCACAAGACTAAATATTTTTCATATAGAAAACGCATTGGTCTAAGAATTTTTGATATTTGTTCTTGAAATAAGACAAGAAAACTCAGCAAGAAAAGCATTTTTCAGCGTGAATTAATCTTACGCTTAAAAAGGAGGAGACCGAAAGATACTTTGGGTTTTCCGAAGAAAAACCTGCATAGGACAAGGCCGGATTCTCGAAACTGTTTTTAAGATTATGTAAAAATGTTATTAAGATGAATCAATGAAAGTTTTGTCAGAATGTTCATAAGTGCGATTCTAGAACATTTCATGATAATTTCTCAATATTTTATAAAGAACATCTGTAATTATTGTAAGAATAGAAAAAGTAATTAATATTTTATCAATTATTATACTGGCCTGCTCGTGAGGACCACATGTGTAACAAGCGACTCTCATAGCTTATATCAGAGTGTTGTGTTAAATGGCATTAACCACCGCATTGCATTATAATATTATATTATAATGAGCCGAAGCACCACAGCAAAGAGGCTGAATCTCAGGGAGAAATACAAGAGGTCACATAAATGTGGCATATAAATAGTACCTCACATCTACCTTAGAAAGTTTTGGGTAAAATTAAAGATAATTATCCACTGCCTTCCTCCACGGCCATTTTAAAGAAAAGTGTCATGCTTCATACGAAAGGCAGGCTCTGTCTTTTTTGTGGAGCTAAATTACACTTATAATAACTGAACAATCATGATCCACTTTCCGTTTATTATAATAACTCACATCATTACACTCAGTTGTCCTCGATAATTCCATGTTATTTTGGTTGTCTTCAACAAGAGTCCTTACGCCACCTAGCGGACAAAACATGACACACTGAATCGCCAAAGAATGAGCACACGCTTTCGACATGAAGAGAGCACGTTCTTTTCGCCTGTTTGGACACTTGAAATACACGTTTTCACTGCATGCTTTGTTGACCTGACTACACGTTCATAACGTGCGTTTATCCGTCCAAAAACGGGCGTCGAAAACGCGCGTTTTTGGCAGGATAAAACGCGCGCTCAAAGCGTGCGTTTTCGGTAGCTCCCAAGCGCACGTCGAGAACGCTCATTTTCAATAGCAAATCACACGTCAAGGACGCACGTTTTGATACAAAAAGCGCACGTTTTCGACGCACGTTTCCCGACAACTCGAAGCGCACGTCGAGAACGTGCGTTTACATGGAAAATCACACGTCAATGACGCGCGTTTGCGGTCAAAACGTACGCTTTTGACGCGCCACTGTGCAAGAAGACGCCCTACCAGGCATTTATGGATACTATGGCTTTCCATATCAAGTCACCTGGTCCGCTGTTCTCTCAGAATCAATTCAGTCATACGCACAGAACAGGCCCCGCCTCCGCACAACACACTGTCACGGACGCTGAGCGAACTCTCTGACCGAACGCGCGCTTTTCAAACGGTCGCAGTCACTATCATCTCCTCACACAGTGGAAACGGTGGAGCCGGCTGGTCGGTGAAGACGGAACACGGTAAGAATAGTTAAATTTGCTTTATTTGTACGGTTACGTTAGCCAGTAACATTACCGATGATTTCTCTGCTTGATGTTTTTAATTCTGAAGTGATTTTGGAAAGACAAGTTTCAGCGCATTGTCATTCACGTTGAGTAAGATTGATTTGGTAAATAACTTTTTGATTAAAAGCTTTTTAAACGGAATGTCTTTTTCTTCTGGGAGGGGGTGATTTAATCGATTTTTTAATCCAATCCTGAGACCATATTTTCACCCATTTCCAGTATACAAGCAGGCGAGATTAATTGATAGGCCAAACTTTAACGTTTAACGTTACATGTTTTTATCCACTGAACTTCTGGTATAGTTTGAGTCTTTTGTTCATATTTTGACATATATTGTGCAGCTCCCTATGTAATGTTGTTTCAGATAATGAATTCATTATATTAAGATACTGTGTGGCCTTGTTTTATATCCTGATGTGGACCAATATCGAGGCTATTTTGTCAAATAACGGTACAGTTTTTAACATGTGGGTCATTATCACTATAGAGTGCCTTTGAGACTTCACAATTTTCAAAATATTAATTATAGATTTTCCATTTAAGGTCATGTATGTTGTATTAAGTAGACCTTTGGCTGTTAGAAATGTATGTTGGTCAAAGCTCAAACCCATTACGTTAATGCACTTTTCCACCATATCAAGGAAGGCTTGGTGACAGGGTGTGCATTTTGTGGCAAAAGTTAGAATTTAATGAACACACGGTGTAGCTGAAGAGATTCACTGTTAAAGCTGACTGTATACTGTTCAAGAAACCTATTTTCAATTAATGAAAGTTTTTGTTAATTAAAATGTCACCAAGACATGTGAAGCCTGACAACATTTAACTACAAACACATTATGTTGAATAGTAGAAAAAGGAAATATGAGTGCAGATACTAACTGTGTAACTGTGTGTGATACTAACATACTAACTGTGTGTGCAGAAAATGTTTTAACCTCCACTGAGGAAAGTCAGAATGAGATGTAACTGAGTACATCAGACTATTTCTTAAAGGGCCGTTTACCCCAAAATGACAGGGTAGACTGCAAATACAGGGACGTATGCAAATGCTTAATATTACTATGAAAATACAATATAGATTATCCAAATGATTTGATTTATTAAATACATTGCCGAGGACAATATGCACTTTCAAAAAAGATGTTGTGCAATGTATCCACTTTTTAAACTGACTGAAGGTAGCTAAGCAGTGTTAGGGACATGCCAAAATCACATACATCAAGTCAAAGAAAATTGTTATAACATGATAAAACACATTTTAAGAATCTTCTTATTGCATTTGTACGTGTGTAGATATTAGTACATTTATAATAAAACATCAAAATATCACTTTTTTGCATTATGTACATGGTGGGTCAGTGTTTCTGATGCGGACACCAAATGGCACTTTATATAGTGATAATGACCCAAGTAATAATATTTAATTTCGTACGATTCATATCAATAATTTAAGATTAAAAGTTTAAAAAAATTTTTTTAGGTTCATATCATTTTTAATTTTAAAACCCACTTACGTTAGTAAACTTTAGTTCTGGTATACTAATTATTTCATGTCATATTAATATTATAAATCATATATAATATACTGTGTCTATGTTTGTGTGTGTTCTGTTGCAGTTTACATCTCGTTCTAGTGCCATTGGTTTGTTTTGGAGTATTTCATCTTAATCTTCTTAATTCTATATGCTAGAACCCTCCTTAGGACTAAGACAAAGTACTCTGTTCTAGAAAGGGCTGGGGGACAGTACCACTATTTTGGTATTCTGTCATCACTTTGGAATACGTTGTCTAAATACGTAAACACACTGGCACACAGTTTCAGTTTGAAGTTGCAAATAAACATTGATGGACTTCCTTTATTCAAGAGCTCTAGTCTGCAACTGTGGCCCATCCTTGGTATGCTTCTGAGTGTTCCCATGAAAGAACCAGTAGTGATAGGTTTGTTCTTTGAACCAAAGAAACCAAGCTCAGCAAAAGAGTTTCTTGAAGATTTCGCTACTGAGTTACAGCAGCTTGAAAAAGGTTTTGAAATAGAGGGTAAGACACTGAAGCTTGAGCTGGACACAGTCATTTGTGACACACCAGCCAGGTCCTTTGTTAAAAACACAAAGAACCACAATGGCTACCATGGTTGTGACAGATGTTCTCAGCCTGGAAAATACATCAACAGACGCATGACATACCCATGTTCAGACTATGCCCTAAGGACAGATGATTCATTTCAAACCGTTCTGGGCTTTGAAAGTGTTAAGTGCATTGCTGTCTATGGACGGCCCCGAGAGCTCTCAGATTTCATCAAGAAATATCTTAATTTGTGTTCCCAAGATGAACGAAGGTCTAACGGGTTTAGAGTGACATGAGGGTCGGGTAATTAATGACAGAAATTGTATTTTTGGGTGAACTAACCCTTTAAGGTTGTTATCGGCTTTTTCTTTTGTCTAATAATTAGCAGTTAAAGGGCAAAGGACGAAGCAATTTTTAGTTTGTATTTTTTCTTGTGGAGAAGGATGGTGGTAGTATTGATGGCAGTTTTGTTGTAGCTTTTGTGTTCTAATCTAAGCAGTAAGAATTGATGCAGTTGCACATGAGTTTTGACTGAACAGTTGTTCATGCAAAATTAGAACCAGACACGGTGAGAAAAATGACATCACCATGCATCACGACAAACACAGTTAATTGTTAACCGGTTTCAGACTGCAGTAAGTACTTTTTGTATTAAGTTGCTTGTGTTCAAAGCCATTTTTATTTATAAATAACTTGATGCAATACAGATTGTTGACTATATCTGATTTTTTGGCACGACATTATTCAATTATATTATTTTCAAAATTCAGAGGAGCCTGGACCTGACTGGAAAACATATGATGTCAGAGTTATTAAATCATGTGGTATGCTTTAAAAGATGGTCTATTGTAAGCAAATATCAAAATATTTGTAATTTCGAAAAAAATATCTTTATCAGTCTCATGCAGTTCTGTTGTTTATAATTCTGTAATATGTTTTCTCTGTAAATTTGAAACTACCGAAGTTTAACACGTCATATAACATTTTTAGATGACTACCTTGAGGCACAACAACTCTTGAAGAAATCTCTGATTTGTGACACATCAGATCTACAGTCTGAAGAGGAAGAGGAGGAGATTCGATCAAAGAGAAGGTCAAAGCCGATGTTAGTATATACTTATATTATCCTTTATATTCTACATGTTTGGCCTCTATATTTTCTCAAAAACAAAATTTAATGTAATGATATGATAAACCTTACAACTACCAGACAGGTAAAGCCAACTGAAATGGAATTAAATGGTCAGTCAGTTTATTATGTTTATCAGCCTCCAGACAAACATCAACAATTAAGTTGCAAGTTTATATTTTTTAACAATAGATAGTAAAACATACAACCTTTTGCATCTTGTCTGTGGTGATTTACTGTGGTGACCTCTGTTCTATCAGATGTGCTTCAGGTTATGATAATGGATTAGTAAAGGCAGAGATCTGCACGAAGAATACTCTTAACACAACTACAACAGGATTGCCATGAGATTTACAACTTAAGTTCTTAGGCCATTGAAAATGTTTATGTGATTTGGAATAAAAAGCATTTGCAGATCAAGAAAAGATTATTGTAATTTTTCAACCCACTTTATAGTCATTTCTTTGGAGACTCTGATGATGACAGTGAGAAGGAAGGTCATCCTCAAAAAAAGAGAGCCAGGGGCCCAGCCAAACTCCTAACAACAGCTCCTGTTATCTCACCACCTCCTTTTATTGCAAGTAGCGGAACAGCTGCTCCTCCTCCACCCACTCCTCAACCCACTTCACCAACCGACTGTGCACCGACACCAGCAGAAGAACAAACCCCTTCTACAAGCAAGGTGTACAGACCTACCTGGCGGGGGGGGGGGGGAGATGTGGATCAGATGGTATTGCCTGCACTGGTAAGCAAGACCTTATCTGAAATTAGACTCAAATAGTGTTTATTTTGTCAAATATCTTTTAATTTTATTCTTAGTCTAGTGTCAAACTTACTTTTTAACTTTTATCATATTTAGTCAATCGTATACTGTTTTTGTTAAATAATTTTTAGTCAACTAAACGCCTGGGCATTTTAATCTACTTTTAGTCAATGACACATTTTTTATATGCTGTATTATAGTTAAAATGATAATCACAATAACAGTGGCTGTTTCATTTCTATCGTAAAGAAGTTGACAAATATTACAGCCGAAGTAACATTGAATTAAATGTTGTATGGCCAAAGTTAAACAAGGATTTGATCTGCTGTAAAGTGTAGTAATGTTGGCTCCCTCTGCAGGCATTTGTTATAATTTAGAATGTACACGTGATGATTGTTTATATTTTGAATGTCATGTGTTTTAACAGTGATGTTCTATTTTACCATATGATTAATTTTTTTGGATACAAAATATTATTGCGTCATTGTTACTGTATACAGTTATGTATTTTAAGTCATTTTAAAGCTGTAGGTCTTTGGTTCGATCTATTTTTATTACCACAAATAATTATCCGATTAATGGTCAAAATAATCCATTGATTACCAAAATAATTGTTAGTGACCTCCCTATTCTCGTTTTAAATGGCACGTTTGAGCTTCCACTTGAGGTTTTTTGTCATGCATCAAGCCGGTTCTGTTCGGAATAAAAGCCTAAATTAAATTTGTTGAGGCCTCTGTTAAAGAAAGTTTAACTTTCTCTTTCCATCTGTTCAGTGAAATGTGCCTTAATGAGTTGTCCAATGCAGAATTAAATGTATTTACATATTCCAAACTGTTTTCTTTTTTTTCTTACAGCTGCAGAAGTACACATCATGAGATTATTGGAACTAATAAAACAACAGCAGGAGCAAATAATTGCTAAAGTAAATTATTTGATGAGCAAATGGAACCCAGCAGCCCAAGCCATGGAAATGCCTGAAAACCCAGTTGAGTTTCCATTAAAATCGATGGAGGAAGTGGAGAAATTTGAGGAGTGGCTGAAAAATCATGCCAATAATCAAGTAAAGTCGACTGTGGTGAGTACAGTGCAAGTTAACTTTACATTCTAGAATTTTTACAGTGTTTTACAGTTAAAACTGATATTTTTTTACAGCGCATGTTAACCTTTGGGAGTGAAAAAACACAGGCAGCGTTAAAGTGATAGTTACCCCAAAATGAAAATTCTGTCATCCTTCACTCGCCTTCAAGTTGTTACAAATCTGTATGAATTTCTTTGTTGTGTTTAACACAAATGAATATATTTTGAAGAGTGTGACCATTTCTGGGGCACCATTGATTTCCATTGTATGTTTTGCTTACTATGGAAGTCAATGGTGCCCCAAAGCAAACTGGTGTCACAGTCACCAGGTCACTCAACTTCAGCCCTACACTTCCCATAATCCTCTTGGCCTACCACCGGCACACATTCTTCCATACATTCTACCTGTTGAATCGGCCAAAAAAACTGACTGTGATGGCAAATGGTGCAGAACACATCGAAAAAACGTAGTCGGTCGATGTTTAAGAACGGCCCAACGTTGCATGACGGTCGATAGTCAGCTTGGTATGTCCCGGGTTTAAGATTCCACTATCAGATGGTCCACCAAGCACTTGGGGCAAATCGTAACAGATATATTTTTGAGTACAGTTTTCCCAAACTGTCAATATCTTGCTGTTATATACAAAAATAGAAAAAATGTATCACAAGGGAAACCGGTTACTTGGTTATCGAGATGTTAAGACTAATTTTTTTTTATAACACAACATTTATTTTGTAAATTATTTTGCCAGTGTTAATTATAAGAAATCGACAGGATTTTATTTACATTTCAGATTTCCTCCCTGGCAACTATTGGGGGCCATGACACAAAACGTGTCACATGAAACATCCTTTCCCACATGTTCCATGATGATGTTGGGAGGAGGATCAACTGGAAGGGCATGAATGGGAAAAAAATCTTTCCATCAGATGGAGTCTAGGAAGTTCCTCCTGTGTAAGTGAATATAATGAAATTAGCCTGGTTTAAAAGTATAAGCACAAAACATTTTTGGGTTAAAAATGTATCTAACGATAAATCCTTCGTATCCTTCTTGCGAAGTTTGTTTTTGTCTTATCCTGAATCACTAAAATACACCTAGGGTTTACATTCAGACTATTTTAGACAGTCAACCGCTGTTGAGTAGCCCAGTACCTGAATGACTCGTCATAGACAAAGAGAAGCGTCAGATTGAACATTTTTGTTTTAAAAACATTGGTTGTGTGTATCCTTACAGGAAAACACCACCGTTTTTACATATGCCATAATGCTCTCACCTCAACCTAAAAGAGTTGATACATATCTGTCCTCTTAATCGCTGTAGCGTGCGGTGCCACTATATTAGCGCTAAGCTTAGCACCATTCGTTCCATTCATTTATTAGGATCCAAACAGAGATAAATTAAGAAGCCACCAAACACTTCAGAGCGATTAAGTGCACTCACTGAGATGAGACAGATACATATCAACTTGTCTAACTTGAGGTAAGAACATAGTGACATATGTCAAATATGACAGGTGTTTTCTTTAAAAAAAACTGGTAGCTCCTATGTGATTTCATGAATTTGTTTAATAATAATTCTGCTTGTGTATTACAGGTGCTGTGAGAAAGAGCCATGTCTCCCGTGCCGCCACTGATGATGACACCACAATACATGTGATACGGTGGTTTAACCTGGCATCAGACAGGGGATCCGTCCCAGTGTCAGCACCCAACAGTAGTGTTTTACTGTTTAACTTTGTGTGTTCAGTGTTCGTTGCCAGTTAAGATAAAGACAAGTGTACTTCTTTAAAAAGTATTTTTTAAGTTTATATTGATCCATCTTTTAAAAACCCAGTTTACACTGATTCTTGAGCTACATTAAAAAGTGTTTTTTTTTCCTTAAATAAATACAAATATTTGTACAATTTATTGTTGCATTTCATTTTCTTTAATTCGATTTTATGTATACATAAATACAGTCTCTAATGACCTACTTTTAACGTTTAATTGTTACTGGCTTAAACGGGTGAATTTAGATTTTTTGCGTTTTGAATGATTTCCTCATGTGTTATTAATATTAATAAAGGCAGGGATATTAAAAATGAAAGAGCAATCCATTCTATCCAATGTTGGTCAATTAGATTTAAAATATATCTTTAGCTAGTTTTGGCCAGAAAACTATTATTAAATGAGGGATCTGAAGGTATCTAGAGAGAATGACTAGATCCGTGGCGGATCAGCTGCTTTATAAACGGGTCCTGAACGGGTCTGCCCCGGATCCGCCATCCTTATCTGATCTGGATCCGCTGCGGATCTGTTACCTTCCCCCGTTTTACACAGAATATCCTTATTGTTCTCCATATTCACTCTTTAGATAGTTAATGCCTTCTATGTCTTATTCTGAAGTGCATTTAGCTGTGATGAGAACATATATTTATGTATATTTATTAAAGGGATAGTTTACCCATTAACTTAAAACTGGTCATCATTTATGCAACCACATGTGGCCAATGTTAGCAAACAGAACAGACGGATGATATTCACAGCTGGTAAGCTTAAATGCAAGGTAAGTAAAGACAAAGTAGATGAATCAGTCTTATTTTTAAATTATTTGTAGTAAGGGAGGAATGGAACACATCGTTAATACACAGAATACACTGGAACATACAAAGGATATAAAAGTATCATCAGACATAGTGCGGAAGACTACAAAGGATGCTGGGAAATGGAGTCGATTGGTACGTTCAAAACATTTATATCATTATTTTCCTGTGTAACATTTTGTATTCATACAATAGAAGTCGATGGTTCAATGTCCCTTGGTAACATGATGAAAGATATTTGGGTAAACTATACCTTAAATCATACCTATAGTTATTTTGAGAATGTACAAAACCATTATATAGATTAACATGTCAGTTTACCTCACTCTCCACCTCACAATTGGGAGCTGTCTTCCTGAAGTCTTCAAAAAACAGCTTATAGGCCCCCAACCTTGACAGCAGGACATGTGTGTTGTTGCCACTCCATGCATCTTTTATGCTTGTGCAGTAAAAAAAAATTCTAAGATGAATTCTCATGGATACTTGGATGAAGTATAATTACAATATCCGGTCAGAAAGGGTCAATAATGCACCCAAGTTGTCACTGGATCAGTAACATTGCAAAATGTACACTTGCACATGAGTGCATTTAAGTAAATATACTCAATGTATAATATACCTGTAGATAAATTGTACATATTAGGCATATACGTTATATTAAGGGTATTGACAGAACTACAGCTTAGGTATGTTTTTTTTTTTTTTTGACAGTGTACAACTTATTTAAAAGTATATACAATTTTTTTAGATCTGTTGCAAGTGAAAAAATCAAATCATTAATTCAAGTGAAGTACAAGAGCTTCACAATGTTTACTAAAATTAAGATTGCAAGTCTAAACATTAACAATTAGTTCAAAGTCTGTTTGTGCAAGTTACATACACTTTTCGTAAAAAGGCACTTTACAGCCTCCAGCTGGAGGAAAACATTGGCTGGAAGCTGAAGAACACAGGCCAACAGCTGGAGGAGAAGACTCGCTGGCAGTTGGAGAACACAGACCAACAGCTAGAGGAGAACACTCGCTGACAGTTGGAGAACAGAGGTCAACAGCTAGAGGAGAACACTCGCTGACAGTTGGAGAACAGAGGTCAACAGCTAGAGGAGAACACTCGCTGACAGTTGGAGAACAGAGGTCAACAGCTTGAGGAGAACAATCGCTTGCAGTTAGAGAACACAGGCCAAAAGCTGGAGGAGAAGACAGGCCGGCAGCTGGAGAAGACAGGCCTGAGGATGGGCATTCAGCTACAGCAACATCAGGTGGCTGAGAGGGCGGAAGTTGTTGAAGTCTCAATTTATTTGGAATCCTCGGGGTCTCTTTATGGTGGTGCTTGAGGTGGTCAAGGTTTACCTTTTTTAAAGATTTACCCAGCGAATCCATAAGATCAACACTTTTCCCCTGTATTTTGGTTACCATAAATGGACTCAAATAATCTGGATCAAGTTTCACCCCTTTGCGCTGTTCACTGCGGACATTTTTTCTTCACACCATGTCTCCAACTTTGACACTTTTGTCTGACTTTTTTGTAAGTCGTCGTCTTGTTCTTTCATGTGTTTTCTCCACATTTCTTTCGACAATCTCCATAATTTTGTCATGCTGATCAATATCGATGGCCACCACCTCTTGTGTACAAGCATTTTCCAAAGAACTATCAACCTGTGAAAACATTACAGTAATGATGATGTTTACCTGAATTAATTGAATAAGTATGTGATATATTTTTATTATTATTATTTATGTGTTTATTTTATGTCTCAGAAGATAAAAGGACATTTTTTCACCTTAAAATTTTCTGGGACCTGTGATGGGTATCGTGCTTCTCTACCAAACATCAGCTAAAAGGGCGAGAACTCTGTTGTCAGTTGTTTTTTGGTGCGTAGCCCAAACATAACTGCATCCAGATATTGGTCCCATGTATTGGGTTTGTCCTGAACCAGTTTTGCAAGGAATGTAAGTGTTCAAAATATATAATAAGTTGTGCATTCAAAGTTCTTCTGCGACTGTACTATGTTAATTAAGTTGCTGAAAGCTCACTTGTTGTAATGGCTCCAACACAGCATTTACACAGCCAGCTAATTTTGTCTTTGCGAAGAGAAACTGTCGGCATAGTGTGTTCCTCTTGGCCGTGCTGGGGGAAGCCGGGAGGTAACATCTTACAGTATTAAGAATGTACTCTTTGTACTTTCTAATTGTACTGTATGCACTTTCTAATTGACTTATTTTTCTGTGCTGTAAACCATATGGAAGCATCTGTTATGTAAAAATTTGTTTAGAGCAATACAAAATTAAACACAAACCTTAATTTTCTAAATTCTCTTATTTTCCTTTAGTTTTCACACTGTCCAGATTCTGTAGGGTGTGTGTACATTTTTCATCACCATTGCATAAATAGTGTGGTGTATGTATTTTTTACCTCTGTATAGTGCCGTTGAGACGCTCCACCAACCCGTTGGTCTGAGGGTGGTAGGGTGCACAGAGGCTTCTTTTAATGCCCTTCTTGAAACTTCCAGTGATAACTCCAGATGCTCAATGCTATGATAGACCTGGTGTCAAATTACTTTAATTTTGTGTATTAATGTAAATCATTACCACATACATTCTTTCATATGTTATAATCACTAAAATAAATTTTGCTATATTTGAATCTCTAGGGGCGCTGCTCAAAACCTTACACGTCATCTCAGAATTTGGTCTCCATGAACCCTACAAATTTTGTATTGAGTGGTGCCCCCAAATGACATTTGTTATGGTGTGAATTGGCATGTCTCAAGGAGTTTCACTAGACCACTCTCATAATTTTTGAACAAATGTTATAAGAGAAAACAACAATTTTTCACATCTTGGGACCACTAGGTAGTGATATGCCGAAACTGTACATGTATCCACAACTATGCTATGTACTCTTGATGCTGTGCACAACATTTTGTGCATATCGGAAAAAATCTTTAGGAAGAGTTAAAAAAGAATCAAAATTCAAGATTTCCTTGAAAAATTATGTGTTATGGTGCTTTCAAATTGGCATCAGCCAAGCAGAACAAAATAACTGTGTTTCTACCACTTAAGGTTCAAAAGTTAAGACCAAAAATGTGTATGAAACTTTGTATTCATGGTAGCACTATAGAGTTTGATTTAGAGACTCCTAATTTTACAACGTCATTGTTAAGACTGTCCTCTATCAGTGTCCCAAATTTCATAACTGGGCTAAGGACAGGCTTCTGGCTCGGCTTTAGGGTAAGAATCGGCATTACGTTAAGTTCTGAGAAAAGAGTAGGGCAGGCTGAACTAAGGGAAGAGAGCAGGCTCCTGATGGAGTCTGTAACCAGAACAGTCATAAACTCGTTGTGATAGCCAAATCTGGGACAAGAGTGGGAACTGGGCTGGGACAGGGCTTAATCCTAGTCCAAGAAGAAAAGGAATGTTTTAGGTGTTTTAACTCAAAACATTTTGCTCTGATGAATCCTAAAATATAACAGTATCATTGATTTGTCTCATGATACACACCAGTAATGTGTTTGTAAGGCATGTTTGTAAAAGCTGCCCACATTTCCTAATTGAACTAATCCTTGTTTACCCTAAACCTGTTGAGAAACCACCCCTAATGGTTTAAGATAATCAGAACACATAAGGAACACATATCACATTTTACAATATACATAGTAGAAATTAAAATACTTACAGTATTTACAAACTATTTTCCTTGATCAGTGAGAATCCGCTTGGGGACTTCGAACTGATAAATGAATTTCAGAATCGCCTGGGTAACTTCCACTGCTGATTTTGTTTTTAGGGGATACGCTTGTGCCCATTTGGTGCAGTAATCTATGATAACACAGATGTACTGGTTTTGCTGGTCAGTTTTGACCAGCTTTCCAATAACGTCCACCCCAACCAGCTCAAATGGAATCGTGGTCTTTCGAAGGCGAAAAGAATAGAAGTATGTTAGAATTATTGATGTATTTATATTTTTACATTTCTTAAAAACTTTAAAACCTAAGTATGTAGGGTTGTAATTTTATATACAAAGAAATATGCATGTTTAATATGTTTGGATAAAAATTGAAAGTTGGTACCTTAATTGGTTGGTAATCTCTCAACCTTTGAATTGCGATTTATGTAGATAACAATAACTCAATATGGAGTAATCTTACAGTCTAACAGAAAGCAGAAATAAACACAACAACAGTAAGTCAGCATGCAGCTTTTATCCTCCTCGTCAAAGTACAAAGTCCTTTTCATACCAAAGAAAACTCAACATTACGAGGAGAACATGACTGGAAGCAATAACAAAGGTGAAACTAACCCCGAGTTGCTATCACACGGTATATCAAGTGCCTTATTTTAGGTGCAATTGCAAGTGAGTTACTTCGAAACTCAAGTACAAACGTTTTTATGTCCATGGATAACATATCTGCTAACATGAGCTGGTGCATATGAAATTAACCAGCGCTGCCCTGAACATATTAGAGATGTATTAAAGTGAGTTTGTGTGCACATTAAAATATTAAACCTTGTATGTAAGATGCTTGCATGATTAAATAAATGTACTACAGTTAATGTGAGATGTCTTTTTGAAAGGCTAAGGTTCACTGAATGCATTGAAAGAATCCCACTCAAGCAAGACATTATTGCAGCGTCATGTTTGTGCTCAGGTGCTGAGACAATGACGTTCAAATTTACGCAGTAATGGAGACCTTTCAGTAATGGAATGTACTGAATGAACATTCCCTGTACTTAACGAGTCAATTGAGTCAAAAGGAGACTAAATGAACTGGTACATGTTGTTTATGGCGTAATATCCTCTGTGTTGCAACAGTGCATGTCTAATTAGGTAACATGAATAACTTGGTTTAATTTAATTTGAACTGGTTTAAAGTTAACTTTTGTTAGAATGTTTTGTTAATAAACTGTATTTAAAATTATTTTAAATACAGTTTTATAATTAAATCTATATCAAAATAAATGACGTTATCAAGTTTAAATTTTTGCCATATCGCCCAACACTAACTAAATTGCATGATTAAAAAGTTATAGGTAAAAATGTACATAAGCGTTTGGACCGGTTGCGCTATGGAGTTTGGGATAATGACTCCATATCTGCCATGGTAACAGTTCAGACTGTCTTCTATGTGTCTGCCAAATTTCACAACTTTCCCACGTACGGTTCTATGGGCTGCCATAGACTCACTCTGCAGAAAAAAACTTTAAAATAATATTCATAATAGCAATACTAACAAAAGCAGTAGGTGTCTACGCCACTTCGTGTCTTGACCCCTAATAACATGAATTTTGTATGATCTCTCTTGGTTTAAAATACTCACAATTTCACAGATTCCTTGAGGGTTTCCCATACTTTCGAAGGGATACCTGTTGTTATATATATATATCTCCAAGGTTAACGAATGTGTTGAAACTCGAAAATTGACAGAATGGCCATAGTTATTGACTCACTGAATAAAGAGCATAAACTTACCCATTCTTTTATGTTCGCAGACATTCCAGGCCAGTAGTACCTCTGTGAAATGCCATCAGTTGTTTTTATCTGTCCAGAATGTGTTCCTTTGTCACTGTAGTGAAATTCTCTGAAAACTGCATCAGCCTCTTCTGCAGTGCTCACGACTTTGGATTTTATTTCTGAACGAGATGCTTTCTTACGATTGTAAACACAGACATTCCCCTAATGTTGGTTCCCATTGGGTTATTTTTGGGAAACCAAAATACATAAATTGGATACAGGCAAAGCTAAAAAAATTAATATCATGAAAAGGTCAATATCTTTTGTCACTCATTTCAGAAAGTGAAACCTGTGAAGGGACAAAGGACTCAGATGCAGGATAGAGCTAAAAATATAATTTATTATAAACAGGAAACAGAACAAAACAAAAGGATAACAGAAAAAGCAGAGCACTCAGAGTGCCTGCATCCGCTGGGACAGTCGACAGAGAGTACAGCCAAAGGACGTCCGAGCAAAACCGTTCTATACAGTCTCACTGTCCGGAAGAGCAGAGATTATCTCCTCGTCTGATGGCCCTGGACAAAAAGATGTAATAGTCTCCTTTAAGCAACAAGCTGTACAGCCACAAGTTTCTACTGCACACAAGACATACCGACACAGACCAAAAGAAAAGGCAGGATTAAATTGGAGAAGGGTAACGAGAAACAGGCGAGGGCTAAATAGGTGCGAGGTGCCGCAATTAGCTAATGGCTGCCCAGCTCTGTACAATAAACAAACAGGCATGGAGCGGGACAGAAACCCATACATTATATAGAAATCCATACACATAGAGTGAAATATTTAAAGGCATTATTTTGATAAATGTGATGATAATGGCTAATAGATAATGAAAACCAGTGTCTCAGAAATCAGCAAATTACCTTAAAACACCTGCAAAGGTTTCCTGAGCCTTTAAATGGTCTCTCAGTCTAACTGGGGTTCTTCAGGACAAGACACAGAAGGCATTATATGTCAAAAGAGTGAATATGAAGAACAATAAGGATATTCTGTGTATAACAGGGGAAGGTAACAGATTATTTTAGGCCTGTAACTGTGCATCGTGAGATATGGTGACCTGCTGTACCACAGTCACTGTTCTCATTACAGATAAATGCTTTTCAGGATAAGACACAGAAGGAATTAGATATCTAAAGAGTGAATATGGAGAACAATAAGGATATTCTGTTTAAAACGGGGGAAGGTAACAGATTTTTTTAGCCCGTTACCGTGCATCGTGAAATATGGTGACCTGCTGTAGGACTACAAGGTTACTCTGTACATTATAAACATATCATTTTATAATATCTTCTTATGTACATTTTATAGCCTATAATGCATGTATGCATGTATAACACAAAGCTCATTTATGTTCATGTTTCTTAAATGGACAACGTTTAGATTGCTGTTCTATTATTTGTGTAAAAGTGAATACACACTCACACACACACATATATATATATATATATATATATATACACAAACACTTACATGTTGGCTATAAACAATTACCATGGCAATCAAAATAATTCCAAACGCAATCAGTACACAAATTTAATGATCCTGCTTCGTACAGTTCAATCGGCTTGTTCAGGCACTTACGTCACGTCAGCACTCCTAACAGACTTTCCGAAAAGCCCGCTCACAGTAACGTGCACGAGAACAAAGCGCGTTATTGCCCAAGATGAAAAGCTGCGCACGATCCTCGCCCGAATTTACGCTCTTTACGTAGAGAATTGTCGACAGTGACAACAGCGCCTACTGCGGTCACAAAATATCACGGGTAACAGAACATTTTGTAACGACGGAATGGAGTCCAGATAAGGATGGCGAATGTTTTATATATTTCTGTCTTTGTTGTTTCTCTGTCCATCAGTGTGGCAAGGGGGGCGTGGTTTGACGCGGTCTGCGGCAGGGGGGCGTGTCGGGAGGATGACGGTAAGCAGATCAACGACTTAGTGAAAACACATGATTCTCGTTCTAGTAATTGGCGAGGAGACGCATTTAAGGCGCGACCGAAGAAGCAAGAGGGAGAGAGAATCCAGGCTGGGAAAACGCTCGTGAGGAAAACTTACCCGGACGCAACGTCGGAGAGTATCCGGAGGAAAAGCCAAGAAGTTGCAAAGAAAGCTTGAGTGTGTAACTGTTAGTGATTAAGTGAGCGGGTCTGCAACCCGGAAGTATTGCAGGAATAAAGTGTCTTACGTTTTCCCAGCCACGCCAACCCCGCCTCCTTTCTTCCTCAGACATTGAACCCTTTTACACTGCTGCCGAAACCCGGGAAGAAAGGAAGGAGCCGCCAGCAGCATGCAGTCGCCGCCAGGATCGCCGTTCGCCGAGGTCATCTCCTCTCTCGCCGGTCTTCACCAGGAACATCATCAGGCCCTGTTGGGTCTCAGAGAAGACCAGGAGAGACGATTCCAGGCCCTCGTCCAGACCCAACAGGAGGACCGGGAGTCGTTCCGGAGCTGGTTGAGCCAGGAAAGAGGCAACTCGACCTCGGCTGGTTCCCCGACGGTTCCTTTGCACAAAATGGGACCCCAGGACGAGCCATAAGCCTTCCTGGAGTTGTTCGAGAGGTCCGCGGAACTATCCGGTTGGCCCACGGACGCATGGACAGCCCGCCTCATCCCCCTCCTATCTGGAGAAGCCCAGATGGCCGCGCAGCAACTTCTGGTGGAGAACCTTATGAAGTATGCGGACCTCAAGAAGGCTATCTTAGAGAGGGTGGGGCGGAGTCCCGAACAGCACAGACAACGGTTCCGGTCCCTGGAGTTCGGGGAACGTTCACAGCCGTTTGCCTTTGCTCACCAGCTCCGTGACGCCTGTCGTAGATGGTTGATGACCGGAGCCAGCACCGTTGATACCATCATAGATCAGGTGACGCTGGAGCAGTGCGTGGCAAGGCAACCCAAGAAAACCTCCCAGTGGGTCCAGTGTCACCGCCCGACCGTGCTGGCCCAGGCGATCCAGTTGGCGGAGGACCAGTTGGTGGCGTGCTCCGAGGCCGGCGTAGGCCTACCATCACTCTCTCTCTCTCCCTCTGTTGTCTCTTCTCCCTCTTACAAACCTGTCTCATTTCCCAGGTCTCGAGGGACGTTTTACCCCTGTTTTGATTAATCTCCGGTGTCGGAATCCCTAAGGAGATTCTGACATATCAAGGCACGGCGTTTATGTCACGGACACTCCGCGAATTGTACGGATTATTGGGGATTAAAACGATCCGGACCAGCGTCTATCACCCACAAACAGACGGACTGGTCGAGCGTTTTAATCGTACATTAAAAACCATGATTCGGAAATTCGTACACGAAGACGCCAAAAATTGGGATAAGTGGCTGGAGCCCCTCTTATTTGCGGTCCACGAGGTCCCCCAAGCCTCCACGGGGTTTTCCCCCTTCGAGCTTCTTTATGGTCGTCAGCCTCGCAGGGTTTTAGATGTCCTAAAGGAAGCTTGGGAGGACGGGCCTTCCGCGAGCAAAAGTCAAATTCAGTATGTCCTTGACCTGTGTACAAAACTCCATACACTGGGGCGGCTCTCTATGGAGAATTTGTTGCAGGCACAGGACAGACAGAGCCGACATTATAACAGGGGCGCCAGACTGCTCAAATTTTCACCGGGAGAGAAGGTACTTGTATTACTCCCAACATCTAGCTCTAAACTACTCGCCAAGTGGCAAGGGCCATTTGAGGTCACACGACGAATAGGAGATCTCAATTACAAGGTTGTTCGATCGGACAGGAGCGGGGCACATCAGATCTATCACCTCAATCTCCTCAAAAAATGGAGCGAGGCAAACACCGTGATGCTGGCGACGACCATAAGTATAGTAGATGATCTCGGACCAGAGGCAAATACCAAAGTACAATCCCTAGCTCTGGCACCAGGGGGAGATCATCTCTCGTCCTCCCAACTCACGGATGTTGTGAAATTATAAACAGAGTTTGCTGATGTTTTCTCGCCCCTGCCCGGCCGCACGAATCTCATAGAGCACCACATTGAGACCGAACCGGGTGCAGTAGTTCGCACTCGCCCTTATAGGTTACCTGAACACAGAAAAAATTGTGGTTCAGAAGGAATTAGAGGCTATGCTGGACATGGGGGTAATAGAAGAGTCCAATAGTGACTGGGCCAGCCCGATAGTCTTGGTACCTAAAACTGACGGCTCGGTCCGGTTCTGTGTGGACTATCGCAAGGTGAATGCGGTATCGAAGTTCGATGCCTATCCAATGCCTAGAATTGACAAATTACTTGACCGGCTAGGGACGGCTCGCTTTTATTCGACATTGGATCTGACGAAAGGGTATTGGCAGATCCCCCTATCTCCCTTATCCAAGGAGAAAACAGCCTTTACTACGCCGTTCGGTTTGCACCAATTCGTCACACTTCCGTTCGGCATATTCAGAGCCCCGGCTACCTTTCAGCGTCTCATGGACCGAATTCTCAGGCCTCGTGCGGCATATGCTGCCGCCTATCTGGATGACATCATTATATACAGTAATGATTGGCAGCGGCATATGCACCATGTGAGAGCGGTCCTGAGTTCGCTGAGGAGGGCTGGGCTGACGGCTAACCCGACGAAGTGTGCGATTGTGCGGGTAGAGGTAAGGTATCTGGGCTTCCACTTGGGTCACGGGGAGGTACGTCCCCAAATTGATAAGAGGGCAGCGATTGCGACCGCCCCGAGACCCAAGACCAAAAAGGAGGTGCGGCAGTTCCTGGGGCTGGTGGGATATTGAAGACGGTTTGTACCCAATTATTCGGACCTCACCAGCCCGCTGACTGACCTCACTAAAAAGGGGAACCAGATACCGTCCAATGGTCGGAGCAGTGCCAGCAGGGGTTTACACAGGTGAAGGCTGCTCTATGTGGCGGACCGTTATTGCACTCTCCCGACTTCTCGCTCCCTTTTTTGTTGCAGACTGATGCCTCAGATAGGGGCGTGGGCGCGGTCCTGTCCCAGGAGATAGACAGCGAGGATCGTCCGGTGCTGTACATCAGTCGAAAGCTGTCTCGGACTGAGATGAAGTACAGCACCATCGAGAAGGAATGTTTAGCGATCCGGTGGGCGGTCCTCACCCTCCGTTATTATCTCCTGGGGTGGGAGTATCTCCTCACGCTCTGTTCGGACCACGCGCCCCTCCAATGACTCCACCGCATGAAGGACACCAACGCGCGGATCACTCGTTGGTACCTTGCTTTGCAACCATTCAAATTCCAGGTGATCCACAGGCCGGGGACCCAGATGGCTGTGGCCGACTTTCTCTCCCGGAGGGGGGGGGGAAGGCTGCAGTCCGGATGGAGCCTCGGCCTGAGTCGGGCGGTGGGGGTATGTGGCAAGGGGGGCGTGGTTTGACGCGGTCTGCGGCAGGGGGGCGTGTCGGGAGGATGACGGTAAGTAAGCAGATCAACGACTTAGTGAAAACACATGATTCTCGTTCTAGTAATTGGCGAGGAGACGCATTTAAGGCGCGACCGAAGAAGCAAGAGGGAGAGAGAATCCAGGCTGGGAAAACGCTCGTGAGGAAAACTTACCCGGACGCAACGTCGGAGAGTATCCGGAGGAAATGCCAAGAAGTTGCAAAGAAAGCTTGAGTGTGTAACTGTTAGTGATTAAGTGAGCGGGTCTGCAACCCGGAAGTATTGCAGGAATAAAGTGTCTTACGTTTTCCCAGCCACGCCGACCCCGCCTCCTTTCTTCCTCAGACATTGAACCTTTTTACAATCAGTGATTCTGTTATCACTTCATTATCTCATTCAGTCCAACATTCAGCGTTACATTAAGCAGCCTTTAGTATTCACACTATGCAGTGTTCAATTCATCTGGGCTAACCCATATGGGGCCTACGTGAAAACCGCAAACAGCCGAGAACACAAACAACACAAACATATCAAACCCATCTGAGCCCCACATGACTGTGCTGGCTGGTGGTCATAATTTCAGTTAATTTCAGTTTAAACTGCCACATTTAGTATATAACAAATCTAAACATTTTTGATAAGAGTGACGATTGCAGATGGAGTCAAAAGTCAGGAGAGAAAATAGTGTCTGTAGATCAGAGTTTATTTAAACTGATCCATCACCATTACATGAATCCAACACATGCAGAATGAAAGTCAACCTTCACCAGATTCATCAACAAGTACAGAATAATCTTAAACAATAATTGAAGGTGTTTTGTGAAGCAGAAAACCCCGTTCAGTCATGATTTATTCATGATAAAGCAGCAGCCTCAAGTACCTTAGTACAATAAAAGTATTAAAGCCTAAATATGTGATAAATGCAAATTTCTTGAACTAAAATAACTTAAAGCCCTCTTTCCTCTAAAGTTGAGTCCCTGATTCCTGACGTTTAAATACTCCCTATTGCTAAATATTAAAACCAGAAAGTTAACAAAGGAAGCAAAAAAATTATATTTATTTATCTATTCTTCTACAGATGAAGTTGAGTTTGTGAGATTCAGGAAGACTGATCCAGAGATGATCTCCTCCAGACTGAACCGCTCCAGATCTCACTTCACTCTCACAGTCGTCCACTGCTGTTTCATTCCCCGGAGCCCAATTCTGATAACACGTGATCTCTCCATTAACCCAGAACCAGATCCCCACAGAGCAGGAGTGACGTAACCCCAGCCACACCTGAGCAGTCGAGGCCTGATGAAGAACTTCAGTCACCATGAGCTGAATCTCCTGTGAATCAACTGAAACCAGATCCACATGATTCTCTCTGCAGTATCTCACAGCTTCAGTCCAGCTCAGATTCTTCTGGATCAATATCAGCTCATCTGAACACACAATAAACACAAACAACTGAACATGAGAACAAAACAAAAACACTGAGACTGAACTGAGATCAGTTTCATCATGAAGAAACTTATGTTGTCAAACACACACATTGACTTTTATTAACTCACCTTCATGACACACAAAAGTGTAAGAGTTACTGCAAGATACATCATGCCATTTCCCCTCATTATTCATATTGTTCATTGTACAATCTTTAGAATTATCAGGTTGACCAGAGTCCCAGTATCTGAAGGTGGAGTCAGTGTTATCTGACCACTCCCAAGAGTCTCTGAACAGACCAATCCAGACAGATGTGTCAGGATTATTAATGATGTTGTGGATCAGTTGATTGTCAGTCTGGTTCCTCACAGTGATCAGATCAGTATGATTCTGTCTGCAGAAACTCTGAGCTTCTCTCCATGTTGTAGTAGAAGTGTGAATGATATATGCTTTACTGCTGTCTGTTGAAGAAAATAAAGATTACAACCCTTACAGTTCAGATTTCAAACTACAGGAACAGATTTTTTACTAAAAGTCTTGATAAACACTTAACTTGTTCAGGGGTCAAGCAAAAAGTGGGAGAAGCATTTTGTTACAGCTGAAGATTCAACTTAAGTGCGTAAGTGTACTTGATTTATTTTTTGCTTATTGAGTTAAAACGCAGTTTTGTTGCTTTGTTTGCTACCGCGTGACGTGTTGAAGTCGCGTTTGTTCTCGTGCTAGTTTCACATGTTATTGGGAGATAATTGAAGGCCAGCTGAATTAAATTGCATGAATCAGATGGGTATTTAAGTGTGATTAACCACCACGGCATCGGTCCTGTGCAGCCCTCATGGCGTGAAGAATGAATAATAGGGATGCAGCCATGTATTGGCCGATATTGAATCATTTTTTTTTATTTTAGTGCCCTATGATTTACGTGAAGCAGAAAACACAGATGGAAAGTAGCAAACACAACAGAAAGTACAGCTGAACAGCTTATGAAATTCAAATTGTGCTACAAATACAGGTAATAATTATCAAGCTGCTGTTTAAATATGCCATCTGCTTCTTCTACGTGTGAATGAGTGGTGTGGTTTTGTGTAACTTAATGTAGTGGACTTAATTTTAGCATCTGGTGGACGCGAACACATACAGTTGTGTTCAAAATTATTCAACCCCCAATGCTTTAAATGGTTTTAGGGAATTTAGTGTACATTTGTAATTGTATTCAGAATGAAATCCTACAAGGACTTCTTAAAGAACCATATGAAACTAAAATGACATCAATAAGTTTGGTAATACAGTAGTAAATGTTTCTTTTGTGAATTCTTCATTGACATAATTATTCAACCCCTTAAAGACTACCACTCTGAAGAACAGAGGATCAATTAAGTGTTTTCAATCAGGTATTGAAAACACCTGTGTATATCAGGGAGCAGCAATAAAGCCTAATAAGCACCCATTACGCAGCTTTAAAATGACTGTGATACTCAGCTCCTTCTAGACATTTACTGGTGTGGTTACAAACATGGTGAGGTCAAGAGAATGGTCCAGGAAGACAAGAGAACAGGTGATTACTCTTCATAGGAAGGGCAATGGCTATAAGAAGATTGCAAAGATGTTAAACATACCAAGAGACACCATAGGAAGCATCATTCGCAAATTCAAGGCAAAGGGCACTGTTTAAACGCTACCTGGTCGTGGCAGAAAGAAGACGCTGACTTCGACTGCTGTGCGCTACCTGAAGCGTAGAGTGGAGAAAAGTCCCAGTGTGACTGCTGAGGAACTGAGAAAAGATTTGTCAGATGTGGGTACTGAAGTTTCTGCTCAGACAATACGGCGCACCCTGCGTAATGAAGGCCTCCATGCCAGAACTCCCAGGCGCACCCCCTTGCTGTCCCCAAAGAATAAGAAGAGTCGACTGCAGTATGCCAAAAGTCATGTGGACAAACCACAGAAGTTTTGGGATAGTGTTCTGTGGACTGATGAAACAAAATTAGAACTGTTTGGGCCCATGGATCAACGCTATGTTTGGAGGAGGAAGAACAAGGCCTATGAAGAAAAGAACACCTTGCCTACTGTGAAGCATGGCGGGGGGTCAATCATGCTTTGGGGCTGTTTTGTATCTGCAGGTACTGGGAAGCTTCAGCGTGTGCAAGGTACCATGAATTCTCTTCAGTACCAGGAGATATTGGATGACAATGAGATGCAGTCCGTCACAAACCTGAGGCTTGGAAGACGTTGGACCTTTCAACAGGACAATGATCCCAAGCATACCTCCAAGTTCACTAGAGCATGGTTGCAGATTAAAGGCTGGAACATTTTGAAATGGCCATCGCAGTCACCAGACTTAAATCCCATTGAGAACCTCTGGTGGGACTTAAAGAAAGCAGTTGCAGTGCGCAAGCCTAAGAATGTGACTGAACTGGAGGCTTTTGCCCATGATGAATGGGCGAAGATACCCGTAGATCGCTGCAAGACACTTGTGTCAAGCTATGCTTCACGTTTAAAAGCTGTTATAACTGTAAAAGGATGTTGTACTAAGTACTAAGATTGAATGTCACTTGGGGGTTGAATAAAACTGATAATGATGTGAGCTCAGAAAAGACATTTGTGGTTATTTCATTATAAATGTTATGTTATATTTATCTGACCTACACGTGCCTCTTTGATTTAATTGTAAGCAGGATGACTGAATGATCATAATCAATGTCCAACCGACCAAAACAATCAATTTCAGTGGGGGTTGAATAATTTTGAACACAACTGTATGCTTTTTGTTGTCCATATGCTGTCCCAATTTCTTCCATTGTTTACCTCATCTGTTAATCGCTTTGGATAAAAGTGTCTGCTAAATGACTAAATGTAAATATGAAAGTGGTTAAAAACCTCAGACTTAAACTTAGACTTCACTTAAAAGTATACTTTAATAAACCAAGAACAGGACCTGATTAGTCTCCAGCAGTATTACAATAGTACACCTACAGGTACACTACTAGCAGACTACTAATTATATACTTAATAAATAAATAAATAACACCTAAAATACACTTAAACTTTACTGCTGTATACCGTTATGTAAGGGTTTGGTGTCAGTTGGGTGTAAAACTCACTTGGTGGTGCTGCAACACACTCATAAGACACATTCAGGTATTTGTAGATTCCACCACAAGGATCAGTGAAAACTGAAGAACCCACAACCAAAGAACAACTCGTTTTTCCATCACATCTGTTACATAAATGCAAAAAAATCTAAAATATATAAAATATGTTATCTGATAATATCTGATAGCTCTTTAATAATGTTTTCTGTTCTTACCGAGTGGCCACTGCACTTAGAGATGTTCCCAGACGGCACTGAACATTTGAGAGCTGTCCAGCTGGTTTTCCAGTAGAGCAGGTCTGTCCGTCTGTACGCCCATAATTGGCTGAAAGGATTTTAATGGTTCCCTGCTCTGTAAATAAAAGTCACATTACAGAAAATTGTGTTTTACAAATCTTTATTTGGCCTTTAAATCACTGAAAATGTAAATGCATGAAATTCAGAGAACTCACCACAGATGAGATGGAAAGTCTTTGATTCACAGATTATTAAATCCTTTGAAACACCTGAAGTAAGAGATGAGAAGTGAATTAGACGTAATGATGCTACTTTGTTACATTGACTGCCTTTGATTATTTGCTTTACTCAGAAGTGTCCAATCCTGTAGAGTTCAGCTCCGACTTGTTCATCTGCCCCACATGCGTTCTGTGTCTTAACTGTGATGTTTATTATTGTTTTCTTATGATCATGTTTTGTGAAGTGAAGGTTTGCTGTCACTCACCATTGTAGCAGATGAATCTCATGTTCTCATTACAGTCCTGCTGATGCCATGTTCCATTTCTCATAACAGCACAATTATTTATGTCAGTTGATGGTTCAGTTTCCCAGTTCAGATATTTCACAGGATCACCCAGAGACCACTTCCATTTATAAACATCTGTTCTCTTCAATCCAATCCAGACATAGACCTGATTGTTATTCACAGTCTTCTTCAGCTCGTTCATGTCTATGATGTTGTGGACTGTGGCCAGATCTGTGTAGTTCTCTCTGCAGTATCTCTGAGCTTCAGTCCAGGTCTTCTCAATGTTTATATAGTGATAGCGGCGCTGAGAGCATTCAGATAATGAACAGAGAGCTGAAAGAGAGAGTTTTTATTCAGACACATTCACTCAGAGCTGATCTAAGCAGAAGTGGGCTGACACCACACAATCATCATTTACTGACACAATATTTGTATTGAAGAAGCAGATTCTGACAGATTTTAGCCTGCTAGTGTCTCACAGAGATGAGCGCTCGAGTCGACAACTGGGAATCAAATCACATTTTAAAACACGTCAGACTTTCATCGAGAAAACAAGAAAACAGGGAAATATCATTGAGATGAAAACTTCAGGTCCGTTTACAGATTTGAAAGGCAGAGGTGCTTAGTACTCAAGTATTTTACTCAAGTACATTTATTGAGTATCTTTATATATTTTTGTGTTTTTCGTTTTGGGAAATTTTACTTCACCACATTATGAAGCATATACATATTTTGTTTAATCCAACAAATTTCCTGAAACTTTTTTTTTTTACATGCGTTTTACCTTAAATACTAAAGTACATAAAAAATATACGATATAACTTTTACTCAATTAAAATGATTGTTGAGTAACTTGAGTAAAAGTAAGTACTGCAACTTTTAATGTACTTTTTTTAAATGTAAAAATTGCAGTGTAGTTTTCAAATGTAATTGAGTAAAAAGTATGATATATGACATGCTTGTATGTATGGACGTAAAAACCTTTAAACGAAAGTAAAGATACTTGATCCCTGAGAGTAAAATACTTGAGCACTATACACCTCTGGCTCACTCACAGTAGCAGTTTTGTGCAAAGTGTTCTTTATTTCACCACTAAAAAGTGAATCCATAGTGAATGGAGTATAAACATTGTCCCATCAAAAAAAAAAGAAAAATCCAAAGTAATAAAGAAACAGATATACATAATTATACATAAATAAAACTGGTCAAAAAATATAATCTCCAACGATAAGGGATCCAACCATCCGTATCCACAGGGTTCAGTTGCTCGAGGCTCCACAATAGGACCCTCTCTTATGTTATTAACAATCCCTGAGTAACGGTGTGGGTTGGGTTTTTAAAGGCCAACATAAATACACATATATACATACACATCTTCATTCACTTGTAATCCTCAATATATATATATATATACATGAATATGGTAAATGTGATGTAGGAGCAAAGGTAAAATGCTGCAATTGCGGTGAGGAGCATAGCGCTGGATTTGTGGGTTGCATTGCTCATAAACATCCGGTGAAAATCCAAAATGTGAGAATAGCGGAGGGGTTGACTTATGCTGAAGCAGCCCAAAAAGCAAAACAACATGAGCAGACACAGGGAGAGATGAGAATTCAGGATAGGAATGAAAGTGCTTTGGTTCAGGATAAGACAAATGAGGAAAAATTGGTGATTGGAAAAATTGAATTTGTGTCATTTGTGGCAGAAGTGATAAATTGTAGAACGGAGAGAATTAAAATCATAATAAGGGCAGCAGAGAGGTACTTGGATGTAGCAGGAGTAACTTTGGAAAAAATAAATGACATGCTAAAGACTAAACCAAGTACTCAAACATCATGTGGAAATGCATAATAATAATGGTTTTAAATGTCTTGCAATGGAATGCCAGAATGATTATTCCGAATGGACCAGAATTCAAGAATTATATAGATCAACAGGATAAGAAACCAAATATAATTTGCTTACGAGAAACATGTTTAAACCACAATTAAATTTTGTTCTGCAAGGATATAATATAGTAAGGAGAGATAGAGGGGCAGGAAATGGAGATGGGGTGGCCACTTTTATTAAGAATGATATAGAATACTATGTCATTAATGAGACTGAAGCTTATGAATTGGTGGTTATAGAAGTATATGCAGAGAATCAAACTATCAGAATAATAAATTATTATAATCAATGTAGTAGACTAAGTAAAGAATTAGAAAAGGTTGTTGGGTCAGGAAATCATAAATTAATTTGGTGTGGAGATTTTAATGCACATAGCACTTGAAGTAGTAATGATGATTATAATGGGGAGGTAGTAGAATAAATTATAGACAGTAATGGTTTAATATATTTAAATGATGGTAGAAACACAAGAATAGATTTGGTACATGGAGTCGGATCAGCAATTGATTTAACATTGGTGTCAGAAAGGAAAGGAAGTAAATGTATATGGGATGTTTGGGAAGAAAATAATATGGGTAGTGATCACTATATAATTTAATGTAAGGTAGGGATGAGTGTATTGGAACATAATGAGATTTTAGCTCCAAGATGGAGATTTAATAAAGCAAATTGGGAAGTTTATAAATATCTAAGTGAGGTAGAAATATCATCTTTAGAACTGAATACGATGGAGGACATAGAGGAATGTAATGAGAAAATATGTAAAGTATTGTATGATGTAACAGATAAAATTATAGGAAAAAAGGGACCATGTAAAAAGAGGAAAGCAGTTCCTTGGTGGACAGAAAAATGTCGTAACGCTGTTAAAAATAGGAATAAAGCATTTAGGAAAATAAAAATAACTAATATATTTGAAGATTTTATCAATTACAAGAAAGCACAAGCTGAAGTAAGAAGAATAGTATGAACAGCTAAAAAGAAGTACTGGAGAAATTGGTGTAATTCAATAGGAGAAGATATCGAAATAAGTGAAGTGTGGGGATCAATAAAAAAAATGGGAGGAATATATACAAATCAAGCTATACCAGTTTTAAAAAAATGATGTAGGGAAAATGGCGGTGATAGATAAAGAAAAGGCTGAAATGCTGGCTAAAGTATTTGTTAAAGTTCATAGTGATGATAATGTATCAGAGGATATTAAAAAGAATAGAAATCAGAATAAAAGTCCACATCCAGATGTGATGATGAAAAGGAATCCTACTAGAGACACTTTAGATGCAGATTTTAATATATATGAATTAAAGAAGGCTCTTGGGGGAGTTAAACATACATCTCCTGGAAGAGATGATATTTGTTATGCAATGATACAACATTTATCAGACAGATCTTTGGAAATAATTTTTTCAACAAGATATGGAATGCAGGAAAGCTTCCTTCTTCGTGGAAACATGGAATAATAATACCATTAGGCAAACCAGGAAAGGACAAATCTAATCCAATTAATTATAGGCCAATTGCATTAACTTCTAATTTATGTAAATTGATGGAAAAAATGATTATATGTAGACTAAACTATATATTGGAATTTAAAGGACTTGTATCACCATTCCATAGTGGATTTAGGGCAGGTCGGAATACTATGGATGCTGTTTTAAGCCTAGAAGCCGATATCAGGAAAGCTCAAGCAAATAAAGAGGTATTGGTAGGGGTGTTATTTGATATCGAGAAAGCATATGATATGCTTTGGAAAGAGGGACTTTTAATAAAAATTAATTGTATGAGAATAGGAGGAAAGTTGTACAATTGGATTATGGATTTCCTTCTTGAAAGAACAATTCAAGTTGAGGTTGGAGTAGAGTATTCAAAGACATACAAGATAGAAAATGGAACTCCACAAGGAAGTGTATGCAGCCCAGTATTTTTTAATATTATGGTAAATGATATTTTTAGTCATTTAAAAGGTGATGTAGGTAAGGTAAAGGTAAATGTAAATGTAAATTATGTAGGAAGAGCATTATTTGCTGATGACTGGGCAATATGGAAAAGAGGACGTAATATTTCATGTGTATCACAAAGTATTCAAAAAGCAGTAGATGAAGTAGAGGTATGGGCAAATAATTGGAGTTTTAGATTATCTGTGGCTAAAACTCAGGTTATATGTTTTACTAGAAGGAAAAAAGTTCCACAGGTTAAGTTAAAGTTATATAAGCAGGAACCGGAGCAAGTTTCAGTAGTCAAATATCTCTATGTATGGATGGAATCTAGGCTGACATTTGCTATACATGCTAAAAAACTGATCAAGAAATGAAAAATAGGAATAAATATTTTAAGATGTTTATCTGGGGTTGAATGGGGAGCTTGTAGATTATCGTTGAAAAGAATATATAATACATTAATCAGATCAAGTTTGGATTATGGAAGCGTAATTTACGGATTTTACGGAGTCCATACTCAAAGAGATTGAAGCAATACAAAGTCAAGCTCTGAGAATATGCTGTGGTGCGTTCAGAACATCTCCCATAGCAGCTCTTCAGGTAGAAGTTGGTGAAGCTCCTTTAAAACTTCATAGGAAAAAATTACTGAATTATTGGGTTAATATTAAAGGTCATAAAGAGAGTCATCCAGTGAAGGGACTAACAGAAGAATGCTGGGATCATGGGAACAATAACAACTAGTAAGTGGAAATAAAGCATCAAGGCAAGACATTATATATGAGATTCTTGCAAGTTTATTAAGAATAAGTAGTGTTAGCTTAATAGTGTTCGTGTGGGTTCCTGCTCATGTGGGATTGGAGGCTAATGAAGTGGTTGATAAACTAGCGAAGCAAGCTGTAAAACACACAGAGATAAATATTCAAGTGACTCTGAGCAAAAAAGAGGTTAAAAGTAAAATTAAAGAATTCATAAACAATAAATGGCAAGAAGTATGGAACAATGATAGTAAGGGTAGACATATGTATAGTATACAGAAACAAGTAGGAAATGGAAGAAGTGTTTTTAGGAATAGAAAAGAAGATACAATCATTTCTCGCATCCGAATAGGGCACACTAGATTAAATCATTCATTGTTCAAAATAGGAAAACAAAAAACGGGTAAATGTAATTATTGTGATCAGGCAAAAAAAATGGAACATGTTTTAATAAAATGTATAAAATATGTCAAGGAAAGAATAGAACTTATGAAGGAAGTATGTAAATTGGGTGTAGTATCATTTAATATGGAAAGTCTATTGAAAATGCATGCAGAACAAGATAAAATATATAGTGTTATTATGAAATATTTTAAAGCTATAGGAGTAGACAGGAGAATTTAAAGTAATAGGTTTAAATAAAAGTTTTTTTTTTCTCCTCTCAATTATTGTTTATTTAAATTGTTCATTTCTAGACGCTTATTAGTGCTTCACACCCCAGTCCAGTTGGTGCCGGTAATGCACCGAAAATCTATTTGCCAACCGCCATAAAACACCATTAGAAGAAGAAGAAGAAGAAGAGACAAAGTGCGGGTTACGTGTGAAATGGCTATAGATGGTAGATGTGCAGTAATGTTAAATGTCCGCGTGCTGTCAATGTGACGTGTACACTGTGGCGAAGTGAAGCTTTCAACCTAATTTGATCAGAAAACGGTTCATTTCTCGAAGCTTTTTGAATCAGAGCTCGACTGTGACCTCTGCTGGTGAAAGTGTGGGAACGCGCTGTGTCTCAAAATGTTTCACTATTGACAAACGCATTCATTGTATAATCAATAAAGAATTAATAAATGAGTGAATTTGTGTGGATTAGTCAATTAATAAATCCGCATATTCAGTACATGACATGAGACCTACTCCTAATAACTCAAAACAATAAACACAACATTTTGTGTTGTGGATGTGGACATATGTCCTGTTTGTTAACAGGTCAAAGTCATGAATAGAAGTAAAGAACTGTAGGTGCATTCACATAAAGGAAACACATGCACTTATATACGACTATAGTCAATCTTTAGCTGTAACAACCCATGAGGGCGTGGCTTGAGGCGCGATTTTCAAAGTACAAAGCAGTCACATGGGTGTGTGTGGAAGGAAGCTTCGGACGTCATTGGTCACATGATTTTGATAGAACGAATCAAGCATCGATACTAAGCTTCACTGAAAATCGCTATTTTTTGGAAACAAGGATCGTAGCTTTGGTGTCACAGCTAACGTCACTAGTGTACACCCTCTTCCCGGCAGCGGAACCGGAAGTAAAGAATGGTGAACTAAGTGTGTGTATCTCCCTGATGTTTGGGTTATAGTATTGAAGCAGAGTTGATATTTCCTCATTTCATAAGTTCCTAAAGGAGAGAGATCAAGTCAAACTGGACTCAAATTTTAGATCTATAAGATCTACAAACAATATCTCATAGTTGGATCTATCAGTGCAGTCAGCAAAAAAAGTTTTTAGTAACCAGTTTTTAGACTCATATTACACACAATATAACGCACTGACCTTTCCTGCTACCGAAGACTGAAGTTATTAAAGATCATATGTTGAGAGAACGTCTCAAAGTCAGATTTCTTACAGTGTGACTCATTGATATTTTAAAATTAATTTGAGTTCTTTTATCCCTATCAGTTGCTACCATTAAGAACAAACCCAGCTAGCAAAACAGTCCACTGCCTTCACACCCCGAATGTCTCCATAAATAAGACATAATCAAGTGAATGAGTTAGATCAGTTTGAGTTAAGGAATCAATCATCACTTCATTGTCTCATTAATGAAGAACACCCGCTGTTAACAAACACAATCACTGAAATAAACAGTAAGAAGTCACACTGATAGTGTTTCATTTAGTTGAGCTCTTATGTTAAAGTATGTGCTGACTGACTGTGTGCTGTCATTATTTCAGGGTAACAAGCTGGAATCAGACGATATAATCATCAACAGAGGGCGAGAAACTTGTTTGTTGAACATAGTTTTCATTACAAACAGTTATATATTAGATACGTAATGAATTATTGAAGACGGACGTTCGATGTGGTAACGCGGCCACGATGCGAAGTTATTCTGCTTATACCACGGTTACCACATCACAAGTAATTTGTCATGTGTTTTATTTCAAGAGATTTGTTGTGTTTGCCGCTCTTCTGATGCTTCTGTGAGTGGGGGATTCTTTTCTCACCCGAAGCTGTCGGCAATTCCAAGACATCATTTTAAAGGGGTCATTTGACTTGGCTAAAACGAATATTATTATTTGCTGACAAATGGACACACGTGTGTAGGCCTGCGCAGATAACAGTCACAATCAACAATACCAATGAAATCAAATACAAGTATGTGAGATCGGACAGTGAGGTAAATGCAGCAAAAATAGTTTGTATGGTAATAACAGTCCCAATAGTTTCAGGGTTGCGTCCATATGACAGAGCAGAGGAGTAGAAGCAGACAGAAAGTCATCCTCTTCAGATCCTTGTAGTTATCACTGAGAGAGTAGCAATAGGATACCGACCAATCTTCATCCGTGCGTTAGAAGATCTTAAATGATCTTTAGACTTAAATGCATCAAGCTTTTATCAAAGCAAGCAAACAAGCAAAATTCAGAGCATTCTATATTCATCCATCGAAATATATACAAATTTAAATTGACGTATTTTAGTTTGTCAAGAAAATACAAGCACTGTTTTTTATAAGTGTGCTTGAATGTAGATGCTCTAGGACCCTGGGGAATCCCTGACTTATGAATGAATGAAATATCGTGAAATACAACAATAGATATAAAAAACGAGATAACAAAAGTGCTAGAATTTTACAGCTAGAATTTGACATAAATTTGATCTGAACGTATTCATTAGTAGACTTCATTACTCCACCGCCTGTGTGGCGTCATCAACTAGATTGCTGAACCAGCTTGAAAACAGTCGTAACTACATTGTTAATTTCCAAATGATGCATCGTACTATGGTGGTAAATAGGATGTTTTTTTCTAAATACATTACTGAGTTTTCTTATATAAAATGATGCTCAGGATGTTGCTGAGTTGCTAATTATTACACTAAACCATGAGCTCATTTTAATAAAACCAATGTTATGTTATGTATCGTCCAAAAGCCCCGGAAAGGTGTCAAGATAAAGAGCACATGATATATGTATGTGTTTTTGCGAGGCGCTCGCTATGATTAAATCCTAATATGGTAGGCCGGAAATATAACTTCAGTGAGCGCAGAGGGACGGGTATATGAAACCTGATTGGTAGAAGGTGATGTCAGGTAAAACTTGATTGGTTTAAACTGTGATAAAAACTTGAGAACAATGTATAAAAGATGGAGTCAGATGTGTATTCGGGGGGACATCTTGAGATGAACACAATATATCTCACTATGCTTGCTTGGGCAAATAAAGTTTAAACTCTTGGCATCTGGAACCCTTGTCTCTGAGATTTCTTTCTGCGATGGAAGGCCGATTCGCCACAACATTAACCAGCGAGTTATGACGTTGTTCAGGAACAAACCCCGGTTTGGTTACTGACATACTGACAAACATCTTGAGGTTAGAACCGGAGGGTGAGTAAATGATGACAGAATTCTGTCCCTTTAAGTGTGCTGTGTTATTAATCTGTGAGTATTTTGGGATAATACAGTGCTATGGCGTCATAGTTTCAACTAACCAGTAACAAACCCTCAGGATCCTCTAGGCTCTCAGAAATGACCAAACTATATGTATTTTTAGACTTTCAAATTTTTTTTTTATGAAAGTTTGTTACTTTTTTCCCATTAGAACAGGTCTGTTCCAGCTCCTTCAGCACTGCTCAATGTATGACTGTAAGGATCATGAGAGTAATAAGGGAGAAGTCTGCTCTCGTGATACTGTGATGTCATCCGCTGAACAGTCACTGCTCTGATGTAGAGGTCTAGATGATGAAATAATGACCAAGTCATAGTAAATCAATAAGAGATTCATTTTGAGTGACTGTAAAGCGCTATCTTCGGGAAGCCTTATGGAAAAAGTAAAAGCTGAAAAACTTTACTCTTGTTGATTTATGTTTTGTAACATTATATGTTCAGCCTTAAGACGAGTAATTTTTTCCTGCATAATAATATCATTTTTAAGTTTATCACGGTGTGTTGTATGATACAAAGAGGCAAAAGGCACACCTTAAGAATAAATGTGCTTTTCACTACACACATAATGTATGATTGCAGAAAATCTATATGTTTGTATTAAACATTTATGAAGCACAGATTTTGTGTGAAAATAAATCAGAAGGGGTTAATTGTGTTTAAAAATCTTGTAAATGTATGAGGTGGGTACAAAAATACTTTTACGAACCAATCACTTTAGCAAAGTTTGCACGATATTTTGTTTATTTTAATGAATAAAATAATTTAGTTTTGTTCAATAAATATACTGTCATTAAAATATGTTGATATCACAAGATATAAACAACAGAAAAAAATTCTAAAAGAATTTTGAAAGCATTACAGTTATCATAATAATTTAATAAAGATTTACAGTAGAAAATGTGAGTGTTGCTTTGTGGCAAACCGTGGAACTGGTAACTAGGGTGATCATATTTTAAGCCACTAATGAAATGACCCAACCCACATGTCTCTACGATGTTCTCATGATATTACATTTACATTTACATTAAGGAATTTGGCAGATGCTTTTTTCCAAAGCGACTTACATTGCTTTATCCAATACATTTTACATAGGTACTTGCAATCCCCTCGGATCGAACCCACAACCTTGCGCTGTTAACACTATGCTCTTACCACTGAGCTACAGAAAAACTACAAGTTATAAGTCTTACGAAACGGTTGCTAGGCTAATGTGTTTGGTTGCTATGGGCGTGGTTTTTACTCTGTGCAGATGTACCCAATATTAGGCGTTCAGAAGATGTCATAACTAGACGTAGAAAAAACTTTCACTTTTGGCCCTCAAGGGACGTATTTTCACTATAAAAGACGCAGAAAAGACGTATTTTGGAGACATCACCTTTGCTTGGGGGTGTGATATATTTAATAAAGTAATTATTATAAAATGGCTCATTTTCTTTAGTAGAACAGTTTTTAATAGACAGCCATATAACTCTGATGTCAATTCTCCTGACATTTAAATCAAACGTAAAACCAGAAACACAAAACTCACCAATGACAAGAAGACTGAAATACAGAATCTGAGCCATTTCTGAGGAAGAAACACATTGAAAACCTCAAATGTTAAACTTCTGTTTGTTCACAATTTTTTCATTCAACATAAAATCATTGGCAAATTTAAAATCAAATAAATCTGTGAGTATGACATAAACGTTTGCTTAGTTTCTGTCAATGAAGTTAAAAGTCAACATTTCTATCACTACTGTATCACTTCAGAAAATCAGTTCTTGATAAAGTTTCATTAAAAGTTATTTTCAGATCAATTCACAAGAACAGAGTCATTACAAAAGAATGATTTTAATTAGAATGAGAATGTAAATAGTTCTTACTTTTCATCTCTTGTGTGTTTCTCTCCTGAATCTGCTTCTGTTTCTCTCTCTCTGTGTGTTCATGTGTCACATTATATTATATCTGGTCTTCAGCACCTCCCATCTTTTGGTTATTTCTCAAGAAAGACTTATTTACTTACTTACTTTACATCCTGCTTATTTGTATCCTTGTTCACGTAAATGAGAAGAAACAAGGTGTGCGTTCTCTTATTTGCATGTGTGATGTGTGTCAGCCAGCGAACACAAGATAATAAGAAACACAGAAGAGGTTGATGTGGTGTCACACTAAATATATACATTTAAAACAAAAAAACTTATAGATTTTAGGCATGACTTTAAAAAAACAGGTCTGGTAGTCTTTGTACTACAGTCAGCAAGCTGTTCAGCTGTTCACTTTTGAGATGGATGATCACACTATAGAGAACGCCTCTGCACTGGGGGTCTCATGCTTCCAGAGGGACGACTTCCCCCGGCCTGACTTGAGGTCTTATTTGAGGAAGGAGGTCACATTGATGTACGGCCCTGCGTGAGAAAACAGATGTATGGTGTGAGGTGTCAACATGTGAAGTTATCTCATCTCATGTGTGTTTTCTGTTTTTGGGTCAGAACAATGACGTTCAAAGAAGCAAAAAGGATAATTCTTATATGATGAGGCTCTCATATCTTGTCTCCATACTCACTTAGCTTTATTTCTCTTTATTACTTCAGTCCATTGTTATTATATTAATAGAAGTGTGAGATTTCATCATATCTTATGACAATAAATATATATTTTAAACGTCTTACTGTGAATACATTAAATGGTTACTAAGTATTCCTAAATCCTCCTCAGACCTTCACTACGACATATGTGTGGCTCAAAAGTGTTTATATGTTTTGGTTTGACGTTGATGTTAAATTGAAGTAGTGAAATGTGTTTTCTAGTAATAAATTCCAATAAAGACCATGTACTTGTTTATTTGCTGAATATTTAAAGGGTCAGTTCACCTAAAGTTGAAAGTAAGTTTGTTATTTAAAACGATATGTTCACGTGTCCAGGTCTCTTTCTCATTCAAATGTAGTTTGCCTGAAGCTCTTGACCAATAACTCTCTGTTTCCAAATGTTGAAGTCACAGGGGTCAGTTCATGCTTATTTTTGTGAGCAGTGTTGTGATGGTGGTTAAAATTCAAATCCATACAAATGTTGTTTCCAAACAAACCAAGCGCACATGTTTTCTCTTGAAGAAGGAAGATAATCTGTGCACAGATGTCTAATATTGTGGCCTTTTGTTGTTGTACACTGTAAAACAAATCACTTATCTTACATTTTTCAGTTCTCTTGTTCATTTGAGTTAGTCAAGTTTGATGCACTAACAGGCTAAAATCTGTCAGAATCTGCTTCTTCAATACAAACGTGTGATTGTGTGGTGTCAGCCCAATCCTGCTTAGATCAGCTCTGAGTGAATGTGTCTGAATAAAAACTCTCTCTTTCAGCTCTCTGTTCAATATCTGAAGGCATACAGCGCCACTATCACTATATAAACATGAAGATGAACTGGACTGAAGCTCAGAGATACTGCAGAGAGAACTACACAGATCTGGCCACAGTCCACAACATCAATGACATGAACGAGCTGAAGAAGACTGTGAATAACAATCAGAAGGTCTGGATTGGACTGAAGAGAACAGGTGTTTATAAATGGAAGTGGTCTCTGGGTGATCCTGTGAAATATCTGAACTGGGAAACTGAATCATTAACTGAAACAAATAATTGTGCTTTTATGAGAAATGGAAAATGGCATCAGCAGAAGTGTAATGTGCCGTCACATTTCATCTGTTACAATGATGAGTGACAGCAAACCTTCACTTTAAGGAGGCATGAATTAAAACTCAAGATTTTGTTATGTAAGAGGGAATGGTATTCATGTGAATATCATGTAAGTGTCAGAACTGAAAACACCGTTGTAACTGAGATAACACCTGTAATTGACACCAGGCCCACTGAACGGCAGGTTCTGGAATGCACCTCATTGATAGGTTGTACACAGCCTCAACAGAAAAATATCAACGACTAATTCTCTAGCCCCGCCCACTGGTTTGTGCATGACATTACTGAAGTAATTCGCGCAACCAAGTAGAGCGAGCAAGCAACAAATAAACATGGCGTTAAAGATATATAAATATTGTGACATCCATGGTTGTGGGATGGAATGTCTGTTATGCAAAACCGGTGGCTGTAAACACAGCATGAGTGCATCCTCAAAGCATCATAGGTGTTTGTATTACTTTTCATTGTTATATGATAATTCATGACTCATGTGAATTGTGGGTGTGTTGAAAAATCCGAGCACTTATGTTTGTGAATGCAGGGCATAGACATTTTCTCTTGCAAGGTATTTAAATGTATTTATTCTTTGAAATGCATGAACAAAATGATGTGGATGTGAGGATTATCTTTTACAATACATGTGTAGAATCTATCAAACAATCACACTTTCTGGATGAGAGAAACTGACGTCTAGATACAGATTACCGCCTGATAATCTGTGAAGCAAATCTCTAACACTGATCGCATTATTGATGGTTTTTGATGAAATATCAACATTTTTAAAATCTTCCTGTTTGTATTTTGCAACATTCAGAACAATAAAACTCATAAAAGGGCCATGACAGTGTACCACAACATACAGCATCAGCTACACATTAAACGTTATGTAATCCTGTATGTGTGCGTGCATCCCTGTGCGTGTGTGTAACCAGTAAAACAAACAGTTGTCTTTCTTAAAACCAAGTGTATTTTGCACACACGCAACCCACCCAAAATAAACAAATATATACAAATAAGCCAGGGAGCATGCAGTCTGTCTAAAGTTTAAAGAAGAAAAGGCAAGTTTATTTATAAAGCATGTTTCACATAGAAAAATAATACAAAGTGAATTCTATATCATTTACACAGAGAGAAAAAGCATAGACAATAACAACACAAAAATGTAAATGTAAACAAGTTCAAATAATGGAGGGGAAGAAAGGAGTCGGGGTCGGCGTGGCTGGGAAAACTTGCAAGAATCTCTTTTATTATCAACGCACATCCGGGTATTCACTTCTGGGTTTCAATATACAAATTTCTACACAATCTTTCTGGATCGTAGATTCCTTCTGGTCAGCCTGTTGGACGCAACGTCTCTCGGCTTCGGCACACACACACACACACACACACACACACACAGGTTTTCCCAGCCGTTCTCTCTCTCCCGCCTCTGGATCTGTGGATCCCTTTTATAGCGTCTCCTCGCCAATTACTAGAACGAGAAGCAGGTGTTTTCACTAAACCATTGATCTGCCTACTCACCGTCTTTCTCGCGACACCCTCTCTTCCCGCAGACCGTGCTGAACCACGCCCACCTCTCCACAGTAAATAATATGTATTTAAAAATAAAATGGAAAGACCTGAAGACCTTTAAACAAGCACATTTACACAGTACAAGAAATTACCATGTTTATAGCATGGTGACAGAATAGCATATATGTGAGATTGCAGTTATGCAATTATTAAAATATGATGTAAATATTAAGTAACTGGACCGTTCTCAGTTATCTTGCAACATTTGGATGTGAGTTGGACATTCAATGGTAACGAAATTTGACTTCAAACTTTCTGGGAAAATTGCTAATTTTACCTTCTCTACACATTCATGGATTACTCAGTACACATTCATCCATTGCCTTTTTCCATTTTTGAAAGGGAGTGACCCTTAGATAAAACATACTGCAGACATGCAACTTGTATCATATTTTAAACATCACATCACATCATATTTTAATTTAAAACCTAATATGTGATCATGGACCACAAAACCAGTCATAAGCGTCACATTTGATGAAATTGAGATTAATACATCATCTGAAAGATGAATAAATAACCTTTGTGTTCATGTGGGCAATATTTGTCCAATATACAATTCTTTGAAAATCTGGAATCGAGAAATCGCCTTTAAAGTTGTCCAGTTGTAGTCCTCAGCATAGCATATTTATCACAAAAATTCAGTTTTTATATATTTACAGTATAGGAAATGTATAAAATATCATAATGGACCATGATCTTTACTTCCTAATCCTAATATTTTAGGTATTAAAGAAGAATGGATCTTTTTGCACCATACAATGTTTGCTTTTGCCTCAAATATTCCTGTGCTGACCTATGCTAGGGTCACACATAGAAACTTTCTGTAATAAACACCTTGAACATGACTATTTAGTTTGTCATAAAAAATCAAAAAGACATGAGTCAGGTTTTGTAAGTGTTGTATCTTATGTCACCTCATACTTTGCAAAGTGTGGGAAAGGACATAGATACCTGTCATGATTCACCCTCACCTTGTCAGGTTTTTCTTGGTCTAGAAGTGGAATCATGCAGGATCCTTTGTTTCATGTGGGAGAGAGATGACCTATTTGTTGCCATACTCTCTCTCTCCAGTCTGGGTCATCGTTCCTGCCCTCCTGTTTCCTAGTTAGTGTTAATTAGTTTATCCCTTGCAACTGTTCCCACTTGATTTGGTTCCCTTTATATTGACCTCGTGTCTCTTGTCTTGTGCTCGTTCATTGTATGAGATTCTGTACGTTTGATCTCGTTCATTGGTGCTGTTTCTGTTCCTTGTATTTGATACGTTGTTCCTTGTACATGTATGCTGTTACCTTGTTCCTTGTACATGTATGCTGGCTGGTCCTCCAAGCCCTGTTTCCTCTGTGTCAAGTAAGTCTACTTTAGATTGTGTAAGTGTTTAGATCAAGTGTTTGTTTTCTTAGTTTAGTTAGTCCTTGTTTTTGTTCATAGTTTAGTTCATTGTTTTGTCATTTTGATAGTGTTCATTGTTATAAATAAATTTCCGTTTAACCCCTTCACCATCGGTCTCCGCCTGTACTTGGGTTCTCCTACCATGTCTTCCCGTGTTAACCATGACAGAATGAAAGAGCCAGAAAGAACCCAGCAGGCAGCCGTGAACGATTCCTTGTGGTCCCACCAGGCTCGACTACTGTTTGGGCTCATACAGGGGGATCGCGGGATCAGAGACTTCGCCTGGGAATTTTTGGCTCTATCTGGGGAGACAGAGTTCGGTGAGGCAGAGCTTAAGGTTATTTTTAACTGCTGCCTCACCGAGCCTCTCAAGCCGACCGAGATGAGGATGTTGAGCTCCCTTTGGATGGGCAACATGATCAGGTACGTGATCAACCGAGATGATCCCTGGCCGTTAGTGCCAGACTGGGTATCCACTCCCTTGGCTACCGTCCCGGAGGACTGTGTACTGGCCGCTCTCACCCTCGGGAGCTCGGCCCCCTCACCCACAGCACCCTCTCCACCCTCCACAAGCCCCCAAATTTTTTGGGGGGGGCGCCGTGGGGGTGGGACGGCCCGAGCGGCCTGCTCGGCCGTAGTTTCCCCTGAAGAGCCGGCTACCCGGCGGGTCAAGCAGCCGGCACCAAGCCGGCACCATAACAACGTACGTTGATCTGTGCGTTGCTCTCACTGCTGGCAGTGTTACTTCTTCATAAATACACAAGGAGGCTCACTGATGCCCCCTAACATCACACCCCAGCATACACAGTCCTTAGTGATATATTAAATAAGCAAACAGCAACACAATAATAAATAAAAAAAACATTTGGCAACCAAATCTATGCCACTACACACACAGAGAGGGCTTTAAGGGTTTCAGATTGAACAGTTTATTCACAAACTGCAAGATGTTCTCCTTCACTGCAGGATTTTTTACACACTGGACAGATTTTACCTTCACTCTCAAAATCTGAATATTCTCTCCTTCAACAATACAAATGAAACAACATTTAAACAGTTTTATTATTATTTGATCAGTCTGATCACACAATCGTGTTGCCCGATATAAGCCCTGTTTTGTATAAGATATCACTTCAGAAAAGTGAATTTATTTATTTACATGAGAAGATTTAGTAAAAATTCACACAAATTTAGCCGTGGATTATGACATGGGGCCTGTTCTTGTACATCGCTAACTCGGTTAGCTGGATTTGATTGTTGACGATTTGGCATGATCTTGGATTGTTTGGTTCTTGGACGCTCATCCTGGACTTGCTGTCATAGCAACAAGTCCGTAAACTTGAACCTGCTCGGGAGCAGGCTTACTTCATGTAAACAGGATTCGATTGCGGCTTTATAAGAGAAGTAGATAGGTAAATCTGCCGCAGCCATGTCTTGTCAGTTTTTACGTCAGGAATCCGTTGCTGAAGGTGCCAGAATAATTTGAATAGCTTTTCGAATGAATCGCGTTTTGCGAGATCGACAGGATCCTTAAGCGCAGCGCGATATTCTATTCTAACCGGTTTAACCTCAAACCGGTTAAAATGCAGCTCTAGCCAAGATAAGGGCATGCAGTGAAATGACCTTTGTTCAACTAAAGGGAAGATTTCAGTGTCTGAAAAGTCTGAGGGTTGCACCCGACAGGGCCTGTGACATAATTGTTGCATGTGCCATATTGCATAACATTGCCAACATCAGAAAGGAAAAAACCTCCTGTGGTGGGGGTGCAGCCTGATGATTACCTCCTGCCAGTGTACTTGGACCAACCTAGTGGCAGAGCTATTCACAGGACAGAATTGTGGAACGCCATTTTTGAATATAATAAAAGTCATGACAAATATGCTTAGTTCCTTGAGTTTTATTGAAAATATCCTTTATAAAGAAAAGCCAGCAAGTCATATTTTGCCTGCAATAAGAGATAGTTATGTTAAGTCAGAAATACTACTATGTGTGAAATAGTGTATTAGCACTAACTCTGAAGGTCCTTTTGAAGCAACTCTATTTCCAGTGCAATTTTTCTCTTTTTCAAGTTGTCGAGTTCTATTTCTCTTAATTTCTCTTTTTTTCAACTCAAAATACTCAATTTTCTGTTTAAGATGCCGTTTATATAGTGTATGGATGTCACCCTGTGTAATTTCTTGGAAAAAAAAGGGTCAAAACATGCCTCATGCAACAAAACTAAAAGTACAACACTGCCCCACCTCTGTATCAGCAGCTCTTTGTGCAGACTGTTCTGGAAGCCTTTCTGTAGGATTTTCTCTGGGTGTGGACTCCTGCAACTCATGTTGCAGACAGAAAGAATAGGTACACAAGTATATACAAATTAGGGTAAAGTTATTTATGCACTTACAGGTTCTTCCTCCAAAGACAATCTGAGATGGTTTCTTCACTGTCCTGTGCAATGGAAATAAATGGGTATTACAAAGTGTTGCACTCTTTCCTTTTGATGTAAAAGTTAGAAACACACGACTTACTGCATATGCTTGAGCCACCACTTGCTTGGGAACAGGTAAAAGTGTTGGTGTATTATCTAAAACTACACAAAAGAAGGGGGACATAATGTCATTACAATTAACTACACTGTAGACAACATTGTGATTAATAACTGATGGCAACATATTTTATATGAACTAAAAGTTTAGAAGTTTTCACTTCTACAGTCACTGACTGTACCAGCCATTTGGATTATACTTAATTTAATGCAGCAACAAACCATTTTACAGTGTACTAAGAGAAATGAAAGCTCACTTAGCCTACCAGTAATGAAGGTGTGGCTGCTACTGGTCCCTGGCTTTGGGTCTAAGGAAGAGCTGCCCCCAGGGATGCCCTCCACAATGGGTCGGTTTGAATTCAACCCAAGGGCCAGCTCTTCTGCTGGGGTATATGGTGGGGGTACAGGATCACCACCTGTTTTTTTTCTTTCAGACTTTTTCTTGGTGGCTGTTATAGACAAACACATCATTTAACAGTGGCTTTTAAAAAAAGGAAAAAAGTGGCTTTTTAAAATAAGGACTGTATAAGAAGTAAAGGCTACCATTTTGTAGAATATTTTTGTACTTCACTTTTACTTGTTCCCATGTTCTAGTGGGTCCCGTGGTGGCTCTGACATAAAAGAACAAAGTTTATGAAATAAATAAAAACTGCACAAATACATACAGTGGAAAGTGATAGAAACATCTAACATGTACACCACTTTCGCCACTTATGGAATAATCAAATGATCAGATGATACACGGACCAAAAACAACTGTTAACAAAGTTGGAATCTGGGGCTGCAAAAAAAGCTAAATATTGCGAAAATCGCCTTTGAAGTTGTTAATCTGAGGCACTGTAGCAGGCCATCCACTCACAAAAAGAATGTTTTTATACATTTAAGGTAGGAAATTGGTAAAATATATGGAACATGGTCCGTGTATCATCTGAACATTTGATTATTCCATTCAATACAACAAACGGGAAAAGGAAAAAAGAGTCGATATTTCGTTTTTCCGTTTTTCTGCATTGTAGGCCTACATTTTTTTTTAAGAAAACGATGGTTATCTTCTTATTTCATCTTAAAACGGGAATCCAATAAATACATAAACCAAAACGACATAACGACCCGAATTACTGTTTTTTTCATTTTGTGGTATTTTCGAACGGACTTCTGCGCACGCACGCTTTGCGCATGCGCGTTATGTGAGCGCGGCATCACGCTCTTCACAAATGCGATCGATCAGTTATATAAAATGTCTTTAGCTGTACATGTTTCATATTCATGAAATGTTTATAAATAATGTGACATATCACGAGATGTCGGAAAAAGAGTCAATATGCTCTCTGGGGAACACTGCAACATTATTATGGGCCGATACAGGCTCTGGCATGTTACCTAAAGAGAGTAGCCTTATGCAAGCAAAATCTGCATAAAGGAAATTATTACCTGGATAGGCATATGACTGCAATCATTTGGCAGTTTACTAGGTTAATTTAGCTAAACCTGATGTAATGTAATCGTGCAAATGACTCATAAAAACCTCACAGTTTCAACACAAACTGAACAATTTTGTGTATTGCTCTATAGCAGAACAGTAGTTTTTGCTGGGGGAACCTAATGAATTCGGTTGAGTGACGTTACGGGGGGGGGGCTGTTCGCATCACATAACGTAATGTATGGATTAACACCTCTGCTGCGAGCAAGCAGTGGCTAACTGTACACTTAAATGTCACATAATAAAAGCAATAATGCTAACAAACTTCGACTGTATAAGCTCTGGAAAGTATTGTGATTAGGCATTGTCATATTATATGTTGAGATCTTTTCCACCGTCATGTCCTCCTCTCTCAGTGTGACTCTTTTAACAGGAGTGAAAAGTACAAACATCCATTTCGAGTTTCGCAAGATCGCATGCACTTGACTAACCCACATACTAACCCTAACCTAACTCTAACCATATAAACTACAAATGATTGTTGAACTTGCTAAAAATCAGAGTTGCGTGGTGACGTCAGACTGTAAACACCAATGAATTAGTGAGAGCCGATCCCGGTGAACGGCTGTGGAAGACTTGTGAAATCACCCAAAAATAAAAAAAAGAGTAATTCGGGTGGTTATTTCGATATGGATTATTTTTTATTGGATTTCCCGTTTCAAGCTGAAATAAGAAGAAAAACATTGTTTTCCCGAAAAAATGTGCATAAAGAAAAACGAACAAACGAAATATCGACAGTTTTTTTTCTTTTCCCGTTTGTTGTACTGAATGGAATGATCAAATGATCAGATGATACACGGATCGAACATAATCTTAACTTTATATCCTAATGATTTTTGGCAAAAAGAAAAATCTTTAATTTACCCCTGCAATGTATTTTTGGTGATTTCTAAAAATGTTCCCGTATACTAAAGACTGGTTTTGGGTCCGTGTATCATCTGATCATTTGATTATTCCATTCAGTACAACAAACGGGAAAAGAAAAAAAAAAGTCGTTAAAACCTTTTTTTCCGTTTTTCTGTATGTACAATAAAAAAAAAATTAGAAATTCTTCTAATTTCATTTTAAACGGGAAATCCAATAAATACATAAACCAAAACGAAATAACGACCCGAAATACTGTTTTTTCTTTTTGGGTAATTCACCATGGTCTTCTGCGCGCGAACGCTTTGCGCATGCGCGCCTCAGAGCTCTTTTCGCGCTCTAATCTCGGGATCGATCAGTTATTTACAATGGCTTCATGCGAGCAGTAGCCTACATGTCTCATATTCATGCAATGTTCATGAATAATATGACATATCACGAGATGTCGGAAAAGTTACGAGAAATGGGCGTCAGGCGAGGAAATTCTGAAATCACTATCCGGAGACTACTGGCCAAACATAATCTAAGGAGAAAAGCACACACCTCTGATTCAGACCTTGAACTTGCCGTCTCTCGAGCAGTAAATGAGTTATGTATAATTTGCAAATGACAACAATAACAAATTGGAAGAGAAGAGAATGGATGTTAAAAATAAACATACTAGCTTGTGTGTGCGTGTGTGGCGCTCATATGTATGTACAGTTTTGTATTCAAAAGAGTCTTGACTACTTTAGTAAAACATATTGAACACAAACTTATGTGCATAAATGTTCCCGATTATGTATTTAAAGTCATGTTGCAAACTTGGAGGATAAAAGTGATAAATGAAAATTGTGACATCATTTACTCACCCTTTTGTCATTTTAAACTCAATTCAATTCAATTCAAGTTTATTTATATAGCGCTTTTCACAATGTGTATTGTTTCAAAGCAGCTTTACAGGGGCAAACAGGAAAAACAGAAAAGTTAAAACACAGCACAGTGCATGGTATTTATACAACGAGTAAGTTCATTCTAATAAATAACATCTAATTTCTAAATAAATAAATGAATGAATGCAGTCTCCCGGTGAGCAGGCCAACACTGCCCTGCTGTGGCGAGGAACCCAAACTCCAATGATTGATTAATGGAGAAAAAAAACCTCGGGAGAAACCAGGCTCAACCGGGAGGGCCAGATCCCCTCTGACGTGTCATAGCTGCACTCAGACTGGTGACATGTGATTTTAGTTTAGCATTTAATACCAAATATTGTAACTTCAGCATTAATAAGACAAATAGTCCGTCTTTGCTCTTGGTTGGGGATGTAGTGGTCTGAGCTGGGATGGTCCGATGGTCATATTTCTCTTGGCAGCTGGTGGAATTGCCTTAGATGGAGCTGGGATGGTCAGTCAGTCTGCAGCTGTATCTGGTGTAATCTCAAATTGGGGATGGGCATCTGTCGGTCGTCTGGACATGGTGGAACTTCTTCCTACCTCGGGATGGGCATCTGTCGGTCGTCTGGACATGGTGGAACTTCTTCCTACCTCGGGATGGGCATCCCGAGGCAGAGGCGGAAAGAGAATAAAGAGAATAATTAGCGTAGCTGCTGTTCATTAACTATGCATTAAGTGAAAGCTTGGCTGAAAAGATGTGTCTTTAATCTAGATTTAAATTGGGAGAGTGTGTCTGACCCTCGAATAGTATCAGGAAGGCTATTCCAGAGTTTAGGTGCTACGTATGAGAAAGCTCGTCCACCTTTGGTGGATTTTGTTATTCTAGGTATTGTCAAAAGTCCTAAGTTTTGAGATCTCAGCGAGCGTGATGGGTTGTAACGTGATAAAAGCTCGGTTAAGTAAGTAGGTGCTAAACCGTTCAGGGCTTTGTAAGTAATTAAAAGAATTTTAAAATCAATGCGATACTTAATGGGTAGCCAGTGAAGCGATGATAAAACTGGGGTTATGTGATCGTATTTTCTTGACCTAGTAAGAACTCTGGCAGCTGCATTCTGAACTAACTGTAGTTTGTTTATCGATGATACAGGACAACCACTAAGTAGAGCATTACAATAGTCAAGCCGTGAGGTCACAAATGCATGAATAAGCTTTTCTGCGTCTGCAACACATAAACTATTTCGTAATTTGGCAACATTTCTAAGGTGGAAGAAGGCTGTTTTTGTGATATTTGAGATGTGATTTTTAAATGACAGGTTGCCGTCTAATATAACGCCTAGGTCTTTAACTGTATTTGTTGGAGTAACAGTGCAGCTTTCAATTTGCAGGCTGTAATCGGAGATATTCGGTTTACTTAATTTTGGTGCTATAAGTAATATTTCAGTTTTGCTAGAGTTTAAAAGGAGGAAATTACTAGCCATCCAATGTTTTATGTCCTCGATGCACTCTGCCAGTTTGGATAGCTTAAAGGAATCATCTGGTCTTGATGAGATATATAGCTGAGTATCATCTGCATAACAGTGGAAGCTAATTCCATGTTTTCTAATAATGTTGCCGAGGGGCAGCATGTATATGGAGAAAAGCAAGGGTCCTAAAACCGATCCCTGAGGTAATCCATAATTGACTTGCGTAAGATTTGACGATTTCCCATTTAAATGGACGTATTGATATCGGTCTGTTAAGTAAGATCTGAACCATTGCAGTGCCTGTCCCTGAATACCGATATAATGGTGTAAACGATCTAGTATTTTATGGTCTACAGTATGGAAAGCAGCACTAAGGTCAAGCAGGACTAAGAGTGAGATGTTTCCTTTATCTGAAGCAATAAGAAGGTCATTTGTAATTCTAACGAGCACAGTTTCAGTGCTGTGATGCGGTCTAAAGCCAGACTGAAACTTTTCGTGCATGTCATTATTTTGTAGGAAGGTACACAGTTGAGTTGACACTACTTTTTCTAGTATTTTAGACAAGTACGGGAGATTTGAAATCGGTCTATAGCTTCCAAGTTCAATTGGGTCTAAATTTGTTTTTTTGATAAGAGGCTTAATTACAGCCAGTTTAAAGGGTCCTGGGACATGTCCTAGATTAATAGACGAGTTGATTATGTTACAAATGGGCTCAATTACAGCAGGTAGTAACTCTTTTAATAAAGTAGTCGGAATGGGGTCTAATAAGCATGTCGTCGGTTTGGATGTTGCAATAATTTTAATTAAATCTTCCTGATTTATAGGAGAAAAACACTCTAGCTTTTCTTTTTGGGTGACGGTTGAAACTAATTCTTCCGACAAACTTGGAGGTTTGGTTTTAGCTATGTTGTCTCGTATTATTTCGATTTTCTCGGTAAAAAATTTCATGAATTCATTGCTACCAAGGTGCGGCGGAATAACCAGGTCAGGTGGAGTCTGTTTGTTTGTTAATTTAGCAATTGTACTAAATAAAAACCTTGGATTGTTTTTGTTATTTTCTATGAGGTTACGGAAGTGCTCGGCTTTTGCTGCTTTTAGTGCCTTTTTGTAACAGCTTGCACTCTCTTTCCATGCAATTTTAAAGACCTCTAATTGGGTTTGTTTCCATTTTCGCTCCAGTTTACGCGTTTCTCTTTTTAGGGCGCGAGTGGTGTTATTATACCATGGTGCTATGTTCTTTTCATTTATCCTTTTTGACTTCATAGGTGCGACCGCTTCTAATGTATTAGAGAAAATAGTGCCCATGTTGCTGGTCATGTCATCGAGCAATTTTATATTCGTTGGAAAGGTTATTAGAGAAGTCAGATCTGGCAAGTTCTTTACGAAACTATCTTTAGTAGTTGAGGTGATTGTTCTACCTTGTCGATAACAAGATATACAACTGATTTCTGCAGTGCGCAGTGTACATATTATAAGATGGTGATCGGAAACATCGTCGCTTTGAGGTATAATATCGATATTGGTTAGATCGGCTCCGTGAGATATAATCAAGTCTAGGGTATGATTAAGGCGATGAGTAGGTCTATTGATGTATTGTGTTACACCACAAGAGTCTAGTAGTTCTTTAAACGCCACAGCTAATGGATCGTTAGCACTGTCTACGTGGATATTAAAATCTCCAACAATCAGTACTTTATCGACGTTAACCAATAGATCCGATAAGAAGTCTGCGAACTCTATCAGAAAATTAGTGTAAGGCCCAGGGGGTCTATACACAGTAACCAATGTAAGAGAGACCAATGATTTTTTACTTTTGTTTGGAACTGTTATGTTCAACGCAAGCATTTCAAATGATTTAAATGTATGCATTGTTCTCCGAGTAACGGTAAGAAAGTCTCTAAAGATTGTTGCGACACCACCACCTCGACCAACCGGACGTGGCTCATGAATATAACCGTAGCTTGGAGGAGTAGACTCATTTAGACCAAAATAATCATTTGGCTTAAGCCAGGTTTCAGTAAGGCAAAGTATATCAAAACCGTTGTCTGTGATCATTTCATTTACAATAACTGCTTTTGGATTTAGTGATCTAATATTAAGTAGCCCAAACTTTAGGCGTTGGTTTTGCTCATTAAATATATTGTCTTTTGGTTTAATCATGATAAGATTTTTTCTCTGACTTTTAAATAAATTATTATTTGGTTGTATTATTCGGGGGACAGACACAGTCTCTATGCATTTGAAAGCAGTAACATTCTTAACAGTTGGGTGAGAAGAACACAGACTGTAGTTAAAATTTGTACTTACTAGTCAAATGGTGCGTAGCGTCTTTGAGATGTTGTCAGACAGAATTTCCGCTCCAATGCTGCTGGGGTGCAGCCCGTCGGGGCGGAAAAGCCTAGGTCGCTCCCAGAACAGATCAAAATTATTTACAAAGAGCAGCTTCTGTTCAATACACCATGACATTAACCAATTATTAAGCATAAATAGTCTACTGAACTTTTCGTTCCCTCGTCGGTAAGTTGGAAGCGGCCCTGATACGATGATCCTCGCCGTGGGCGATGCGTTGCGAACAGTATCGACCAGACTCCTGAAGTCCCTCTTCAGGATCTCCGACTGCCGCATTCTCACATCATTTACCCCCGCGTGCAGAACTACGGCTCCTACTCTTGCATCCTCCTTCAGAATCGCAGTTACCTGCGCATACACATCGAGAACACGGGCGCCAGGAAAACAGTGAGTGCGCACCTTACCTTCATTGAAGGAGGCGCGTACGTTCCGGACGATTGAGTCTCCGATGACCACAGCGTTGGATTTCGTCTCGCAGAGGGCGGCAAAACGATTTCTTGTAGAAATCTCGAAGACCGGTCGTGGCGGTGGGGGAGAGGTCATCGCTCCGGTCCTGGATTTCGCCTTCCGCCGTGTGTGTGCAGGTGCAGGAGTGAAGTTCATTTCGGCTCGTCGTGATCTTGAAGCCTGGGCTCTGTGCATAGAAACACACGGAGTAGAAGTGATAGGAGTATTACAATCACGTCGAACACTTACCGCAGCTTTGCGAGCGTCAGCCCGGGATGTTTCCATCGCCGTTTTACGTTCTCGCAGACGTGTTTGCCTCTCGAGTAGATCGTGGATCTGCTTCTCCAATACTTCCAGTTCTGACTGAAGTGCGAAGAAAGATTCATCATCTGCACTCAAAGGTAACGTTAAACACATATCTGAATCATTAGCCATTAGTGGTGTCATAATGAGAACAGTGAGTTAAGCAGTAAAGGCAATATTCAGAAACTAAAGGCTGGGAATGCTAACAGCCTGAGTGCTAATAGCGAATGATCGTATAAAACAAATCTATCTGTGCGTTATATGACGATATTTGGTATGGGATACACTTAAGGATAGGTTTAACCCTCTGTGAGTTATCAATTTACAATATAAATATTAAGAAATAACAGGAATAAACGATATATTTAGAAAAAGTTTGACGGAGCTCTGTCTCAAACCACGCTCTCTCAGCGAACAGGAAGTCACCCTTTATGACTTTCTTCCACAGAACACAAAAGTAGATATTTTGAAGAATGTCGGTAACTGGCACCCACCTGCTGCTGTTTGGTTACCAACGTTCTTTAAAATAGGTTATTTTGTGTTCTTCAGAAGAAAGAAACACATACAGGTTTGAAAGGACAAGAGGGTGAGTAAATGCGAAAGATTTTTGGCTGAACTACCACTAAGTTTAGGGAATGGCTTAGGGGGATACAGAATATCATTAGACACAAAGAACAATAGACATGCAGACAAAATATAGTGTGTGTTCTTACAGACTGGATCGACCTATGGTCGTAAAATGATGAGAGGCTACCTTTCATCAGTTGGGATATATGCAGGGGAAGGCAGAATTGGACGTGTTCTGCGAGCAGCCCATGCCCCATACCACGAAGAACGGCGCCGGGTATGTTATTACATAGTCCTAGATTTGAATGATTATTTTAGAACAATTAGGATGTCACGACCCAGGTCGGTTCGGGACTTCTTCTGCACGTGGGTGTGTTGTTTTTTGTCGAGCGCGAGGCTGGCTACCCGCTAACCGCGTGCTCAGTGCCTACGTCTGTCTCCCCGCCCCGTGTTTTCCTTAGGATTCCCCACACGGGTGATTTTCCACTCATGCTCACACACCTGTTTTGAATCTCACTTCTAGCTCGTTTACCCCCTCGCACCTGTTAACCATGTTATCTCGTTTAGTTTCCTATATTATCCCTCTGTATCTGTTGTCCGTTGTCTGACCGTTGCATTGTATCTTGCCAGTTCAGACTGCCCTAGACGTAGCTGCGGCTCGTCTAAAGAAGTCATTATATTGTTCCTATCTAGTCTGTCGTGTACTACCTTGTCACAGTTTCTAGAGCTTCTCTCCACGCTTCCACGCCTGCCTGTGAGTATTCTAGCCGGTGGCATCTGCCTTCCTCGTCTAATCTGTTGGGCATATTCCTACAGCTCGATCTGACGCCCCGGGACTACTCTTCCGTGTTTCTCGAAACCCAGCACGGGATTGAGCTGAGCCTCTACTACACGTCTGCCAGTGACCGGGATTCTGTCTCGCACGGAATTGAGTTGCGCCTCTACTACCGGTCTTCCGGTACCCAGAAGTCTGCCACTTCTCACGGTGATAAGGCCCTGAGGATTTGGACTTTCACTGTGCTATTGACTTTGTCTCTCCAATAAAACCTTTTGTTCACCCCGCAATTGGGTCTCGCCTGTGTATTGACCATGACATAGGATTATGTATGCCATGTAGATGTCTGCCTAATACCTATGCTTCATCTGTAGGGTATCCGTAACTTTAACCCAATCCAATATAATGCATATAAAAACAATTTAGCCATCTATGAAGAGATGTACAGGTAAGTGTAATGTATAATTATAGTTTCTAAAAGAATAATTTATTATTTCAGAAAGGCCAGTGACCCTGTGAGTCTTACTGGAAAAATCATCCTCTCGACACTTTAGGCACTGTGGTGTGTTCTGCTGCCACAAAGTAGTGCAGGATCTACATCCCACTAAGCTCTCACAGCATGCTGCATATACAGAATCTTCCATAAATTCTGTCAGAAAGGAAATAAATAATACAGTTCTGAAAGCACAAGACACAACAGCTGAACTTGATATAAAAGTTAAGTTGATGTTACTTTTTAAAAAACTGTGCTCTGATTAACAGCTATTTTAGAAAGAGTAAATCAAGATCTTTCTTTCTAGATGTTCCAGTCACAAACATCAATGTCATTCCCTAAGTGCTATCACTCCATCATGGTTAACACACATACTGGTAAAAAACTATAGCTTGAATGCACTTAAGTCACTGTAAGACAGGAAAAAAGTGCCTGTCAAAAGAAAACGAAAATAACCATTTATCTATTCAAGGACAAAACAAACCTCTGCAAACCAGACAAGTGAAGGCAGCTCTCACATTGCTGGATTGTTCTTCAGTCAGTGCTAATGTGGTCTTCCTGTTTTGACGGACAATGTTAGAGAGTTCCTGGATGGCAGAAGTCACTTCAGTTAAACCCTGAGCAGCCAAAACAACCTCCTCAATTTTTTCGAATACACTGTCCAGTCCACCCTCATCATCTCTGCGTCTAAGAAACATGAAAATATATATTGTTCAAAATATTTAATGTTAATTTATAAATGTAAACCACATAACTTTGTATCCGCTGTGGGAATGGTAAAGACTTGTAACATGAAGGTGTTTGGACAAACTGTGAATTCACTGAGAGTGATGATGAATGTCACTCTTTAACTCGCTTTCATTTAGTCTCTCTCAACATGTTCTATCAGACCGATTTTCCTGATCTGAGACTGTCTCTCATTTTGAAGGCTAAGTCCTTCGGAGGTCGCATTTGAAGGCTGCATATATCATCGAGGCTGTCTCGTTTCAGTTTAAGAAACATAAAATTAGCATTAATTCCTCAAAATAATACTGCAGTTTCATTCTTACCTTGAAATGTAATGGATGCTTCTCTGAAATAAAACGTATAACACATGCAGCCTACAAATGTGACCTCCAAAGGACGCAGCCTTCTAAATGAGACAAAGCTCATGTTTAGCCTTTAATGGTGACTGATGTGAAAAGAAACAGTGAGGAGGGTTAAGAGAAAACTCTTCTCTTGCAACTTACGAGATTCTCCGCTTCTTTTGTTGCATAGCCTGGAAGTCACCCTCTGGTACAGCCATGATTTTTCTAGAGTTCTGCTTCCAGTAAAAGGAGCCTAAATGATTTCCACAAATGAAAAGTATCTGAATGAGAACTAATTCTGGGTTAAGTGACAGTTCACCAAGTATTTAAATTGTGTCATCATTTACTTATCCTCTTGTCATTTTAAACCTGTATGACTTTCTTTTTACCGCTCAACACAAGAGAAGATATTTTGAAGAATGTTTGTAACTTTCACTCATTCACTTGCATTGGTTTTGTGTTCATACAATTGAAGTGAATGGGTCCTACTACTGTTTGGCTACCAACCCTTTTCAAAATATCTTCTTTTGTGTTCTGCGGAAGAAAGTCATACTGGTTTGATATGACAAGAGGATGAGAAAATAATGACACAATTTTCATTTGAACTATCACTTTAAGACTGACACATGGATGCAAATGGATGGTTGACAGATTAATATGCAGATGTGTTCTATGGTATGGCATATAAAATTGGATACATTTCTATTTTTATAGTATAAATAAATAATAATATAAAAGAATGTAGTGTAGTTTGAAATGTGGGTAAGTTGATGCCGCAATTTAAAGCCCACAATATATTAAAAGCCATGGTTACCTAGACTGCAATCTGAAAAGGGAAATTAAAGAAAGCACCTCTTGTTCCTTCGGAGTCCAACATTTCCACTCCATTGTGATCTGTCAGAATCAGTTGTGCGTTGCTTCCTAAAGCTTCTTTTACTTTTGCAATTATGCTGGGGACAGTCGCCTCCTGCTCAGTAAATCTTACAACCACCATTTCCTTTTGTTCACAAGCTCTCCACTCTGTAACTCTCCCAGGTTGACTGTCCTGAAATTCAGAATAATTCCACTTATTGTCATTCATAACGATGATACAAGAGTACATGTAAAACATTTACCTCTTAAACTAAGTAAAATAAATAGATTACCTTGTAAAGTACTTCAGAGACTGGGCCCTGGGATGCACTGAGGTACTTGCTGAGCTTGCTGACCTGGCAAAGCAAAACTGGCTGCTTGAGGAAGGTGTAGGAGGTGGCCCTAAGGCAGGGACATTAACAACACTTGCATTGGGAGAAGCCCCAGATCCATGTACTCCGTAGTGGGCCTGTTCCCTGAGATCCAAAGAACTGAAGTGGCCATCTTCTCTGGGGAACACTGCCACATTATTATGGTCTGTGAGGTACAGGCTCTGGCATGTTACCTAAAAACAGTGACGCAAGCAAAATCTGCATAATGAAATGATTCCCTGGATAGACATATGTACATGATTACTATCATTTTGTAGTTTACTGGGTTAATTTAACTAAAACGAATGTAATGTACAGTAGTTATAGTGTGAACGACTATATAAAGCTGGGGGAACCTAATGAAGTCGGTTGATTGAGGTTACGGGGGAGGGGCTGTTCGCATCCGATAACTTCTTAATTATAACCGTAATTTATGGATTTACACCTTTGCTGCTGCCTACAAGCTGTTGCTACTTAACTGTTCACTTAAATGTACTTAACTGTTCACTTAAATGTCACATCTTAAAAGCAATAATGCTAACAAACTTTGACTGTAAGCTCTGGAAAGTATTGTGAAAGTTAATTAGCCATCGTTCAGTTTTACCTGAAATATTTTTGAAATATTTTCCACCTTCATGTCCTCCTCTCTCAGTGTGACTGTTTTTGTGGTTGTGAAAAGTACAAACGAAGCATCCATGTCCATTTCTATCTTAAAGCAACTTAGCATGCACTTGGTCAAGGTAGGCGGCTGTACATTGCGCTTGCCAAAGCGTTCATGCGCAGAAGACCATGGTGAATTACCCAAAAAGAAAAAACAGTATTTCGGGTCGTTATTTCGTTTTGGTTTATGTATTTATTGGATTTCCCGTTTTAAGATGAAATTAGAAGAAAACCGTCGTTTTTTTTAAAAATTGTACATATAGAAAAAACGGAAAAACGAAATATCGACTCTTTTTTTCTTTTCCCGTTTGTTGTATTGAATGGAATAATCAAATGATCAGATGATACACGGACCGTTTTGCTGTCCAGGGTCACATATATGAAAAATTACTTTTTTGTAATATTTTATATATGTTGCAAATATGTACAAGTATTTGAAATTAGATTTTCATATATTGATATATATAATTCTTCTGTATGGGATACAATAGATGTAAATTTTAGAAAGCATTGCATAGGAAATGCAACTAAGATAATTACAAAATCAACTATTTTAATCAGTCATTTAAAATACCTGCTTATATGTGTTTTATTTAACCAGTCTCCCATGGAGTCATGTACAGTTAATTGAGAACTTTGTTTTTCCAAAATCTCCCAACCAGACTCAGGGATCAAGAGTCAAAGTAAACACTGATCACACAATAATGGTGGTTTGTTGAAATTCCCATTTATTAAACATTAATTGTGGCTGCAGAAGTAATATTCGATTCAATGCAATTGACATTAAGAAATTGCCTCATTTGTTTACAAGCAAAAACTATAGTTTGGTTTAATAGTAAATATCAGGTACATCTTATGTTATTGTAACAATTATGGGCTTTATTTGTTGTTTTCCTTGTTTCTGTTTGCCCTGTGTAGTTTCCCCCGGTTGTTCCCAGTTATACTGTTCATAAACTGTTAATCATCTTGATTCTTATTATTCTATTATCTTGATTCTATTATCAGAAACCTTCGTAGCAGGGCTATACATACATACTAACATACATACATCGAAAAGAGCAGTCAGAGCTCCTAAAAAGGGATTTTAATGAACTCTTTGAAATGCTTGGAAAGCTAAAAGTACAGGCATTCATCAGTGGACCTCTTCCAGCTCGAGGAACGAATATGTTCTCTCGGCTACTCAGTCTGAACATATGGCTGCAAAAAACCTGCAACATGAGAGGACTGAACTTCATTGACAACTTTAATCTCTTTTTTAATCTCTTTTGGAGATTCATAAATGAGAACACCAGTGAGCTTTTTATGAATGCTATGTCAATGTCACCGAGTATAACTGCAGACTCTATGGATGTTCTCCTCGATAGCTTTAATGCAAAAGTAAAAAAAGCTATCGATGCCATTGCTCCAGTAAAGGTCAAGGCAATAACTGGCAGGCGTAAAGCACCCTTGAGAAACACACCAGAAGTACAAAGCATGAAAAGAACATGCAGAAAAGCTGAGCGTATGTGGCGAAAAAACAAACTTGAAGTTCACTATAACATCTATAAAGACAGTCTGCATGCCTTCAATGTTGACTTAGGCAAAGCTAGACAGAATTTTTTATCCAACATTATAAACTGCAAAATACATAATACTCACACCCGTTTTGCAACTTTAGAGAGACTAACAAATCCCCCTAGTTAAGTTCCGAGAGAAATACTGTCTGATGACAAATGCAATGAGTTTCATCCTTTTCCTTTAAAAGACCAGTAATATCAGAATGGAAATCAGCAAAGCTCCATGCAGCAGTCAGGTCAGTCTGACTTTTGTACATCAGAAATTAGTAACTTTGTCTGAATTTCAGACAATTGATCTCAAAACCCTAAACAGTACAGCATCTTAAGGAGTCAACTTGCAGCCTTGACACACTTCCCACATCCTTTTTCAAAAGAGTGTTTAACTGTTTGGAAGCAGATCTCCTAAAAATAGTTAATACCTCACTGCTCTCGGGAACTTTTCCAGAGTCCCTCAAAAAATGCCGTTGTCAAACCTCTTCTAAAACAGGGCAATCTAGACAAAACCTTACTGTCTAACTACAGACCAATATCAAATCTTCCTTTTATAGGCAAGATCATTGAAAAGGTTGTCTTCAATCAGTTGACCAAATTCTTGAATTCAAATGGCTACCTGGACAATTATCAGTCTGGTTTCCGTCAGCATCATAGCACAGAGACAGTGCTCATAAAGATAATTAATGATATTCAATTGAATTCTGATTCAGGCAAAATATCAGTTCTGGTTTTACTAGATCTCAGTGCTGCTTTTGACACGGTAGATCACACCATGCTCCTACATAGGCTGGAAAACTGGGTAGGGCTTTCTGGGTTGGTACTTAAATGGTTTGGGTCATACCTTAAAGGGAGAGGTTACTATGTGAACATAGGCAACCATAAATCTGACTGGACACCCATGACTTGTGGTGTTCACAGGGCTCAATTCTTGCTCCGCTCCTCTTCAATTTGTATATGCTCCCACTTGGCCAAATAATGAAAAAGTAACAAATTGCCTACCACAGCTATGCAGATCACACTCAGATCTATCTATCCCTCTCACCCAATGACTACAAGCCTATTGAATCTCTTTGCGAGTGCATTGATGAAATTTACAGCTGGATGTGTCAAAACTTCCTTCAGTTAAATAAAAACAAAACTGAAGTCATTGTTTTTGGTAACACAATGATGAAACTAACAAGGTAAACACATACCTTGACTTAAGAGGTCTAAAGACACAAAGCAAGGTAAACAATCTTGGGGTCATTTAGGAGTCTGACCTTAGTTTCAGCAGTCATGTCAAAGCAATAAGCAGATCAGCGTACTACCATCTCAGAAACATAGCCAGAATCAGATGTTTTGTCTCAAGCCAAGATTAAGAGAAAATAGTCCATGCTTTCATCACCAGCAGGGTGGATTACTGTAATGGACTCCTTACAGGTCTTCCCAAAAAGACCATCAGACAGCTGCAGCTCATACAGAACGCTGCTGCCAGGATTCTGACCAGAACCAAAAAATCTGAGCATATCACTCCAATCCTCAGGTCCTTACACTGGTTACCAGTTACTTTTAGAATCAACTTTAAAGTATTATAAATTGTCTATAAATCACTCAATGGTCTAGGACCTAAATACATCTCAGATATGCTCATTGAATATAAACCAAACAGACTTCTCAGATCATCAGGATCAAGTCAGTTAGAGATAACAAGGGTTCACTCAAAACAGGGCGAGTCAGCGTTAAGTCATTATGCCAATCGTAGCTGGAATCTGCTTCCAGAAGACATCAGACATTCACCAACAGAAGCTACGTTTAAATCCAGATTAAAAACACACTTGTTTAGCTGTGCATTCACAACCTGAGCACTGTGCTGCTTTACATCAACTGCACTTTCTAATTTATTTTATTTTTGCTCTTCTTCCTTTTATATATACACTCACATTTTTAATCAATTTTATTGATGTTTTATGGTTTCTTAAAATCGAAAGTATTTGTGATCTTAAATCATTTGCATTTTAAAGATACGTTTTATTTCTTTCTGTTAATCATTTTATGTAAAGCACTTTGAATTGCCCTTGTGTATGAAGTGCTATATAAATAAACTTGCCTCGCCTATGTAAGCAATTCATTATTTGATTAAAGATTAACGTTGCAGAAACTATTACTGGTGTTCATAATAAAAGGAAACAGTACATTATTACTGTATAGATTATTAGTTACATGTATATATTATTTTACAGAAAAATGCTTTGTAACATGTACGTGATGTGGTGAATTAAAATGCAGCCCTTATTAATGAGTGAAATTTAGGGATGTTTAAAGCACCATTTACACGTGGCTGGGAGTATGTGTAGATTCCTTTCGTGCCAAATAACATTTAGGTCAAAACGACTTTACAAGAGATTTACACAAAATATCATTCTGCTCGTGTTTCATGAATGAAGCCCATTGACTTCTATCAACTCACCTTTATAACACACAAAGTCCTCATTGTAATTGCGAGACACTGTATTCAAGTGTCCATCATCCCACCGGCCTTTATACATTGTGAAGATTGTTGTGTAGGGAAAACATACTGCCAGAATCTGAAGGCGGAGTCAGTGTTATCTGACCACTCCCACGAGTCTCTGAACAGACCAATCCAGACAGATCTGTGAGGATTAGTAATGATGTTCTGGATCAGTTGATTGTCAGTCTGGTTCCTATTTAAGGTTCCTATTTATTTAGTAACACACAACATCAACCTCTGCTGTGTCTCTTATTATCTTGTGTTTGCTGGCTGACACACATCACACATGCATATAAGAGAAGGCACACCTTGGTTTTCTTATTTGAGTGATCAAGAATTACAAATAAGCAGGATGTAAAGTATGAAAATAAGTCTTTCTGGAGAAATAACCAAAAGATGGGAGGTGTTGAAGATCAGATCTATTATAATAACACATGAACACACAGAGAGAGAGAAACAGAAGGAGATTCAGGAGAGAAACACACAAGAGATGAAGAGTAAGAACTATTTACATTCTCATTCTTATTAAAATCATTATTTTGAAATGAATCTGTTTTTGTGAATTGATCTGAAAATAACTTTTAATGAAACTTTATCAAGAAACTGATTTTCTGAAGAGATACAGTAGGGATAGAAATGTTGACTTATAACATCATTGACTTTTATACATGAGAGAAACTAAGTAAACGCTTGTGTCATACTCACAGATTTATTTGATTTTAAATTTGCCAATGATTTTATGTTGAATGACAAAATTGTGAACAAACAGAAGTTTAACATTTGAGGTTTTCAATGTGTTTCTTCCTCAGAAATGGCTCAGATTCTGTATTTCAGTCTTCTTGTCATTGGTGAGTTTGTGTTTCTGGTTTTACGTTTGATTTAAATGTCAGGAATTGACACCAGAGTTATCTGTCTGTCTATAAATAACTGTTCTATTAAAGAAAAAGAGCCATTTTATAATAATTACTTTATTAAATATATCCCACCCCCAAGCAAAGGTGATTTGTCCAAAAGACGTCATGTCTGCGTCTTTGATAGTGAAAATATGTCCCTTGAGGGCCAAAAGTGAAAGATTTTTCTACGTCCAGTTATGACATCTTCTGAACGCTTAAAACGATCTGCACAGAGTAAAAACCACGCCCATAGCAACCAAACACATTAGCCTAGCAACCGTTTAGCAAGACTTATATCTCTGCATGAGAACATCGTAGAGACATTGGGAGTTGGTTAGTTTCATTATTGGCTTAAAATGTCATCGCCCTGTTTCCCAGTTCCGCGGTTTGCCACAAAGCACCACTCACATTTTCTACTGTAAATATATTTAAAATTATTATCAGATCTTTAATGTTTTGAAAGATATTTTAAATATGTTTTTTAACTATTGTGAGTATATTTACTGAACAAAAATTAATTACTTTATTCTTTAAGATAATCAAAATATAGTAGAAACTTTGCTAAAGTGATTGTTTTGTAAAAGTATTTCCTTAATAATTATTAAAGGCATATTATTGTATTTATATCAGTACTGTGCACCCACCTCATACAATGACTGCAACAAAATGACTCGTCTTAAAGCTAAAAATATAATGTTACAAAACATAAATCAACAAGAGTAAAGTTTATCAGCTTTTACTTTTTTCATAAGGCTTCCCGTGGCTGGCGGTCCACAGAGAGTGGAAATTTATCATGAAGTCAGCGACAACAAAGTCCCCTGTTTAGAAAGACCATAGGATTGTTCAGTTTTACTGTCACTCAAAATGAATCTCTTATTGATTTACTATGACTTGGTCATTATTTCATCATCTAGACCTCTACATCATAGCAGACTGTTCACCTGTTCAACCTCAGATTCAAATTCAGTTTCAAATTCTTGCTGTAAATAAAAACGTGGCATGCAAAGAGTGAGTGGTCTCGAAGCTACAGATGATGTCTGTCAAACGGTTGAACGAAACTTTTATGTAGACATTTGCCTCAAGAGTGTCACCACTGAACCCCAAGCATCATAACAGGTGGATCAACTCCAGATTCACTTGATGGAGGGTTGTTTTAAACTGAGACAATGGGCTAGTAATACACATAATGTCATTCGCCATCTTCCTGATGAGATTAAGGGGAAGAGTGAAGAGAACGCTCTTGGTTTGATATGGCACTGTAGAACTGATACCTTAAATACAAACCATACCAGAAGGAGGGAGGTGATCTTACCATGTGAAAAATCTACCAGATTATTTATAAACAAGTAACCTACCTGGCAGGCAGGTCACGTGTAGCTCTAAGGAATCAGATCTCCATCGCTCGTTTCGAACTCTGTGCAGCATTAACAGGAGCAAAGTTGATAGATGTTCTGAAAAGGGAGTCTACTCTGGACATCCACCAATTTGTTTACTGGTCAGATTCAACAACGGTTCTTACCTGGTTGAAGTCTGATTCTTGTCGTTACCGTGTGTTTGTTGGTGTTAGAGTCACTTAAATCCAGGAACTATCTGACCTGGGAGCTTGGCCCAATATTGACTCCCGCCGATGATATTACACTTGGGTTTTCATTGACTCAATTCCACACGGTGGAGAAACAGTCCCTCTTTCATAATGCAGGCCAGTGACTGTGGGACTAAAATCCAGAAGCCCCAGTTCAGGCAGAAGAACAGGAACCTAAGAAATCTGCCTTTTGCAGGGCATTGAGTGAGACTCAACAAGAAGTTGAACCTGATGCATGTCTATTCAGTAGCTATGATGACTTTTTGGAGGCCACAGCTCGATCCCGACTAGGGGCAGCCAACACTACACTCCCTTGAATGCATATGACTATAGAAACTCTTAATCAAGCATTATGATGAAAACTTCATCACGCTGGGACAGGCAGAGTATATGCTGAGCTACGGCTTAAATTTTGGATTTTGCGGGGGAGAAAAGCAGTAAAAAGGCATCAGCACAACTGTTTGACCTTAAGAAACTGCGAGGTAAACCGGTTGTGCCCAGAATGTCAGACCTACCTCCATCTAGTCTGAGGTTATACAAACCGCTTTTCTACGCAATGGTGTAGACTGCTTTAGACCACTGATGGTAAAAGTTGGCCGTCCAATGTAAAGAGATGGTCCATTATATTAAAATGTCTCACTACTTGAGCTGTACTCCTTGACTTGTTAAACCACATGGATGGAGATTCCTTTCTGCTGTCTCTCTGACAATTTGTTGTTTGGAGAGGAAAACCCTATTTGCTCCTCTATTATTTACCCTGTTACTGATGAACTGGACTGTCACCTGGTGTTAGTTAACATTATTTGAGCTATTTTTATTTAATTATTGATTGACTGATTCCTAAGGTGTTAGCGTTTTTCTTCCGTTGGTACTGAAGTCACATTAAGTTACCGTTAGACGCTCGTTACGGCTTGACATTATAATTTTGCACATAAAAACATTTGCCATTTGAAGAGAAGCTGTTTTCCAGCTGTATTCTGTTTGCGCTAATCTTAACACATATTTAAGAAGTGCCTCTGCGCTGGTGCGGTAAGCATCATCGATAGCGTCAGCCCTCGTGTGCAGCCCTCCTTGTGTGATGACTGACGAGAGTAAAGAACTGCATCTCTACCACCAAGCAAAGACGCCGACAAGAGACATTAGAATATTTAACATACCCTTGCTTTTTATTTAATTGTATACTAACATCATGTGTTTCAAGCTTATTCCTGTGCTCCACCATATGCAGCATGCTCACCCAAAGTGCAGGGCCGGATTTGATCCTCCCCCTATCATCATTAAGGTCACAGTTACTCCAGGCAATCCCATGTGAAGGTATCTACAGACGCGCTCTCGCAAGTAATTTCAAGTGCGCAGTCCTCAAATTCAGTTCATACACAATAAACATATTTTATACAGACGCGTGGTTAGCAGCAGGATAATGCACCATGTCACAAAGCTCCAATCATTTCAAATTGGTTTCTTGAACACGACGATGAGTTCACTGTACTAAAATGGCCCCCACAGTCACCACATCTCAACCCAATAGAGCATCTTTGGGATGTGGTGGAACGGGAGCTTCGTGCATCCCACAAATCTCCATCAACTGCAAGATGTTATCCTATCAATATGGGCCAACATTTCTAAAGAATGCTTTCAGCACCTTGTTGAATCAATGTCACGTAGAATTAAGGCAGTTCTGAAGGCGAAAGGGGATCAAACACAGTATTAGTATGGTGTTCATAATAATCCTTTAGGTGAGTGTATTTGAATTTCGTGAAATCTGTATTTTTTATACATTTGGTCCACCAGATGGCTTTCCGAAGCCCACCGGTTGAGAATCACTGCTCTAGACAACAGGTGGGTTTTCTGCAGTTTAAGGCGATTGGTGTCGTAACAGAAATTGAAGCATTTTACAGTGTGTCATATAACGTATCTTCCCACCCTGAATGTTTTTGATGTCTTCCTAAATAACACATAAACAAGTGAATGAGTTAAATGAGGGGCGCGTTTCAGAAAGGTTATTATTAACCCTGAAATGAGGGAAACTCTGTTTTTTCCATTTGTAAAAGACCACATCACTGACCCAACGACGGAATCCAATGGTGTGGTTGAAGGGATCTCGTGTTCTGCTTCTCCTCAGCAATTTCTACATGAAGTTATTCAAGAACTGGTACAGTTTAGTTCAATTTATATGACTCTGTGGTTAAGACCGATCTGACTCCAATTTTAATATAATATAAAATAACTTGAATGACGAAAAAATTGTCCGTAGGGTGTGAGTGCGTGAGTGAATGAGTGAGTGTGTGTGCCCTGCGATGGGTTGGCACTCCATCCAGGGTGTATCCTGCCTTGATGCCCGATGACTCCTGAGATAGGCGCAGGCTCCCCGTGACCCGAGGTAGTTCGGATAAGCGGTAGAAAATGGAATGGAATGGAACTTGAATGACATTTCAAATATATATGTTGATCTAAGTTAACTTATCTATAATTCTCCATACTTTAACATTTATTATTTATAGTTATTCTTTCGATTGGGACCTGCAGTCGCACAGAGTCTAACACCGGCCAGGTTCATGGATCTCACAGACACAAAACAGTCAGTTCTGATCTGGTCAGTGGTTGCCGAGTAAACTAATATCATTAAGTTTGGCCGCGATATGTTTGCTCAGAAACATAACAATAGTTATTTTAGTCACGATCATGCAACGTGCTAGGCCAGATGATAAGTGGAAATCTGTAACATGTGAGCTTTAGTAATGACCCATTTATGATATGAAGTCTAGTATAAACTAGTCCATTTTATTATCCTAGTTTATTTCGATCTACTCCTTATTTAAAGAGCAAGTGGTGTAACTCATTCATTCATTAATACAGTCATTCATGGCACACATGTTGATGACACAGAGACCAGCTCATGAACAGGCTGCATTCATTCATTGGGATGTACTTTGAATTCAGGAGAGCAATTTAGGACCCGACTGGAATTTAGTCATTTCCCTGTGCTTTTTAATTAAAAACTGTACTGCTTTTCTTTACATAGATATATCAAAATTTATCTTATCCATCCTTACATCAATAACATCAGCCACCGTATGTGTTTTACATCATTTTCTATGCAGGATAAGAAATGACTTAATAAAGAAATTAACAAATACAGACATAAATGCAGAAATGAAGCAATACAGGTAATAAACAAATGATTTTGACCTTAGACAGGAGGGTCATAAATCAATCAACTTTTGACACACAGTATATGATTAAACTACTCGGGTCCCCTCTCATGGAATTCAGCATGTTGTTAGTACAGTACTTGTAAACATACAAACTGCTTTACAGAGCCTTTTGTAAAAACGGTTTCTCATTCGGCAAATAAATGAAAATGTGACAAAATCTTAGTCATGTGCAGCCATTGGGCTTCTAAAGGGAGGGATGGAGTGAGCCATTGGTTGCAATTCGCAACATCACCGCTAGATGCCATTAACTTTCATCCACTTGACCTTTAACCTCTGTTTATTCTCAAACAACTGAAACTAGTGTTGCAGTAAGTTAAGATGGTAAATGTGTTTGTGAAGATTAAATGTTTTCTTTTATCTACAGTTGATTTCATCAAACGCTGTGGCTGAAGTCAGTTCTTGTGTTTTATATATTTCTGTCTTTGTTGTTTCTCTGTCCATCAGTGATTCTGTTATCACTTCATTATCTCATTCAGTCCAACATTCAGTGTTACATTAAGCAGCCTTTAGTATGCACACTAGACAGTGTTCATTTCATCTGGGCTAACCCATATGGGGCCTACGTGACACCCGCAAACAGCCGAGAACACAAACAACACAAACATATCAAACCCATCTGAGCCCCACATGACTGTGCTGGCTGGTGGTCATTATTTCAGTTAATTTCAGTTTAAAGTGCCACATTTATGCTAGATCAATATGCTCCCACGTTCATATACATCTAAAAAAATATATAACTGTGACGATTGCAGATAGAGTGATCAGGAGAGAAAATAGTGTCTGTAGATCAGAGTTTATTTAAACTGATCCATCACCATTATATGAATCCAACACATGCAGAATGAAAGTCAACCTTCACCAGATTCATCAACAAGTACAGAATAATCTTAAACAATAATTGAAGGTGTTTTGTGAAGCAGAAAACCCCGTTCAGTCATGATTTATTCACGATAAAGCAGCAGCCTCAAGTACCTTATTACAATAAAACTATTAAAGCCTAAACATGTAATAAATGCAAATTTCTTGAAATAAAATAACTTAAAGCCCTCTTTCCTCTAAAGTTGAGTCCTGATACCTGACGTTTAAATGCTCCCTATTGCTAAATAACAAAACCAGAAAGTTAACAAAGGAAGCAAAAAATATATATTTATTTATCTATTCTTCTACAGATGAAGTTGAGTTTGTGAGATTCAGGAAGACTGATCCAGAGATGATCTCCTCCAGACTGAACCGCTCCAGATCTCACTTCACTCTCAGAGTCGCCCACTGCTGTTTCATTCCCTGGAGCCCAATTCTGATAACACGTGATCTCTCCATTCACCCAGAACCAGATCCCCACAGAGCAGGAGTGACGTAACCCCATCCACACCTCAGCAGTCGAGGCCTGATGAAGAACTTCAGTCACCATGAGCTGAATCTCCTGTGAATCAACTGAAACCAGATCCACATGATTCTCTCTGCAGTATCTCACAGCTTCAGTCCAGCTCAGATTCTTCTGGATCAATATCAGCTCATCTGAACACACAATAAACACAAACAACTGACCATGAGAACAAAACACAAACACTGAGACTGAACTAAGATCAGTTTCATCATGAAGAAACTTCTGTCATCAGGGTCAGTTGTGGTCTAGTGGTTAGAGAGTTCGACTCGTAGCCAGAAGGACACAGATTCAAATCTCAGTGCCACCAGGAAATGACTTTTGTGCACTTGAGAAGGCACCTTACCCCTGTTTGTTCTGCAGCGATAGCTGCCCACTGCATCCTACTTCTAAGTCGTTTTGGATAAAAGCGTCTGCCAAATGAATTAATGTAAATGTCATCAAAGACACACTATGACTTTTATTAACTCACCTTCATGACACACAAAAGTGTAAGACTCACTGCAAGATACATCATGCCATTTTCCCTCATTATTCATATTGGTCATTGTACAATCTTCAGAATGATCAGGTTGACCAGAGTCCCAGTATCTGAAGCCGGAGTCAGTGTTATCTGACCACTCCCACGAGTCTCTGAACAGACCAATCCAGACAGATGTGTCAGGATTATTAATGATGTTGTGGATCAGTTGCTTGTCAGTCTGGTTCCTCACAGTGATCAGATCAGTATGATACTGTCTGCAGAAACTCTGAGCTTCTCTCCATGTTTTATAAGAAGTTTCAATAATATATGCTTTACTGCTGTCTGTTGAAGAAAATAAAGATTCAAGTCTCATGATTTACATTCACTCACCGTTTTATACGTGAATCTTCAAAAAAAAAATTTTTTTAAGTTTTGTTACACAAAACCACAGCACTCATTCACGTAGAAGACGAAGAAGGCACATGTACACAGCAGCTTAATGATTATTTGCGCTATTTATAGCACAATTTGAATTTTTACCGGCGATCATAAAGGAAAATAAGACGCTTTGAAATCCATGTGGAGACACAGAATATATGTCTGTGCTTGATTACCCCAAGAGACTTCACTGTACCGCTTATATGAGTGAAGCAGCACATGCGCGCAAACTGATAACCGCCAGATGGGACAAGAATATTTTAGTCTCATTTTTATTAGTTGACAAAAATGTCACTATATTTCTATTACAGTTTTAGTTATCATGTATTCATTTTGATTTAGTCATCGTCTTGTTTTCGTCAGTGAAATCATGTCATTAAAGAATACTTTTCGTCGTAGTTTTCATCAACGAAATGAACACTGCACTGAAGGAAACATTAATCACAATGAAGGTGGTTTTCTTCTTATTGATCATTTTTTCTTTAGTGATTGTGATTGACTCAATCTTAACTTCATTATCTCATTGACTCAATCTGATTTAACACATTCACTTGTTCAATATGGAGACATAATTACTTTGTGTGAGAGCCCGAGGACTGGAGTTAAAAACATCAGACTTAAACTTAGACTTCACTTAAAAGTATACTTTAATAAACTTAGAATAGGACCAGATTAGTCTCCAGCAGTATTACAATAGTACACCTACAGGTACACTACTAGCAGACTGTTAATTATATACTTAATAAATAAATAAATAACACTTAAAATGCAATTAAATTTTACCACTGTATAGAGTTAGGTGTCAGTTGGGTGTAAAACTCACTTGGTGGTGCTGCAACACACTCATAAGACACATTCAGGTATTTGTAAATTCCATTACAAGGATCAGTGAAAACTGTAAAAACTGAGTCCACAACCATAGAACAACTCGATTTTCCATCACATCTGTGAAATAAATGCCAAAAATATCAAAAGTATGTAAAATATTATCTGATAATATCTGATAGCTCTTTAATAATGTTTTCTGTTCTTACCGAGTGGCCACTGCACTTAGAGATGTTCCCAGACGGCACTGAACATTTGATAGCTGTCCAGCTGGTCTTCCAGTAGAGCAGGTCTGTCCGTCTGTACGCCCATAATTGGCTGCAAGGATTTTAATGGTTCCCTGCTCTGTTGATAAAAGTCACATTACATGTGATTGTGTTAAATTTTGTATTTTCTCATCATGTAATCTGGCCTTTAATTAATTGGACAGAATTCAAAATGAAACTCACCACAGCTGAGAATTAAAGTCTGTGAATAACAGATAATTAAATCCTTTGATGAACCTAAAGTTAGAGATGAGAAGTGAGTTAGAGATGAGAAGTGAGTTAGAGATGAGAAAGTGAGTGAGAGATGAGAGGTGAGTTAGAGATGAGAGGTGAGTTAGAGATGAGAAGTGAGTTAGAGATGAGAAGTGAGTGAGAGATGAGAAGTGAGTGAGAGATGAGAAGTGAGTGAGAGATGAGAAGTGAGTTAGAGATGAGAAGTGAGTTAGAGATGACAAGTGAGTGAGAGAGAGAAGTGAGTCAGAGATGACAGGTGAGTGAGAGATGAGAAGTGAGTTAGAGATGAGAAGTGAGTCAGAGATGAGAAGTGAGTGAGAGATGAGAAGTGAGTTAGAGATGAGAAGTGAGTTAGAGATGAGAAGTGAGTGAGAGATGAGAAGTGAGTTAGAGATGAGAAGTGAGTTAGAGATGAGAAGTGAGTTAGAGATGAGAGGTGAGTTAGAGATGAGAAGTGAGTGAGAAATGAGAAGTGAGTTAGAGATGAGAGGTGAGTTAGAGATGAGAAGTGAGTTAGAGTTGAGAAGTGAGTGAGAGACGAGAAGTGAGTTAGAGATGAGAAGTGAGTGAGAGATGAGAAGTGAGTTAGAGTTGAGAAGTGAGTGAGAGATGAGTGAGAGTCGAGAAGTGAGTTAGAGATGAGAAGTGAGTGAGAGATGAGAAGTGAGTTAGAGATGAGTGAGAGACGAGAAGTGAGTTAGAGATGAGAAGTGAGTGAGAGATGAGAAGTGAGTTAGAGTTGAGAAGTGAGTGAGAGATGAGAAGTGAGTTAGAGTTGAGAAGTGAGTTAGAGATGAGAAGTGAGTTAGAGATGAGAAGTGAGTTAGAGATGAGAGGTGAGTTAGAGATGAGAAGTGAGTGAGAAATGAGAAGTGAGTTAGAGATGAGAAGTGAGTGAGAGATGAGAAGTGAGTGAGAGATGAGAAGTGAGTTAGAGATGAGAAGTGAGTGAGAGATGAGAAGTGAGTTAGAGATGAGAAGTGAGTGAGAGACGAGAAGTGAGTTAGAGATGAGAAGTGAGTGAGAGGTGAGTTAGAGATGAGAGGTGAGTTAGAGATGAGAAGTGAGTGAGAAATGAGAAGTGAGTTAGAGATGAGAGGTGAGTTAGAGATGAGAAGTGAGTGAGAGATGAGAAGTGAGTTAGAGATGAGAAGTGAGTTAGAGATGAGTGAGAGACGAGAAGTGAGTTAGAGATGAGAAGTGAGTGAGAGATGAGAAGTGAGTTAGAGATGAGTGAGAGACGAGAAGTGAGTTAGAGATGAGAAGTGAGTGAGAGATGAGAAGTGAGTTAGAGATGAGAAGTGAGTTAGAGATGAGAAGTGAGTTAGAGATGAGAAGTGAGTGAGAGATGAGAAGTGAGTTAGAGTTGAGAAGTGAGTGAGAGATGAGAAGTGAGTTAGAGATGAGAAGTGAGTGAGAGACGAGAAGTGAGTTAGAGACGAGAAGTGAGTGAGAGATGAGAAGTGAGTTAGAGTTGAGAAGTGAGTGAGAGGTGAGTTAGAGATGAGAGGTGAGTTAGAGATGAGAAGTGAGTGAGAAATGAGAAGTGAGTTAGAGATGAGAAGTGAGTGAGAGATGAGAAGTGAGTGAGAGATGAGAAGTGAGTTAGAGATGAGGAGTGAGAGATGAGAAGTGAGTTAGAGATGAGAAGTGAGTGAGAGACGAGAAGTGAGTTAGAGATGAGAAGTGAGTGAGAGGTGAGTTAGAGATGAGAGGTGAGTTAGAGATGAGAAGTGAGTGAGAAATGAGAAGTGAGTTAGAGATGAGAGGTGAGTTAGAGATGAGAAGTGAGTGAGAGATGAGAAGTGAGTTAGAGATGAGAAGTGAGTCAGAGATGAGAAGTGAGTGAGAGATGATAAGTGAGTTAGAGATGAGAAGTGAGTGAGAGATGAGAAGTGAGTTAGAGATGAGAGGTGAGTTAGAAATGAGAAGTGAGTTAGAGATGAGAAGTGAGTTAGAGATGAGAAGTGAGTTAGAGATGAGAAGTGAGTTAGAGATGAGAAGTTAGTGAGAGACGAGAAGTGAGTTAGAGATGAGAAGTGAGTGAGAGATGAGAAGTGAGTTAGAGTTGAGAAGTGAGTGAGAGATGAGTGAGAGACGAGAAGTGAGTTAGAGATGAGAAGTGAGTGAGAGATGAGAAGTGAGTTAGAGATGAGAAGTGAGTTAGAGATGAGTGAGAGACGAGAATTGAGTTAGAGATGAGAAGTGAGTGAGAGATGAGAAGTGAGTTAGAGATGAGAAGTGAGTGAGAGATGAGAAGTGAGTTAGAGATGAGAAGTGAGTTAGAGATGAGTGAGAGACGAGAAGTGAGTTAGAGATGAGAAGTGAGTGAGAGATGAGAAGTGAGTTAGAGTTGAGAAGTGAGTGAGAGATGAGAAGTGAGTTAGAGATGAGAAGTGAGTGAGAGATGAGAAGTGAGTTAGAGATGAGAAGTGAGTGAGAGATGAGAAGTGAGTTAGAGATGAGAAGTGAGTTAGAAATGAGAAGTGAGTTAGAGTTGAGAAGTGAGTGACAGAGGAAAGTGAGAGACGAGAAGTGAGTTAGAGATGAGAAGTGAGTGAGAGATGAGAAGTGAGTGAGAGATGAGAAGTGAGTGAGAGATGAGAAGTGAGTTAGAGATGAGAAGTGAGTGAGAGACGAGAAGTGAGTTAGAGATGAGAAGTGAGTGAGAGATGAGAAGTGAGTTAGAGTTGAGAAGTGAGTGAGAGATGAGTGAGAGACGAGAAGTGAGTTAGAGATGAGAAGTGAGTGAGAGATGAGAAGTGAGTGAGAGATGAGTGAGAGACGAGAAGTGAGATAGAGATGAGAAGTGAGTGAGAGATGAGAAGTGAGTTAGAGATGAGAAGTGAGTGAGAGACGAGAAGTGAGTTAGAGATGAGAAGTGAGTGAGAGATGAGAAGTGAGTTAGAGATGAGAGGTGAGTGAGAGATGAGAAGTGAGTGAGAGATGAGAAGTGAGTGAGAGATGAGAAGTGAGTTAGAGATGAGAAGTGAGTGAGAAATGAGAAGTGAGTTAGAGATGAGAGGTGAGTTAGAGATGAGAAGTGAGTCAGAGATGAGAAGTGAGTTAGAGATGAGAGGTGAGTTAGAGATGAGAAGTGAGTTAGAGTTGAGAAGTGAGTTAGAGATGAGAAGTGAGTGAGAAATGAGAAATGAGTTAGAGATGAGAAGTGAGTTAGAGATGAGAAGTGAGTCAGAGATGAGAAGTGAGTGAGAGATGAGTGAGAGACGAGAAGTGAGTTAGAGATGAGAAGTGAGTGAGAGATGAGAAGTGAGTTAGAGATGAGAAGTGAGTTAGAGTTGAGAAGTGAGTTAGAGATGAGAAGTGAGTGAGAAATGAGAAGTGAGTTAGAGATGAGAAGTGAGTTAGAGATGAGAAGTGAGTCAGAGATGAGAAGTGAGTGAGAGATGAGTGAGAGACGAGAAGTGAGTTAGAGATGAGAAGTGAGTGAGAGATGAGAAGTGAGTGAGAGATGAGTGAGAGACGAGAAGTGAGTTAGAGATGAGAAGTGAGTGAGAGATGAGAAGTGAGTTAGAGATGAGAAATGAGTGAGAGATGATAAGTGAGTTAGAGATGAGAAGTGACTTAGAGATGAGAGGTGAGTTAGAGATGAGAAATGAGTTAGAGATGAGAAGTGAGTTAGAGATGAGAAGTGAGTCAGAGATGAGAAGAGGTGAGTTAGAGATGAGAAGTGAGTGAGAGATGAGAAGTGAGCTAGAGATGTGAGGTGAGTGAGAGATGAGAAGTGAGTTAGAGATGAGAAGTGAGTGAGAGATGAGAAGTGAGTTAGAGATGAGAGGTGAGTTAGAGATGAGAAGTGAGTTAGAGATGAGAAGTGAGTTAGAGATGAGAAATGAGTGAGAGATGAGAAGTGAGTTAGAGATGAGAAGTGAGTGAGAGATGAGAGGTGAGTTAGAGATGAGAAGTGAGTTAGAGATGAGAAGTGAGTGAGAGATGAGAGGTGAGTTAGAGATGAGAAGTGAGTGAGAGATGAGAGGTGAGTGAGAAATGAGAAGTGTGTTAGAGATGAGAAATGAGTGAGAGATGAGAAGTGAGTTTGAGATGAGTGAGAGATGAGAAATGAGTTAGAGATGAGAAGTGAGTGAGAGATGAGAAGTGAGTGAGAGATGAGAGGTGAGTTAGAGATGAGAAGTGAGTTAGAGATGAGAAGTGAGTTAGAGATGAGAAGTGAGTTAGAGATGAGAAGTGAGTTAGAGATGAGAAGTGAGTGAGAGATGAGAAGTGAGTTAGAGTTGAGAAGTGAGTTAGAGATGAGAAGTGAGTTACAGATGAGAAGTGAGTTAGAGATGAAAGATGAGTTAGAGATGAGAAGTGAGTTAGAGTTGAGAAGTGAGTTAGAGATGAGAAGTGAGTGAGAGATGAGAAGTGAGTTAGAGATGAGAGATGAGTTAGAGATGAGAGGTGAGTTAGAGATGAGAAGTGAGTTAGAGATGAGAGGTGAGTTAGAGATGAGAGGTGAGTTAGAGATGAGAAGTGAGTGAGAGATGAGAAGTGAGTTAGAGATGAGAAGTGAGTTAGAGATGAGAAGTGAGTTAGAGATGAGAAGTGAGTTAGAGATGAGAAGTGAGTTAGAGATGAGAAGTGAGTTAGAGATGAGAAGTGAGTGAGAGATGAGAAGTGAGTGAGAGATGAGAAGTGAGTTAGAGATGACAAGTGAGTGAGAGAGAGAAGTGAGTCAGAGATGACAGGTGAGTGAGAGATGAGAAGTGAGTTAGAGATGAGAAGTGAGTCAGAGATGAGAAGTGAGTTAGAGATGAGAAGTGAGTTAGAGATGAGAGGTGAGTTAGAGATGAGAAGTGAGTGAGAGACGAGAAGTGAGTTAGAGATGAGAAGTGAGTGAGAGATGAGAAGTGAGTTAGAGTTGAGAAGTGAGTGAGAGATGAGTGAGAGACGAGAAGTGAGTTAGAGATGAGAAGTGAGTGAGAGATGAGTGAGAGACGAGAAGTGAGATAGAGATGAGAAGTGAGTGAGAGATGAGAAGTGAGTTAGAGATGAGAAGTGAGTTAGAGATGAGAAGTGAGTGAGAGATGAGAAGTGAGTTAGAGATGAGAGGTGAGTGAGAGATGAGAAGTGAGTGAGAGATGAGAAGTGAGTGAGAGATGAGAAGTGAGTTAGAGATGAGAAGTGAGTGAGAAATGAGAAGTGAGTTAGAGATGAGAGGTGAGTTAGAGATGAGAAGTGAGTCAGAGATGAGAAGTGAGTTAGAGATGAGAGGTGAGTTAGAGATGAGAAGTGAGTTAGAGTTGAGAAGTGAGTTAGAGATGAGAAGTGAGTGAGAAATGAGAAGTGAGTTAGAGATGAGAAATGAGTGAGAGATGAGAAGTGAGTTAGAGATGAGAAGTGAGTGAGAGATGAGAGGTGAGTTTGAGATGAGTGAGAGATGAGAAATGAGTTAGAGATGAGAAGTGAGTGAGAGATGAGAAGTGAGTGAGAGATGAGAGGTGAGTTAGAGATGAGAAGTGAGTGAGAGATGAGAAGTGAGTGAGAGATGAGAAGTGAGTTAGAGATGACAAGTGAGTGAGAGAGAGAAGTGAGTCAGAGATGACAGGTGAGTGAGAGATGAGAAGTGAGTTAGAGATGAGAGGTGAGTTAGAGATGAGAGGTGAGTTAGAGATGAGAAGTGAGTTAGAGATGAGAAGTGAGTTAGAGATGAGAGGTGAGTTAGAGATGAGAAGTGAGTGAGAGACGAGAAGTGAGTTAGAGATGAGAAGTGAGTGAGAGATGAGAAGTGAGTTAGAGATGAGAGGTGAGTTAGAGATGAGAAGTGAGTGAGAGACGAGAAGTGAGTTAGAGATGAGAAGTGAGTGAGAGATGAGAAGTGAGTTAGAGATGAGAAGTGAGTTAGAGATGAGAGGTGAGTTAGAGATGAGAAGTGAGTGAGAGACGAGAAGTGAGTTAGAGATGAGAAGTGAGTGAGAGATGAGAAGTGAGTTAGAGTTGAGAAGTGAGTGAGAGATGAGTGAGAGACGAGAAGTGAGTTAGAGATGAGAAGTGAGTGAGAGATGAGTGAGAGACGAGAAGTGAGATAGAGATGAGAAGTGAGTGAGAGATGAGAAGTGAGTTAGAGATGAGAAGTGAGTGAGAGACGAGAAGTGAGTTAGAGATGAGAAGTGAGTGAGAGATGAGAAGTGAGTTAGAGATGAGAGGTGAGTGAGAGATGAGAAGTGAGTGAGAGATGAGAAGTGAGTGAGAGATGAGAAGTGAGTTAGAGATGAGAAGTGAGTGAGAAATGAGAAGTGAGTTAGAGATGAGAGGTGAGTTAGAGATGAGAAGTGAGTCAGAGATGAGAAGTGAGTTAGAGATGAGAGGTGAGTTAGAGATGAGAAGTGAGTTAGAGTTGAGAAGTGAGTTAGAGATGAGAAGTGAGTGAGAAATGAGAAGTGAGTTAGAGATGAGAAATGAGTGAGAGATGAGAAGTGAGTTAGAGATGAGAAGTGAGTGAGAGATGAGAGGTGAGTTAGAGATGAGAAGTGAGTTAGAGATGAGAAGTGAGTGAGAGATGAGAGGTGAGTTAGAGATGAGAAGTGAGTGAGAGATGAGAGGTGAGTGAGAAATGAGAAGTGTGTTAGAGATGAGAAATGAGTGAGAGATGAGAAGTGAGTTTGAGATGAGTGAGAGATGAGAAATGAGTTAGAGATGAGAAGTGAGTGAGAGATGAGAAGTGAGTGAGAGATGAGAGGTGAGTTAGAGATGAGAAGTGAGTTAGAGATGAGAAGTGAGTTAGAGATGAGAAGTGAGTTAGAGATGAGAAGTGAGTTAGAGATGAGAAGTGAGTGAGAGATGAGAAGTGAGTTAGAGTTGAGAAGTGAGTTAGAGATGAGAAGTGAGTGAGAGATGAGAGGTGAGTGAGAAATGAGAAGTGTGTTAGAGATGAGAAATGAGTGAGAGATGAGAAGTGAGTTTGAGATGAGTGAGAGATGAGAAATGAGTTAGAGATGAGAAGTGAGTGAGAGATGAGAAGTGAGTGAGAGATGAGAAGTGAGTTAGAGATGAGAAGTGAGTTAGAGATGAGAAGTGAGTTAGAGATGAGAAGTGAGTGAGAGATGAGAAGTGAGTTAGAGTTGAGAAGTGAGTTAGAGATGAGAAGTGAGTTACAGATGAGAAGTGAGTTAGAGATGAGAAGTGAGTTTGAGATGAGTGAGAGATGAGAAATGAGTTAGAGATGAGAAGTGAGTGAGAGATGAGAAGTGAGTGAGAGATGAGAGGTGAGTTAGAGATGAGAAGTGAGTTAGAGATGAGAAGTGAGTTAGAGATGAGAAGTGAGTTAGAGATGAGAAGTGAGTTAGAGATGAGAAGTGAGTTAGAGATGAGAAGTGAGTTAGAGATGAGAAGTGAGTGAGAGATGAGAAGTGAGTTTGAGATGAGTGAGAGATGAGAAATGAGTTAGAGATGAGAAGTGAGTGAGAGATGAGAAGTGAGTGAGAGATGAGAGGTGAGTTAGAGATGAGAAGTGAGTTAGAGATGAGAAGTGAGTTAGAGATGAGAAGTGAGTTAGAGATGAGAAGTGAGTGAGAGATGAGAAGTGAGTTAGAGTTGAGAAGTGAGTTAGAGATGAGAAGTGAGTTACAGATGAGAAGTGAGTTAGAGATGAAAGATGAGTTAGAGATGAGAAGTGAGTTAGAGTTGAGAAGTGAGTTAGAGATGAGAAGTGAGTGAGAGATGAGAAGTGAGTTAGAGATGAGAGGTGAGTTAGAGATGAGAGATGAGTTAGAGATGAGAGGTGAGTTAGAGATGAGAAGTGAGTTAGAGATGAGAAGTGAGTTAGAGATGAGAGGTGAGTTAGAGATGAGAGATGAGTTAGAGATGAGAAGTGAGTTAGAGATGAGAGGTGAGTTAGAGATGAGAGATGAGTTAGAGATGAGAGGTGAGTTAGAGATGAGAAGTGAGTTAGAGATGAGAAGTGAGTTAGAGATGAGAGGTGAGTTAGAGATGAGAAGTGAGTGAGAGATGAGAAGTGAGTTAGAGATGAGAAGTGAGTTAGAGATGAGAAGTGAGTTAGAGATGAGAAGTGAGTTAGAGATGAGAAGTGAGTTAGAGATGAGAAGTGAGTTAGAGATGAGAAGTGAGTGAGAGATGAGAAGTGAGTGAGAGATGAGAAGTGAGTTAGAGATGACAAGTGAGTGAGAGAGAGAAGTGAGTCAGAGATGACAGGTGAGTGAGAGATGAGAAGTGAGTTAGAGATGAGAAGTGAGTCAGAGATGAGAAGTGAGTTAGAGATGAGAAGTGAGTTAGAGATGAGAAGTGAGTTAGAGATGAGAAGTGAGTTAGAGATGAGAGGTGAGTTAGAGATGAGAAGTGAGTGAGAAATGAGAAGTGAGTTAGAGATGAGAGGTGAGTTAGAGATGAGAGGTGAGTTAGAGATGAGAAGTGAGTGAGAAATGAGAAGTGAGTTAGAGATGAGAAGTGAGTTAGAGATGAGAAGTGAGTGAGAAATGAGAAGTGAGTTAGAGATGAGAAGTGAGTTAGAGATGAGAAGTGAGTTAGAGGTGAGAAGTGAGTGAGAGATGACAAGTGAGTTAGAGATGAGAAGTGAGTCAGAGACGAGAGGTGACTTAGAGATGAGAGGTGAGTTAGAGATGAGAAGTGAGTGAGAGATGACAAGTGAGTTAGAGATGAGAAGTGAGTCAGAGACGAGAGGTGACTTAGAGATGAGAGGTGAGTTAGAGATGAGAAGTGAGTGAGAGATGACAAGTGAGTTAGAGATGAGAAGTGAGTCAGAGACGAGAGGTGACTTAGAGATGAGAGGTGAGTTAGAGATGAGAAGTGAGTGAGAGATGACAAGTGAGTTAGAGATGAGAAGTGAGTCAGAGACGAGAGGTGACTTAGAGATGAGAGGTGAGTTAGATGTAGTGATGCTACTGTATCACATTGACTGTTTGTGCAGATTTGCTTTAATCTGAAGTGTCCAACCCTGTTCATCTGCCCCACATGTGTTCTGTGTCTTAACTGTGATGTTTATTATTGTTTTCTTATGATCATGTTTTGTGAAGTGAAGGTTTGCTGTCACTCACCATTGTAGCAGATGAACTGTGACGGCACATTACACTTCTGCTGACGCCATTTTCCATTTCTCATAACAGCACAATTATTTGTGTCAGTTGATGGTCCAGTTTCCCAGTTCAGATATTTCACAGGATCACCCAGAGACCACTTCCATTCATCTGTTCTCTTCAATCCAATCCAGACCTTCTGATTGTTATTCACAGTCTTCATCAGCTCGTTCATGTCATTGATGTTGTTGACTGTGGCCAGATCTGTGTAGTTTTCTCTGCAGTATCTCTGAGCCTCAGTCCAGGTCTTATTCATGTTTATACAGTGATAGTGACGCTGAATGCATTCAGATATTGAACAGAGAGCTGAAAGAGAGAGTTTTTATTCAGATAAATTCACTCAGAGCTGATCTAAGCAAAGATTAGATCTGTGGCGTAGATGGCGGCACGTGAACATCGCGATGCTCAGCGTCTCTCCAGTTTTAGCAATTATATAGTGTTTGTCTTGCTCATCTCGGGCCTGTTCATTCAGAACAGTTGTGCATTCACATCGTACACCCGGCATGAGCTTTTGGATATCGGTTTGTGCATTCCCGGAAGTCATATCAGCAACATTCAACTCGTTCCTGAGATCGCCAAAACACCCGATGCTACGCACCCCACACGGCCGGGCGGAAGTGCTCGCCGGCGGCGTCGAGATCGTAAACAAAGGCGGGGGGAGCGCGGAGGGCTAAGAGCTAGGCTAAAGCTAATACCACACCGGCTCTCTTTACCCAGCATTTTCCTTGCTAATGTACGATCATTAGTGAACAAAATGGATGAGATTCGACTCCGCATCATCAACAACAAAATACTTTTGAACTGCAATGTCATAATCTTCACGGAAACATGGCTACACAGCGACATACCGGAGAACGCTATTGAGTCAGCGGGCTACAACATACACCGGGCGGATAGAACGGCAGAGGAATCCGGTAAGACAAGAGGAGGTGGATTGTGCATTTATGTCAATAAAGCTTGGTGCACGAACTCTGTTACTGTCGGGAGACACTGCTCGGCTAACCTTGAGTTTCTCATGGTTAAATGTAGACCGTTTTATATGCCACGGGAATTCACTTCCACCATTATAACGGCAGCTTATATTCCACCGGATGCTGATGCCAAGCTTGCTATGAAAGAACTTCATGCAGCCATCAGTAAACAACAGACTGCTCACCCGGAGGCTGCATTTATTGTTGCGGGAGATTTTAATCACTCAAACTTAAAGACAGTGCTCCCTAAATTTCACCAGCATGTTTCCTGCCACACAAGAGGAAACAAAACTTTGGATCATGTCTATACAAACATGGCTGAAGCTTACACCGCGAACCCCCCCCCCCCCACAAATCTGATCACCTTTCTTTGTTCCTCACCCGCAAGTATTGACCTCTCATTAATCGTGTGAAGCCATCGGTGAAGACCATCAAGGTGTGGCCTGCGGGGGCAGACTTTACACTCCAGGAAAGGTTTCTACACACAGACTGGAGTATATTTGCTTCTCAGGCCACCAGTGGCTCTCACACGGACATAGACACCTACACCTCCTCTGTATTGGACTACATCAATACCACCATTGATAGTGTCACAGCTCAAAAGCAGATCACCATATACCCGAATCAGAAGCCAGATGAACAAGGAAGTGTGCCTCCTGTTGTAAGCACGCAACACCGCCTTCAGATCAGGTGATGCACAGGCCTATAGTACTTCCAGAGCAAATCTGAAGAGGGGCATCAAAAAGGCCAAGCACTGCTACAAGTTGAAGTTAGAGGAGCATTTTACCAATTCTGACCCTCGACGCATGTGGCAGGGCATCCAGGCCATTAGTGACTACAAACCCAACCACTCCACCCCCATAGCCACAGATGCTGCCTTTCTGAACGAGCTTAATGACTTTTATGCACGCTTTGAGAGAGACAATAAGGAACCCGCCACCAGGCTCACACCTTCTATTGACCACCCAATCATCACACTAAACTCCACAGATGTTTACACTGGACTAAGCCGGATAAACGCACGCAAGGCTGCTGGTCCTGATGGCATCCCTGGTCGCATACTCAGGGCATGTGCGGAGCAGCTCGCTGGGGTCTTCACGGATATCTTCAACCTGTCCCTCGCCCAAGCAGTGGTTCCAGCTTGTTTCAAATCCCCCTCCATTGTGCCCATTCCAAAACATTCCAGCCCAACATGCCTGAACGACTACCGCCCTGTAGCACTCACACCCATTGTTATGAAGTGCTTTGAGCGGCTGTTCCTGTCACAACTAAAAGACTCTTTACCATCCACACTGGACCCATACCAATTTGCCTACCGTAGCAACTGGAGCACAGATGATGCGGTATCCATGGCGCTGCACTCTGTGCTTACACATCTGGATAATAAGGACACTTATGCACGCATGCTGTTTGTAGACTTCAGCTCTGCATTCAATACCGTCATCCCTTCCAAGCTAATCATCAAACTTGGAAACCTAGGCATTAACAATTCAACCTGCAACTGGATTATGGACTTCCTGACGAACAGGCCTCAGCTTGTTAGGTTAGGCCACATCTGCTCCATCACCCTCAACACTGGTGTAAAACAGGGCTACGTACTGAGCCCCTTTCTCTACTCCCTTTTCACACTCGACTGCAGACCTGTGAATGGACCTAACTCCTTCATCAAGTTCGCAGACGATACAACAGTGATTGGTCTCATCAGCAACAACGATGAGACTGCTTACAGGGAGGAGGTACGGCA